>NW_026902373.1:5000-359135 GCF_027409185.1 Cynocephalus volans | reverse complement strand
CGCCTTCGTTGGAAACGGGTTTGGAAATTTCAGTTTCAAAATCTCTGTGAAAAAGCGTCAGAGAAGCTTCTCCGTTTAGAATCCAGCATATCTCACTGAACCGAAGAAGTGGTAGTTAGAAGGGAGTTAGAGCTGCAAGCAGTTTGGTTTGGGAAATTAGACGGGAAATGAAACTGCAAATGCCTTCCAACAGGCCTGGAAAAGTGTGTTCTATATCTCTGCCAAAGAGACTCCCCGGAGGTTGAGCTTTCAGAAGCTAGTTTAACTCTAAGGGAGGAAGCAGCAGAATGTGCCTCTCACATCTAGCCTGTAGGAATTCAGGTTGGCAAGTTCTATGGGGAAGCCCATTGCTGCCTATGGTGGAAACGGCATGGGAGATTTCTGTTTCAAAATCTCTGTGAAAAAGCGTCAGAGAAGCTTCTCCGTTTAGAATCCAGCATATCTCACTGAACCGAAGAAGTGGTAGTTAGAAGGGAGTTAGAGCTGCAAGCAGTTTGGTTTGGGAAATTAGACGCGAAATGAAACTGCAAAGGCCTTCCAACAGGCTTGGAAAAGTGTGTTCTATATCTCTGCCAAAGAGACTCCCCGGAGGTTGAGCTTTCAGAAGCTAGTTTAACTCTAAGGGAGGAAGCAGCAGAATGTGCCTCTCACATCTAGCCTGTAGGAATTCAGGTTGGCAAGTTCTACGGGGAAGCCCATTGCTGCCTATGGTGGAAACGGCATGGGAGATTTCAGTTTCAAAATCTCTGTGAAAAAGCGTCAGAGAAGCTTCTCCGTTTAGAATCCAGCATATCTCACTGAACCGAAGAAGTGGTAGTTAGAAGGAAGTTAGAGATGCAAGCAGTTTGGTTTGGGAAATTAGACGCGAAATGAAACTGCAAATGCCTTCCAACAGGCTTGGAAAAGTGTGTTCTATATCTCTGCCAAAGAGACTCCCCGGAGGTTGAGCTTTCAGATGCTAGTTTAACTCTAAGGGAGGAAGCAGCAGAATGTGCCACTCACATCTAGCCTGTAGGAATTCGGGTTGGCAAGTTCTATTGGGTAGCCCATTGCTGCCTATGGTGGAAACGGCATGGGAGATTTCAGTTTCAAAATCTCTGTGAAAAAGCGTCAGAGAAGCTTCTCCGTTTAGAATCCAGCATATCTCACTGAACCGAAGAACTGGTAGTTAGAAGGGAGTTAGAGCTCTAAGCAGTTTGTTTTGGGAAATTAGACGCGAAATGAAACTGCAAATGCCTTCCAACAGGCTTGGAAAAGTGTGTTCTATATCTCTGCCAAAGAGACTCCCCGGAGGTTGAGCTTTCAGAAGCTAGTTTAACTCTAAGGGAGGAAGCAGCAGAATGTGCCTCTCACATCTAGCCTGTAGGAATTCAGGTTGGCAAGTTCTATGGGGAAGCCCATTGCTGCCTATGGTGGAAACGGCATGGGAGATTTCAGTTTCCAAATCTCTGTGAAAAAGCGTCAGAGAAGCTTCTCCGTTTAGAATCCAGCATATCTCACTGAACCGAAGAAGTGGTAGTTAGAAGGGAGTTAGAGCTGCAAGCAGTTTGGTTTGGGAAATTAGACGCGAAATGAAACTGCAAAGGCCTTCCAACAGGCTTGGAAAAGTGTGTTCTATATCTCTGCCAAAGAGACTCCCCGGAGCTTGAGCTTTCAGAAGCTAGTTTAACTCTAAGGGAGGAAGCAGCAGAATGTGCCTCTCACATCTAGCCTGTAGGAATTCAGGTTGGCAAGTTCTATGGGGAAGCCCATTGCTGCCTATGGTGGAAACGGCATGGGAGATTTCAGTTTCAAAATCTCTGTGAAAAAGCGTCAGAGAAGCTTCTCCGTTTAGAATCCAGCATATCTCACTGAACCGAAGAAGTGGTAGTTAGAAGGGAGTTAGAGCTGCAAGCAGTTTGGTTTGGGAAATTAGACGCGAAATGAAACTGCAAAGGCCTTCCAACAGGCTTGGAAAAGTGTGTTCTATATCTCTGCCAAAGAGACTCCCCGGAGGTTGAGCTTTCAGAAGCTAGTTTAACTCTAAGGGAGGAAGCAGCAGAATGTGCCTCTCACATCTAGCCTGTAGGAATTCAGGTTGGCAAGTTCTATGGGGAAGCCCATTGCTGCCTATGGTGGAAACGGCATGGGAGATTTCAGTTTCAAAATCTCTGTGAAAAAGCGTCACAGAAGCTTCTCCGTTTAGAATCCAGCATATCTCACTGAACCGAAGAAGTGGTAGTTAGAAGGGAGTTAGAGCTGCAAGCAGTTTGGTTTGGGAAATTAGACGCGAAATGAAACTGCAAATGCCTTCCAACAGGCTTGGAAAAGTGTGTTCTATATCTCTGCCAAAGAGACTCCCCGGAGGTTGAGCTTTCAGAAGCTAGTTTAACTCTAAGGGAGGAAGCAGCAGAAAGTGCCTCTCACATCTAGCCTGTAGGAATTCAGGTTGGCAAGTTCTATGGGGAAGCCCATTGCTGCCTATGGTGGAAACGGCATGGGAGATTTCAGTTTCCAAATCTCTGTGAAAAAGCGTCAGAGAAGCTTCTCCGTTTAGAATCCAGCATATCTCACTGAACCGAAGAAGTGGTAGTTAGAAGGGAGTTAGAGCTGCAAGCAGTTTGGTTTGGGAAATTAGACGCGAAATGAAACTGCAAATGCCTTCCAACAGGCCTGGAAAAGTGTGTTCTATATCTCTGCCAAAGAGACTCCCCGGAGGTTGAGCTTTCAGAAGCTAGTTTAACTCTAAGGGAGGAAGCAGCAGAATGTGCCTCTCACATCTAGCCTGTAGGAATTCAGGTTGGCAAGTTCTATGGGGAAGCCCATTGCTGCCTATGGTGGAAACGGCATGGGAGATTTCAGTTTCAAAATCTCTGTGAAAAAGCGTCAGAGAAGCTTCTCGGTTTAGAATCCAGCATATCTCACTGAACCGAAGAAGTGGTAGTTAGAAGGGAGTTAGAGCTGCAAGCAGTTTGGTTTGGGAAATTAGACGCGAAATGAAACTGCAAATGCCTTCCAACAGGCTTGGAAAAGTGTGTTCTATATCTCTGCCAAAGAGACTCCCCGGAGGTTGAGCTTTCAGAAGCTAGTTTAACTCTAAGGGAGGAAGCAGCAGAATGTGCCTCTCACATCTAGCCTGTAGGAATTCAGGTTGGCAAGTTCTATAGGGAAGCCCATTGCTGCCTACGGTGGAAACGGCATGGGAGATTTCAGTTTCAAAATCTCTGTGAAAAAGCGTCAGAGAAGCTTCTCCGTTTAGAATCCAGCATATCTCACTGAACCGAAGAAGTGGTAGTTAGAAGGGAGTTAGAGCTACAAGCAGTTTGGTTTGGGAAATTAGACGCGAAATGAAACTGCAAATGCCTTCCAACAGGCTTGGAAAAGTGTGTTCTATATCTCTGCCAAAGAGACTCCCCGGAGGTTGAGCTTTCAGAAGCTAGTTTAACTCTAAGGGAGGAAGCAGCAGAATGTGCCTCTCACATCTAGCCTGTAGGAATTCAGGTTGGCAAGTTCTATGGGGAAGCCCATTGCTGCCTATGGTGGAAACGGCATGGGAGATTTCAGTTTCAAAATCTCTGTGAAAAAGCGTCAGAGAAGCTTCTCCGTTTAGAATCCAGCATATCTCACTGAACCGAAGAAGTGGTAGTTAGAAGGGAGTTAGAGCTGCAAGCAGTTTGGTTTGGGAAATTAGACGCGAAATGAAACTGCAAATGCCTTCCAACAGGCTTGGAAAAGTGTGTTCTATATCTCTGCCAAAGAGACTCCCCGGAGGTTGAGCTTTCAGAAGCTAGTTTAACTCTAAGGGAGGAAGCAGCAGAATGTGCCTCTCACATCTAGCCTGTAGGAATTCAGGTTGGCAAGTTCTATGGGGAAGCCCATTGCTGCCTATGGTGGAAACGGCATGGGAGATTTCAGTTTCAAAATCTCTGTGAAAAAGCATCAGAGAAGCTTCTCCGTTTAGAATCCAGCATATCTCACTGAACCGAAGAACTGGTAGTTAGAATGGAGTTAGAGCTGCAAGCAGTTTGGTTTGGGAAATTAGACGCGAAATGAAACTGCAAATGCCTTCCAACAGGCTTGGAAAAGTGTGTTCTATATCTCTGCCAAAGAGACTCCCCGGAGGTTGAGCTTTCAGAAGCTAGTTTAACTCTAAGGGAGGAAGCAGCAGAATGTGCCTCTCACATCTAGCCTGTAGGAATTCAGGTTGGCAAGTTCTATGGGGAAGCCCATTGCTGCCTACGGTGGAAACGGCATGGGAGATTTCAGTTTCAAAATCTCTGTGAAAAAGCTTCAGAGAAGCTTCTCCGTTTAGAATCCAGCATATCTCACTGAACCGAAGAAGTGGTAGTTAGAAGGGAGTTAGAGCTGCAAGCATTTTGGTTTGGGAAATTAGACGTGAAATGAAACTGCAAAGGCCTTCCAACAGGCTTGGAAAAGTGTGTTCTATATCTCTGCCAAAGAGACTCCCCGGAGGTTGAGCTTTCAGAAGCTAGTTTAACTCTAAGGGAGGAAGCAGCAGAATGTGCCTCTCACATCTAGCCTGTAGGAATTCAGGTTGGCAAGTTCTATGGGGAAGCCCATTGCTGCCTATGGTGGAAACGGCATGGGAGATTTCAGTTTCAAAATCTCTGTGAAAAAGCGTCAGAGAAGCTTCTCGGTTTAGAATCCAGCATATCTCACTGAACCGAAGAAGTGGTAGTTAGAAGGGAGTTAGAGCTGCAAGCAGTTTGGTTTGGGAAATTAGACGCGAAATGAAACTGCAAATGCCTTCCAACAGGCTTGGAAAAGTGTGTTCTATATCTCTGCCAAAGAGACTCCCCGGAGGTTGAGCTTTCAGAAGCTAGTTTAACTCTAAGGGAGGAAGCAGCAGAATGTGCCTCTCACATCTAGCCTGTAGGAATTCAGGTTGGCAAGTTCTATAGGGAAGCCCATTGCTGCCTACGGTGGAAACGGCATGGGAGATTTCAGTTTCAAAATCTCTGTGAAAAAGCGTCAGAGAAGCTTCTCCGTTTAGAATCCAGCATATCTCACTGAACCGAAGAAGTGGTAGTTAGAAGGGAGTTAGAGCTACAAGCAGTTTGGTTTGGGAAATTAGACACGAAATGAAACTGCAAATGCCTTCCAACAGGCTTGGAAAAGTGTGTTCTATATCTCTGCCAAAGAGACTCCCCGGAGGTTGAGCTTTCAGAAGCTAGTTTAACTCTAAGGGAGGAAGCAGCAGAATGTGCCTCTCACATCTAGCCTGTAGGAATTCAGGTTGGCAAGTTCTATGGGGAAGCCCATTGCTGCCTATGGTGGAAACGGCATGGGAGATTTCAGTTTCAAAATCTCTGTGAAAAAGCGTCAGAGAAGGTTCTCCGTTTAGAATCCAGCATATCTCACTGAACCGAAGAAGTGGTAGTTAGAAGGGAGTTAGAGCTGCAAGCAGTTTGGTTTGGGAAATTAGACGCGAAATGAAACTGCAAATGCCTTCCAACAGGCTTGGAAAAGTGTGTTCTATATCTCTGCCAAAGAGACTCCCCGGAGGTTGAGCTTTCAGAAGCTAGTTTAACTCTAAGGGAGGAAGCAGCAGAATGTGCCTCTCACATCTAGCCTGTAGGAATTCAGGTTGGCAAGTTCTATGGGGAAGCCCATTGCTGCCTATGGTGGAAACGGCATGGGAGATTTCAGTTTCAAAATCTCTGTGAAAAAGCGTCAGAGAAGCTTCTCCGTTTAGAATCCAGCATATCTCACTGAACCGAAGAAGTGGTAGTTAGAAGGGAGTTAGAGCTGCAAGCAGTTTGGTTTGGGAAATTAGACGCGAAATGAAACTGCAAATGCCTTCCAACAGGCTTGGAAAAGTGTGTTCTATATCTCTGCCAAAGAGACTCCCCGGAGGTTGAGCTTTCAGAAGCTAGTTTAACTCTAAGGGAGGAAGCAGCAGAAAGTGCCTCTCACATCTAGCCTGTAGGAATTCAGGTTGGCAAGTTCTATGGGGAAGCCCATTGCTGCCTATGGTGGAAACGGCATGGGAGATTTCAGTTTCAAAATCTCTGTGAAAAAGCATCAGAGAAGCTTCTCCGTTTAGAATCCAGCATATCTCACTGAACCGAAGAACTGGTAGTTAGAATGGAGTTAGAGCTGCAAGCAGTTTGGTTTGGGAAATTAGACGCGAAATGAAACTGCAAATGCCTTCCAACAGGCTTGGAAAAGTGTGTTCTATATCTCTGCCAAAGAGACTCCCCGGAGGTTGAGCTTTCAGAAGCTAGTTTAACTCTAAGGGAGGAAGCAGCAGAATGTGCCTCTCACATCTAGCCTGTAGGAATTCAGGTTGGCAAGTTCTATGGGGAAGCCCATTGCTGCCTACGGTGGAAACGGCATGGGAGATTTCAGTTTCAAAATCTCTGTGAAAAAGCTTCAGAGAAGCTTCTCCGTTTAGAATCCAGCATATCTCACTGAACCGAAGAAGTGGTAGTTAGAAGGGAGTTAGAGCTGCAAGCATTTTGGTTTGGGAAATTAGACGTGAAATGAAACTGCAAAGGCCTTCCAACAGGCTTGGAAAAGTGTGTTCTATATCTCTGCCAAAGAGACTCCCCGGAGGTTGAGCTTTCAGAAGCTAGTTTAACTCTAAGGGAGGAAGCAGCAGAATGTGCCTCTCACATCTAGCCTGTAGGAATTCAGGTTGGCAAGTTCTATGGGGAAGCCCACTGCTGCCTATGGTGGAAACGGCATGGGAGATTTCAGTTTCAAAATCTCTGTGAAAAAGCGTCAGAGAAGCTTCTCCGTTTAGAATCCAGCATATCTCACTGAACCGAAGAAGTGGTAGTTAGAAGGGAGTTAGAGCTGCAAGCAGTTTGGTTTGGGAAATTAGACGCGAAATGAAACTGCAAAGGCCTTCCAACAGGCTTGGAAAAGTGTGTTCTATATCTCTGCCAAAGAGACTCCCCGGAGGTTGAGCTTTCAGAAGCTAGTTTAACTCTAAGGGAGGAAGCAGCAGAATGTGCCTCTCACATCTAGCCTGTAGGAATTCAGGTTGGCAAGTTCTACGGGGAAGCCCATTGCTGCCTATGGTGGAAACGGCATGGGAGATTTCAGTTTCAAAATCTCTGTGAAAAAGCGTCAGAGAAGCTTCTCCGTTTAGAATCCAGCATATCTCACTGAACCGAAGAAGGGGTAGTTAGAAGGGAGTTAGAGCTGCAAGCAGTTTGGTTTGGGAAATTAGACGCGAAATGAAACTGCAAAGGCCTTCCAACAGGCTTGGAAAAGTGTGTTCTATATCTCTGCCAAAGAGACTCCCCGGAGGTTGAGCTTTCAGAAGCTAGTTTAACTCTAAGGGAGGAAGCAGCAGAATGTGCCTCTCACATCTAGCCTGTAGGAATTCAGGTTGGCAAGTTCTATGGGGAAGCCCATTGCTGCCTATGGTGGAAACGGCATGGGAGATTTCAGTTTCAAAATCTCTGTGAAAAAGCGTCAGAGAAGCTTCTCCGTTTAGAATCCAGCATATCTCACTGAACCGAAGAAGTGGTAGTTAGAAGGGAGTTAGAGCTGCAAGCAGTTTGGTTTGGGAAATTAGACGCGAAATGAAACTGCAAAGGCCTTCCAACAGGCTTGGAAAAGTGTGTTCTATATCTCTGCCAAAGAGACTCCCCGGAGGTTGAGCTTTCAGAAGCTAGTTTAACTCTAAGGGAGGAAGCAGCAGAATGTGCCTCTCACATCTAGCCTGTAGGAATTCAGGTTGGCAAGTTCTATGGGGAAGCCCATTGCTGCCTATGGTGGAAACGGCATGGGATATTTCAGTTTCAAAATCTCTGTGAAAAAGCGTCACAGAAGCTTCTCCGTTTAGAATCCAGCATATCTCACTGAACCGAAGAAGTGGTAGTTAGAAGGGAGTTAGAGCTGCAAGCAGTTTGGTTTGGGAAATTAGACGCGAAATGAAACTGCAAATGCCTTCCAACAGGCTTGGAAAAGTGTGTTCTATATCTCTGCCAAAGAGACTCCCCGGAGGTTGAGCTTTCAGAAGCTAGTTTAACTCTAAGGGAGGAAGCAGCAGAAAGTGCCTCTCACATCTAGCCTGTAGGAATTCAGGTTGGCAAGTTCTATGGGGAAGCCCATTGCTGCCTATGGTGGAAACGGCATGGGAGATTTCAGTTTCCAAATCTCTGTGAAAAAGCGTCAGAGAAGCTTCTCCGTTTAGAATCCAGCATATCTCACTGAACCGAAGAAGTGGTAGTTAGAAGGGAGTTAGAGCTGCAAGCAGTTTGGTTTGGGAAATTAGACGCGAAATGAAACTGCAAATGCCTTCCAACAGGCCTGGAAAAGTGTGTTCTATATCTCTGCCAAAGAGACTCCCCGGAGGTTGAGCTTTCAGAAGCTAGTTTAACTCTAAGGGAGGAAGCAGCAGAATGTGCCTCTCACATCTAGCCTGTAGGAATTCAGGTTGGCAAGTTCTATGGGGAAGCCCATTGCTGCCTATGGTGGAAACGGCATGGGAGATTTCAGTTTCAAAATCTCTGTGAAAAAGCGTCAGAGAAGCTTCTCGGTTTAGAATCCAGCATATCTCACTGAACCGAAGAAGTGGTAGTTAGAAGGGAGTTAGAGCTGCAAGCAGTTTGGTTTGGGAAATTAGACGCGAAATGAAACTGCAAAGGCCTTCCAACAGGCTTGGAAAAGTGTGTTCTATATCTCTGCCAAAGAGACTCCCCGGAGGTTGAGCTTTCAGAAGCTAGTTTAACTCTAAGGGAGGAAGCAGCAGAATGTGCCTCTCACATCTAGCCTGTAGGAATTCAGGTTGGCAAGTTCTATGGGGAAGCCCATTGCTGCCTATGGTGGAAACGGCATGGGAGATTTCAGTTTCAAAATCTCTGTGAAAAAGCGTCAGAGAAGCTTCTCCGTTTAGAATCCAGCATATCTCACTGAACCGAAGAAGTGGTAGTTAGAAGGGAGTTAGAGCTGCAAGCAGTTTGGTTTGGGAAATTAGACGCGAAATGAAACTGCAAAGGCCTTCCAACAGGCTTGGAAAAGTGTGTTCTATATCTCTGCCAAAGAGACTCCCCGGAGGTTGAGCTTTCAGAAGCTAGTTTAACTCTAAGGGAGGAAGCAGCAGAATGTGCCTCTCACATCTAGCCTGTAGGAATTCAGGTTGGCAAGTTCTATGGGGAAGCCCATTGCTGCCTATGGTGGAAACGGCATGGGAGATTTCAGTTTCAAAATCTCTGTGAAAAAGCGTCACAGAAGCTTCTCCGTTTAGAATCCAGCATATCTCACTGAACCGAAGAAGTGGTAGTTAGAAGGGAGTTAGAGCTGCAAGCAGTTTGGTTTGGGAAATTAGACGCGAAATGAAACTGCAAATGCCTTCCAACAATCTTGGAAAAGTGTGTTCTATATCTCTGCCAAAGAGACTCCCCGGAGGTTGAGCTTTCAGAAGCTAGTTTAACTCTAAGGGAGGAAGCAGCAGAAAGTGCCTCTCACATCTAGCCTGTAGGAATTCAGGTTGGCAAGTTCTATGGGGAAGCCCATTGCTGCCTATGGTGGAAACGGCATGGGAGATTTCAGTTTCCAAATCTCTGTGAAAAAGCGTCAGAGAAGCTTCTCCGTTTAGAATCCAGCATATCTCACTGAACCGAAGAAGTGGTAGTTAGAAGGGAGTTAGAGCTGCAAGCAGTTTGGTTTGGGAAATTAGACGCGAAATGAAACTGCAAATGCCTTCCAACAGGCCTGGAAAAGTGTGTTCTATATCTCTGCCAAAGAGACTCCCCGGAGGTTGAGCTTTCAGAAGCTAGTTTAACTCTAAGGGAGGAAGCAGCAGAATGTGCCTCTCACATCTAGCCTGTAGGAATTCAGGTTGGCAAGTTCTATGGGGAAGCCCATTGCTGCCTATGGTGGAAACGGCATGGGAGATTTCAGTTTCAAAATCTCTGTGAAAAAGCGTCAGAGAAGCTTCTCGGTTTAGAATCCAGCATATCTCACTGAACCGAAGAAGTGGTAGTTAGAAGGGAGTTAGAGCTGCAAGCAGTTTGGTTTGGGAAATTAGACGCGAAATGAAACTGCAAATGCCTTCCAACAGGCTTGGAAAAGTGTGTTCTATATCTCTGCCAAAGAGACTCCCCGGAGGTTGAGCTTTCAGAAGCTAGTTTAACTCTAAGGGAGGAAGCAGCAGAATGTGCCTCTCACATCTAGCCTGTAGGAATTCAGGTTGGCAAGTTCTATAGGGAAGCCCATTGCTGCCTACGGTGGAAACGGCATGGGAGATTTCAGTTTCAAAATCTCTGTGAAAAAGCGTCAGAGAAGCTTCTCCGTTTAGAATCCAGCATATCTCACTGAACCGAAGAAGTGGTAGTTAGAAGGGAGTTAGAGCTACAAGCAGTTTGGTTTGGGAAATTAGACGCGAAATGAAACTGCAAATGCCTTCCAACAGGCTTGGAAAAGTGTGTTCTATATCTCTGCCAAAGAGACTCCCCGGAGGTTGAGCTTTCAGAAGCTAGTTTAACTCTAAGGGAGGAAGCAGCAGAATGTGCCTCTCACATCTAGCCTGTAGGAATTCAGGTTGGCAAGTTCTATGGGGAAGCCCATTGCTGCCTATGGTGGAAACGGCATGGGAGATTTCAGTTTCAAAATCTCTGTGAAAAAGCGTCAGAGAAGCTTCTCCGTTTAGAATCCAGCATATCTCACTGAACCGAAGAAGTGGTAGTTAGAAGGGAGTTAGAGCTGCAAGCAGTTTGGTTTGGGAAATTAGACGCGAAATGAAACTGCAAATGCCTTCCAACAGGCTTGGAAAAGTGTGTTCTATATCTCTGCCAAAGAGACTCCCCGGAGGTTGAGCTTTCAGAAGCTAGTTTAACTCTAAGGGAGGAAGCAGCAGAATGTGCCTCTCACATCTAGCCTGTAGGAATTCAGGTTGGCAAGTTCTATGGGGAAGCCCATTGCTGCCTATGGTGGAAACGGCATGGGAGATTTCAGTTTCAAAATCTCTGTGAAAAAGCATCAGAGAAGCTTCTCCGTTTAGAATCCAGCATATCTCACTGAACCGAAGAACTGGTAGTTAGAATGGAGTTAGAGCTGCAAGCAGTTTGGTTTGGGAAATTAGACGCGAAATGAAACTGCAAATGCCTTCCAACAGGCTTGGAAAAGTGTGTTCTATATCTCTGCCAAAGAGACTCCCCGGAGGTTGAGCTTTCAGAAGCTAGTTTAACTCTAAGGGAGGAAGCAGCAGAATGTGCCTCTCACATCTAGCCTGTAGGAATTCAGGTTGGCAAGTTCTATGGGGAAGCCCATTGCTGCCTACGGTGGAAACGGCATGGGAGATTTCAGTTTCAAAATCTCTGTGAAAAAGCTTCAGAGAAGCTTCTCCGTTTAGAATCCAGCATATCTCACTGAACCGAAGAAGTGGTAGTTAGAAGGGAGTTAGAGCTGCAAGCATTTTGGTTTGGGAAATTAGACGTGAAATGAAACTGCAAAGGCCTTCCAACAGGCTTGGAAAAGTGTGTTCTATATCTCTGCCAAAGAGACTCCCCGGAGGTTGAGCTTTCAGAAGCTAGTTTAACTCTAAGGGAGGAAGCAGCAGAATGTGCCTCTCACATCTAGCCTGTAGGAATTCAGGTTGGCAAGTTCTATGGGGAAGCCCATTGCTGCCTATGGTGGAAACGGCATGGGAGATTTCAGTTTCAAAATCTCTGTGAAAAAGCGTCAGAGAAGCTTCTCGGTTTAGAATCCAGCATATCTCACTGAACCGAAGAAGTGGTAGTTAGAAGGGAGTTAGAGCTGCAAGCAGTTTGGTTTGGGAAATTAGACGCGAAATGAAACTGCAAATGCCTTCCAACAGGCTTGGAAAAGTGTGTTCTATATCTCTGCCAAAGAGACTCCCCGGAGGTTGAGCTTTCAGAAGCTAGTTTAACTCTAAGGGAGGAAGCAGCAGAATGTGCCTCTCACATCTAGCCTGTAGGAATTCAGGTTGGCAAGTTCTATGGGGAAGCCCATTGCTGCCTATGGTGGAAACGGCATGGGAGATTTCAGTTTCAAAATCTCTGTGAAAAAGCGTCAGAGAAGCTTCTCCGTTTAGAATCCAGCATATCTCACTGAACCGAAGAAGTGGTAGTTAGAAGGGAGTTAGAGCTGCAAGCAGTTTGGTTTGGGAAATTAGACGCGAAATGAAACTGCAAATGCCTTCCAACAGGCTTGGAAAAGTGTGTTCTATATCTCTGCCAAAGAGACTCCCCGGAGGTTGAGCTTTCAGAAGCTAGTTTAACTCTAAGGGAGGAAGCAGCAGAATGTGCCTCTCACATCTAGCCTGTAGGAATTCAGGTTGGCAAGTTCTATGGGGAAGCCCATTGCTGCCTATGGTGGAAACGGCATGGGAGATTTCAGTTTCAAAATCTCTGTGAAAAAGCATCAGAGAAGCTTCTCCGTTTAGAATCCAGCATATCTCACTGAACCGAAGAACTGGTAGTTAGAATGGAGTTAGAGCTGCAAGCAGTTTGGTTTGGGAAATTAGACGCGAAATGAAACTGCAAATGCCTTCCAACAGGCTTGGAAAAGTGTGTTCTATATCTCTGCCAAAGAGACTCCCCGGAGGTTGAGCTTTCAGAAGCTAGTTTAACTCTAAGGGAGGAAGCAGCAGAATGTGCCTCTCACATCTAGCCTGTAGGAATTCAGGTTGGCAAGTTCTATGGGGAAGCCCATTGCTGCCTACGGTGGAAACGGCATGGGAGATTTCAGTTTCAAAATCTCTGTGAAAAAGCTTCAGAGAAGCTTCTCCGTTTAGAATCCAGCATATCTCACTGAACCGAAGAAGTGGTAGTTAGAAGGGAGTTAGAGCTGCAAGCATTTTGGTTTGGGAAATTAGACGTGAAATGAAACTGCAAAGGCCTTCCAACAGGCTTGGAAAAGTGTGTTCTATATCTCTGCCAAAGAGACTCCCCGGAGGTTGAGCTTTCAGAAGCTAGTTTAACTCTATGGGAGGAAGCAGCAGAATGTGCCTCTCACATCTAGCCTGTAGGAATTCAGGTTGGCAAGTTCTATGGGGAAGCCCATTGCTGCCTATGGTGGAAACGGCATGGGAGATTTCAGTTTCAAAATCTCTGTGAAAAAGCGTCAGAGAAGCTTCTCCGTTTAGAATCCAGCATATCTCACTGAACCGAAGAAGTGGTAGTTAGAAGGGAGTTAGAGCTGCAAGCAGTTTGGTTTGGGAAATTAGACGCGAAATGAAACTGCAAAGGCCTTCCAACAGGCTTGGAAAAGTGTGTTCTATATCTCTGCCAAAGAGACTCCCCGGAGGTTGAGCTTTCAGAAGCTAGTTTAACTCTAAGGGAGGAAGCAGCAGAATGTGCCTCTCACATCTAGCCTGTAGGAATTCAGGTTGGCAAGTTCTACGGGGAAGCCCATTGCTGCCTATGGTGGAAACGGCATGGGAGATTTTAGTTTCAAAATCTCTGTGAAAAAGCGTCAGAGAAGCTTCTCCGTTTAGAATCCAGCATATCTCACTGAACCGAAGAAGTGGTAGTTAGAAGGGAGTTAGAGCTGCAAGCAGTTTGGTTTGGGAAATTAGACGCGAAATGAAACTGCAAAGGCCTTCCAACAGGCTTGGAAAAGTGTGTTCTATATCTCTGCCAAAGAGACTCCCCGGAGGTTGAGCTTTCAGAAGCTAGTTTAACTCTAAGGGAGGAAGCAGCAGAATGTGCCTCTCACATCTAGCCTGTAGGAATTCAGGTTGGCAAGTTCTATGGGGAAGCACATTGCTGCCTATGGTGGAAACGGCATGGGAGATTTCAGTTTCAAAATCTCTGTGAAAAAGCGTCAGAGAAGCTTCTCCGTTTAGAATCCAGCATATCTCACTGAACCGAAGAAGTAGTAGTTAGAAGGGAGTTAGAGCTGCAAGCAGTTTGGTTTGGGAAATTAGACGCGAAATGAAACTGCAAAGGCCTTCCAACAGGCTTGGAAAAGTGTGTTCTATATCTCTGCCAAAGAGACTCCCCGGAGGTTGAGCTTTCAGAAGCTAGTTTAACTCTAAGGGAGGAAGCAGCAGAATGTGCCTCTCACATCTAGCCTGTAGGAATTCAGGTTGGCAAGTTCTACGGGGAAGCCCATTGCGGCCTAGGGTGGAAACGGCATGGGAGATTTCAGTTTCAAAATCTCTGTGAAAAAGCGTCAGAGAAGCTTCTCCGTTTAGAATCCAGCATATCTCACTGAACCGTAGAAGTGGTAGTTAGAAGGGAGTTAGAGCTGCAAGCAGTTTGGTTTGGGAAATTAGACGCGAAATGAAACTGCAAATGCCTTCCAACAGGCCTGGAAAAGTGTGTTCTATATCTCTGCCAAAGAGACTCCCCGGAGGTTGAGCTTTCAGAAGCTAGTTTAACTCTAAGGGAGGAAGCAGCAGAATGTGCCTCTCACATCTAGCCTGTAGGAATTCAGGTTGGCAAGTTCTATGGGGAAGCCCATTGCTGCCTATGGTGGAAACGGCATGGGAGATTTCAGTTTCAAAATCTCTGTGAAAAAGCGTCAGAGAAGCTTCTCCGTTTAGAATCCAGCATATCTCACTGAACCGAAGAAGTGGTAGTTAGAAGGGAGTTAGAGCTGCAAGCAGTTTGGTTTGGGAAATTAGACGCGAAATGAAACTGCAAATGCCTTCCAACAGGCTTGGAAAAGTGTGTTCTATATCTCTGCCAAAGAGACTCCCCGGAGGTTGAGCTTTCAGAAGCTAGTTTAACTCTAAGGGAGGAAGCAGCAGAATGTGCCTCTCACATCTAGCCTGTAGGAATTCAGGTTGGCAAGTTCTATGGGGAAGCCCATTGCTGCCTATGGTGGAAACGGCATGGGAGATTTCAGTTTCAAAATCTCTGTGAAAAAGCGTCAGAGAAGCTTCTCCGTTTAGAATCCAGCATATCTCACTGAACCGAAGAAGTGGTAGTTAGAAGGGAGTTAGAGCTGCAAGCAGTTTGGTTTGGGAAATTAGACGCGAAATGAAACTGCAAAGGCCTTCCAACAGGCTTGGAAAAGTGTGTTCTATATCTCTGCCAAAGAGACTCCCCGGAGGTTGAGCTTTCAGAAGCTAGTTTAACTCTAAGGGAGGAAGCAGCAGAATGTGCCTCTCACATCTAGCCTGTAGGAATTCAGGTTGGCAAGTTCTATGGGGAAGCCCATTGCTGCCTATGGTGGAAACGGCATGGGAGATTTCAGTTTCAAAATCTCTGTGAAAAATCGTCAGAGAAGCTTCACCGTTTAGAATCCAGCATATCTCACTGAACCGAAGAAGTGGTAGTTAGAAGGGCGTTAGAGCTGCAAGCATTTTCGTTTGGGAAATTAGACGCGAAATGAAACTGCAAAGGCCTTCCAACAGGCTTGGAAAAGTGTGTTCTATATCTCTGCCAAAGAGACTCCCCGGAGGTTGAGCTTTCAGAAGCTAGTTTAACTCTAAGGGAGGAAGCAGCAGAATGTGCCTCTCACATCTAGCCTGTAGGAATTCAGGTTGGCAAGTTCTATGGGGAAGCCCATTGCTGCCTATGGTGGAAACGGCATGGGAGATTTCAGTTTCAAAATCTCTGTGAAAAAGCGTCAGAGAAGCTTCTCCGTTTAGAATCCAGCATATCTCACTGAACCGAAGAAGTGGTAGTTAGAAGGGAGTTAGAGCTGCAAGCAGTTTGGTTTGGGAAATTAGACGCGAAATTAAACTGCAAATGCCTTCCAACAGGCTTGGAAAAGTGTGTTCTATATCTCTGCCAAAGAGACTCCCCGGAGGTTGAGCTTTCAGAAGCTAGTTTAACTCTAAGGGAGGAAGCAGCAGAATGTGCCTCTCACATCTAGCCTGTAGGAATTCAGGTTGGCAAGTTCTATGGGGAAGCCCATTGCTGCCTATGGTGGAAACGGCATGGGAGATTTCAGTTTCCAAATCTCTGTGAAAAAGCGTCAGAGAAGCTTCTCCGTTTAGAATCCAGCATATCTCACTGAACCGAAGAAGGGGTAGTTAGAAGGGAGTTAGAGCTGCAAGCAGTTTGGTTTGGGAAATTAGACGCGAAATGAAACTGCAAAGGCCTTCCAACAGGCTTGGAAAAGTGTGTTCCATATCTCTGCCAAAGAGACTCCCCGGAGGTTGAGCTTTCAGAAGCTAGTTTAACTCTAAGGGAGGAAGCAGCAGAATGTGCCTCTCACATCTAGCCTGTAGGAATTCAGGTTGGCAAGTTCTATGGGGAAGCCCATTGCTGCCTATGGTGGAAACGGCATGGGAGATTTCAGTTTCAAAATCTCTGTGAAAAAGCGTCAGAGAAGCTTCTCCGTTTAGAATCCAGCATATCTCACTGAACCGAAGAAGTGGTAGTTAGAAGGGAGTTAGAGCTGCAAGCAGTTTGGTTTGGGAAATTAGACGCGAAATGAAACTGCAAAGGCCTTCCAACAGGCTTGGAAAAGTGTGTTCTATATCTCTGCCAAAGAGACTCCCCGGAGGTTGAGCTTTCAGAAGCTAGTTTAACTCTAAGGGAGGAAGCAGCAGAATGTGCCTCTCACATCTAGCCTGTAGGAATTCAGGTTGGCAAGTTCTATGGGGAAGCCCATTGCGGCCTATGGTGGAAACGGCATGGGAGATTTCAGTTTCAAAATCTCTGTGAAAAAGCGTCAGAGAAGCTTCTCCGTTTAGAATCCAGCATATCTCACTGAACCGAAGAACTGGTAGTTAGAAGGGAGTTAGAGCTGCAAGCAGTTTGGTTTGGGAAATTAGACGCGAAATGAAACTGCAAATGCCTTCCAACAGGCTTGGAAAAGTGTGTTCTATATCTCTGCCAAAGAGACTCCCCGGAGGTTGAGCTTTCAGAAGCTAGTTTAACTCTAAGGGAGGAAGCAGCAGAATGTGCCTCACACATCTAGCCTGTAGGAATTCAGGTTGGCAAGTTCTATGGGGAAGCCCATTGCTGCCTATGGTGGAAACGGCATGGGAGATTTCAGTTTCAAAATCTCTGTGAAAAAGCGTCAGAGAAGCTTCTCCGTTTAGAATCCAGCATATCTCACTGAACCGAAGAACTGGTAGTTAGAAGGGAGTTAGAGCTGCAAGCAGTTTGGTTTGGGAAATTAGACGCGAAATGAAACTGCAAATGCCTTCCAACAGGCTTGGAAAAGTGTGTTCTATATCTCTGCCAAAGAGACTCCCCGGAGGTTGAGCTTTCAGAAGCTAGTTTAACTCTAAGGGAGGAAGCAGCAGAATGTGCCTCTCACATCTAGCCTGTAGGAATTCAGGTTGGCAAGTTCTATGGGGAAGCCCATTGGCGCCTTCGTTGGAAACGGGTTTGGAAATTTCAGTGTCAAAATCTCTGTGAAAAAGCGTCAGAGAAGCTTCTCCGTTTAGAATCCAGCATATCTCACTGAACCGAAGAAGTGGTAGTTAGAAGGGAGTTAGAGCTGCAAGCAGTTTGGTTTGGGAAATTAGACGCGAAATGAAACTGCAAAGGCCTTCCAAAAGGCTTGGAAAAGTGTGTTCTATATCTCTGCCAAAGAGACTCCCCGGAGGTTGAGCTTTCAGAAGCTAGTTTAACTCTATGGGAGGAAGCAGCAGAATGTGCCTCTCACATCTAGCCTGTAGGAATTCAGGTTGGCAAGTTCTATTGGGAAGCCCATTGCTGCCTATGGTGGAAAAGGCATGGGAGATTTCAGTTTCCAAATCTCTGTGAAAAAGCGTCAGAGAAGCTTCTCCGTTTAGAATCCAGCATATCTCACTGAACCGAAGAAGTGGTAGTTAGAAGGGAGTTAGAGCTGCAAGCAGTTTGGTTTGGGAAATTAGACGCGAAATGAAACTGCAAATGCCTTCCAACAGGCTTGGAAAAGTGTGTTCTATATCTCTGCCAAAGAGACTCCCCGGAGGTTGAGCTTTCAGAAGCTAGTTTAACTCTAAGGGAGGAAGCAGCAGAATGTGCCTCTCACATCTAGCCTGTAGGAATTCAGGTTGGCAAGTTCTATGGGGAAGCCCATTGCTGCCTATGGTTGAAACGGCATGGGAGATTTCAGTTTCCAAATCTCTGTGAAAAAGCGTCAGAGAAGCTTCTCCGTTTAGAATCCAGCATATCTCACTGAACCGAAGAACTGGTAGTTAGAAGGGAGTTAGAGCTGCAAGCAGTTTGGTTTGGGAAATTAGACGCGAAATGAAACTGCAAATGCCGTCCAACAGGCCTGGAAAAGTGTGTTCTATATCTCTGCCAAAGAGACTCCCCGGAGGTTGAGCTTTCAGAAGCTAGTTTAACTCTAAGGGAGGAAGCAGCAGAATGTGCCTCTCACATCTAGCCTGTAGGAATTCAGGTTGGCAAGTTCTATGGGGAAGCCCATTGCTGCCTATGGTGGAAACGGCATGGGAGATTTCAGTTTCAAAATCTCTGTGAAAAAGCGTCAGAGAAGCTTCTCCGTTTAGAATCCAGCATATCTCACTGAACCGAAGAAGTGGTAGTTAGAAGGGAGTTAGAGCTGCAAGCAGTTTGGTTTGGGAAATTAGACGCGAAATGAAACTGCAAATGCCTTCCAACAGGCTTGGAAAAGTGTGTTCTATATCTCTGCCAAAGAGACTCCCCGGAGGTTGAGCTTTCAGAAGCTAGTTTAACTCTAAGGGAGGAAGCAGCGGAATGTGCCTCTCACATCTAGCCTGTAGGAATTCAGGTTGGCAAGTTCTATGGGGAAGCCCATTGCTGCCTATGGTGGAAACGGCATGGGAGATTTCAGTTTCCAAATCTCTGTGAAAAAGCGTCAGAGAAGCTTCTCCGTTTAGAATCCAGCATATCTCACTGAACCGAAGAACTGGTAGTTAGAAGGGAGTTAGAGCTGCAAGCAGTTTGGTTTGGGAAATTAGACGCGAAATGAAACTGCAAATGCCTTCCAACAGGCTTGGAAAAGTGTGTTCTATATCTCTGCCAAAGAGACTCCCCGGAGGTTGAGCTTTCAGAAGCTAGTTTAACTCTAAGGGAGGAAGCAGCAGAATGTGCCTCTCACATCTAGCCTGTAGGAATTCAGGTTGGCAAGTTCTATGGGGAAGCCCATTGGCGCCTTCGTTGGAAACGGGTTTGGAAATTTCAGTTTCAAAATCTCTGTGAAAAAACGTCAGAGAAGCTTCTCCGTTTAGAATCCAGCATATCTCACTGAACCGAAGAAGTGGTAGTTAGAAGGGAGTTAGAGCTGCAAGCAGTTTGGTTTGGGAAATTAGACGCGAAATGAAACTGCAAAGGCCTTCCAACAGGCTTTGAAAAGTGTGTTCTATATCTCTGCCAAAGAGACTCCCCGGAGGTTGAGCTTTCAGAAGCTAGTTTAACTCTAAGGGAGGAAGCAGCAGAATGTGCCTCTCACATCTAGCCTGTAGGAATTCAGGTTGGCAAGTTCTATGGGGAAGCCCATTGCTGCCTATGGTGGAAACGGCATGGGAGATTTCAGTTTCCAAATCTCTGTGAAAAAGCGTCAGAGAAGCTTCTCCGTTTAGAATCCAGCATATCTCACTGAACCGAAGAAGTGGTAGTTAGAAGGGAGTTAGAGCTGCAAGCAGTTTGGTTTAGGAAATTAGACGCGAAATGAAACTGCAAATGCCTTCCAACAGGCTTGGAAAAGTGTGTTCTATATGTCTGCCAAAGAGACTCCCCGGAGGTTGAGCTTTCAGAAGCTAGTTTAACTCTAAGGGAGGAAGCAGCAGAATGTGCCTCTCACATCTAGCCTGTAGGAATTCAGGTTGGCAAGTTCTATGGGGAAGCCCATTGGCGCCTTCGTTGGAAACGGGTTTGGAAATTTCAGTTTCAAAATCTCTGTGAAAAAACGTCAGAGAAGCTTCCCCGTTTAGAATCCAGCATATCTCACTGAACCGAAGAAGTGGTAGTTAGAAGGGAGTTAGAGCTGCAAGCAGTTTGGTTTGGGAAATTAGACGCGAAATGAAACTGCAAATGCCTTCCAACAGGCCTGGAAAAGTGTGTTCTATATCTCTGCCAAAGAGACTCCCCGGAGGTTGAGCTTTCAGAAGCGAGTTTAACTCTAAGGGAGGAAGCAGCAGAATGTGCCTCTCACATCTAGCCTGTAGGAATTCAGGTTGGCAAGTTCTATGGGGAAGCCCATTGCTGCCTATGGTGGAAACGGCATGGGAGATTTCAGTTTCCAAATCTCTGTGAAAAAGCGTCAGAGAAGCTTCTCCGTTTAGAATCCAGCATATCTCACTGAACCGAAGAAGTGGTAGTTAGAAGGGAGTTAGAGCTGCAAGCAGTTTGGTTTGGGAAATTAGACGCGAAATGAAACTGCAAATGCCTTCCAACAGGCTTGGAAAAGTGTGTTCTATATCTCTGCCAAAGAGACTCCCCGGAGGTTGAGCTTTCAGAAGCTAGTTTAACTCTAAGGGAGGAAGCAGCAGAATGTGCCTCTCACATCTAGCCTGTAGGAATTCAGGTTGGCAAGTTCTATGGGGAAGCCCATTGCTGCCTATGGTGGAAACGGCATGGGAGATTTCAGTTTCAAAATCTCTGTGAAAAAGCGTCAGAGAAGCTTCTCCGTTTAGAATCCAGCATATCTCACTGAACCGAAGAACTGGTAGTTAGAAGGGAGTTAGAGCTGCAAGCAGTTTGGTTTGGGAAATTAGACGCGAAATGAAACTGCAAATGCCTTCCAACAGGCTTGGAAAAGTGTGTTCTATATCTCTGCCAAAGAGACTCCCCGGAGGTTGAGCTTTCAGAAGCTAGTTTAACTCTAAGGGAGGAAGCAGCAGAATGTGCCTCTCACATCTAGCCTGTAGGAATTCAGGTTGGCAAGTTCTATGGGGAAGCCCATTGGCGCCTTCGTTGGAAACGGGTTTGGAAATTTCAGTGTCAAAATCTCTTTGAAAAAGCGTCAGAGAAGCTTCTCCGTTTAGAATCCAGCATATCTCACTGGACCGAAGAAGTGGTAGTTAGAAGGGAGTTAGAGCTGCAAGCAGTTTGGTTTGGGAAATTAGACGCGAAATGAAACTGCAAAGGCCTTCCAACAGGCTTGGAAAAGTGTGTTCTATATCTCTGCCAAAGAGACTCCCCGGAGGTTGAGCTTTCAGAAGCTAGTTTAACCCTAAGGGAGGAAGCAGCAGAATGTGCCTCTCACATCTAGCCTGTAGGAATTCAGGTTGGCAAGTTCTATGGGGAAGCCCATTGCTGCCTATGGTGGAAACGGCATGGGAGATTTCAGTTTCCAAATCTCTGTGAAAAAGCGTCAGAGAAGCTTCTCCGTTTAGAATCCAGCATATCTCACTGAACCGAAGAAGTGGTAGTTAGAAGGGAGTTAGAGCTGCAAGCAGTTTGGTTTGGGAAATTAGACGCGAAATGAAACTGCAAATGCCTTCCAACAGGCTTGGAAAAGTGTGTTCTATATCTCTGCCAAAGAGACTCCCCGGAGGTTGAGCTTTCAGAAGCTAGTTTAACTCTAAGGGAGGAAGCAGCAGAATGTGCCTCTCACATCTAGCCTGTAGGAATTCAGGTTGGCAAGTTCTATGGGGAAGCCCATTGCTGCCTATGGTGGAAACGGCATGGGAGATTTCAGTTTCCAAATCTCTGTGAAAAAGCGTCAGAGAAGCTTCTCCGTTTAGAATCCAGCATATCTCACTGAACCGAAGAAGTGGTAGTTAGAAGGGAGTTAGAGCTGCAAGCAGTTTGGTTTGGGAAATTAGACGCGAAATGAAACTGCAAATGCCTTCCAACAGGCTTGGAAAAGTGTGTTCTATATCTCTGCCAAAGAGACTCCCCGGAGGTTGAGCTTTCAGAAGCTAGTTTAACTCTAAGGGAGGAAGCAGCAGAATGTGCCTCTCACATCTAGCCTGTAGGAATTCAGGTTGGCAAGTTCTATGGGGAAGCCCATTGGCGCCTTCGTTGGAAACGGGTTTGGAAATTTCAGTTTCAAAATCTCTGTGAAAAAACGTCAGAGAAGCTTCTCCGTTTAGAATCCAGCATATCTCACTGAACCGAAGAAGTGGTAGTTAGAAGGGAGTTAGAGCTGCAAGCAGTTTGGTTTGGGAAATTAGACGCGAAATGAAACTGCAAAGGCCTTCCAACAGGCTTTGAAAAGTGTGTTCTATATCTCTGCCAAAGAGACTCCCCGGAGGTTGAGCTTTCAGAAGCTAGTTTAACTCTAAGGGAGGAAGCAGCAGAATGTGCCTCTCACATCTAGCCTGTAGGAATTCAGGTTGGCAAGTTCTATGGGGAAGCCCATTGCTGCCTATGGTGGAAACGGCATGGGAGATTTCAGTTTCCAAATCTCTGTGAAAAAGCGTCAGAGAAGCTTCTCCGTTTAGAATCCAGCATATCTCACTGAACCGAAGAAGTGGTAGTTAGAAGGGAGTTAGAGCTGCAAGCAGTTTGGTTTGGGAAATTAGACGCGAAATGAAACTGCAAATGCCTTCCAACAGGCTTGGAAAAGTGTGTTCTATATCTCTGCCAAAGAGACTCCCCGGAGGTTGAGCTTTCAGAAGCTAGTTTAACTCTAAGGGAGGAAGCAGCAGAATGTGCCTCTCACATCTAGCCTGTAGGAATTCAGGTTGGCAAGTTCTATGGGGAAGCCCATTGGCGCCTTCGTTGGAAACGGCATGGGAGATTTCAGTTTCAAAATCTCTGTGAAAAAGCGTCAGAGAAGCTTCTCCGTTTAGAATCCAGCATATCTCACTGAACCGAAGAACTGGTAGTTAGAAGGGAGTTAGAGCTGCAAGCAGTTTGGTTTGGGAAATTAGACGCGAAATGAAACTGCAAATGCCTTCCAACAGGCTTGGAAAAGTGTGTTCTATATCTCTGCCAAAGAGACTCCCCGGAGGTTGAGCTTTCAGAAGCTAGTTTAACTCTAAGGGAGGAAGCAGCAGAATGTGCCTCTCACATCTAGCCTGTAGGAATTCAGGTTGGCAAGTTCTATGGGGAAGCCCATTGGCGCCTTCGTTGGAAACGGGTTTGGAAATTTCAGTGTCAAAATCTCTTTGAAAAAGCGTCAGAGAAGCTTCTCCGTTTAGAATCCAGCATATCTCACTGGACCGAAGAAGTGGTAGTTAGAAGGGAGTTAGAGCTGCAAGCAGTTTGGTTTGGGAAATTAGACGCGAAATGAAACTGCAAAGGCCTTCCAACAGGCTTGGAAAAGTGTGTTCTATATCTCTGCCAAAGAGACTCCCCGGAGGTTGAGCTTTCAGAAGCTAGTTTAACCCTAAGGGAGGAAGCAGCAGAATGTGCCTCTCACATCTAGCCTGTAGGAATTCAGGTTGGCAAGTTCTATGGGGAAGCCCATTGCTGCCTATGGTGGAAACGGCATGGGAGATTTCAGTTTCCAAATCTCTGTGAAAAAGCGTCAGAGAAGCTTCTCCGTTTAGAATCCAGCATATCTCACTGAACCGAAGAAGTGGTAGTTAGAAGGGAGTTAGAGCTGCAAGCAGTTTGGTTTGGGAAATTAGACGCGAAATGAAACTGCAAATGCCTTCCAACAGGCTTGGAAAAGTGTGTTCTATATCTCTGCCAAAGAGACTCCCCGGAGGTTGAGCTTTCAGAAGCTAGTTTAACTCTAAGGGAGGAAGCAGCAGAATGTGCCTCTCACATCTAGCCTGTAGGAATTCAGGTTGGCAAGTTCTATGGGGAAGCCCATTGCTGCCTATGGTGGAAACGGCATGGGAGATTTCAGTTTCCAAATCTCTGTGAAAAAGCGTCAGAGAAGCTTCTCCGTTTAGAATCCAGCATATCTCACTGAACCGAAGAAGTGGTAGTTAGAAGGGAGTTAGAGCTGCAAGCAGTTTGGTTTGGGAAATTAGACGCGAAATGAAACTGCAAATGCCTTCCAACAGGCTTGGAAAAGTGTGTTCTATATCTCTGCCAAAGAGACTCCCCGGAGGTTGAGCTTTCAGAAGCTAGTTTAACTCTAAGGGAGGAAGCAGCAGAATGTGCCTCTCACATCTAGCCTGTAGGAATTCAGGTTGGCAAGTTCTATGGGGAAGCCCATTGGCGCCTTCGTTGGAAACGGGTTTGGAAATTTCAGTGTCAAAATCTCTGTGAAAAAACGTCAGAGAAGCTTCTCCGTTTAGAATCCAGCATATCTCACTGAACCGAAGAAGTGGTAGTTAGAAGGGAGTTAGAGCTGCAAGCAGTTTGGTTTGGGAAATTAGACGCGAAATGAAACTGCAAAGGCCTTCCAACAGGCTTTGAAAAGTGTGTTCTATATCTCTGCCAAAGAGACTCCCCGGAGGTTGAGCTTTCAGAAGCTAGTTTAACTCTAAGGGAGGAAGCAGCAGAATGTGCCTCTCACATCTAGCCTGTAGGAATTCAGGTTGGCAAGTTCTATGGGGAAGCCCATTGCTGCCTATGGTGGAAACGGCATGGGAGATTTCAGTTTCCAAATCTCTGTGAAAAAGCGTCAGAGAAGCTTCTCCGTTTAGAATCCAGCATATCTCACTGAACCGAAGAAGTGGTAGTTAGAAGGGAGTTAGAGCTGCAAGCAGTTTGGTTTGGGAAATTAGACGCGAAATGAAACTGCAAATGCCTTCCAACAGGCTTGGAAAAGTGTGTTCTATATCTCTGCCAAAGAGACTCCCCGGAGGTTGAGCTTTCAGAAGCTAGTTTAACTCTAAGGGAGGAAGCAGCAGAATGTGCCTCTCACATCTAGCCTGTAGGAATTCAGGTTGGCAAGTTCTATGGGGAAGCCCATTGGCGCCTTCGTTGGAAACGGGTTTGGAAATTTCAGTGTCAAAATCTCTGTGAAAAAGCGTCAGAGAAGCTTCTCCGTTTAGAATCCAGCATATCTCACTGAACCGAAGAAGTGGTAGTTAGAAGGGAGTTAGAGCTGCAAGCAGTTTGGTTTGGGAAATTAGACGCGAAATGAAACTGCAAAGGCCTTCCAACAGGCTTGGAAAAGTGTGTTCTATATCTCTGCCAAAGAGACTCCCCGGAGGTTGAGCTTTCAGAAGCTAGTTTAACTCTAAGGGAGGAAGCAGCAGAATGTGCCTCTCACATCTAGCCTGTAGGAATTCAGGTTGGCAAGTTCTATGGGGAAGCCCATTGCTGCCTATGGTGGAAACGGCATGGGAGATTTCAGTTTCCAAATCTCTGTGAAAAAGCGTCAGAGAAGCTTCTCCGTTTAGAATCCAGCATATCTCACTGAACCGAAGAAGTGGTAGTTAGAAGGGAGTTAGAGCTGCAAGCAGTTTGGTTTGGGAAATTAGACGCGAAATGAAACTGCAAATGCCTTCCAACAGGCTTGGAAAAGTGTGTTC
Source organism: Cynocephalus volans (assembly GCF_027409185.1). NCBI lineage: Eukaryota > Metazoa > Chordata > Mammalia > Dermoptera > Cynocephalidae > Cynocephalus > Cynocephalus volans. The sequence continues at coordinate 334,003 of NW_026902373.1, read as the reverse complement.
TATATCTCTGCCAAAGAGACTCCCCGGAGGTTGAGCTTTCAGAAGCTAGTTTAACTCTAAGGGAGGAAGCAGCAGAATGTGCCTCTCACATCTAGACTGTAGGAATTCAGGTTGGCAAGTTCTATGGGGAAGCCCATTGCTGCCTATGGTGGAAACGGCATGGGAGATTTCAGTTTCCAAATCTCTGTGAAAAAGCGTCAGAGAAGCTTCTCCGTTTAGAATCCAGCATATCTCACTGAACCGAAGAACTGGTAGTTAGAAGGGAGTTAGAGCTGCAAGCAGTTTGGTTTGGGAAATTAGACGCGAAATGAAACTGCAAATGCCTTCCAACAGGCTTGGAAAAGTGTGTTCTATATCTCTGCCAAAGAGACTCCCCGGAGGTTGAGCTTTCAGAAGCTAGTTTAACTCTAAGGGAGGAAGCAGCAGAATGTGCCTCTCACATCTAGCCTGTAGGAATTCAGGTTGGCAAGTTCTATGGGGAAGCCCATTGCTGCCTATGGTGGAAACGGCATGGGAGATTTCAGTTTCAAAATCTCTGTGAAAAAGCGTCAGAGAAGCTTCTCCGTTTAGAATCCAGCATATCTCACTGAACCGAAGAAGTGGTAGTTAGAAGGGAGTTAGAGCTGCAAGCAGTTTGGTTTGGGAAATTAGACGCGAAATGAAACTGCAAAGGCCTTCCAACAGGCTTGGAAAAGTGTTTTCTATATCTCTGCCAAAGAGACTCCCCGGAGGTTGAGCTTTCAGAAGCTAGTTTAACTCTAAGGGAGGAAGCAGCAGAATGTGCCTCTCACATCTAGCCTGTAGGAATTCAGGTTGGCAAGTTCTATGGGGAAGCCCATTGCTGCCTATGGTGGAAACGGCATGGGAGATTTCAGTTTCCAAATCTCTGTGAAAAAGCGTCAGAGAAGCTTCTCCGTTTAGAATCCAGCATATCTCACTGAACCGAAGAACTGGTAGTTAGAAGGGAGTTAGAGCTGCAAGCAGTTTGGTTTGGAAAATTAGACGCGAAATGAAACTGCAAATGCCTTCCAACAGGCTTGGAAAACTGTGTTCTATATCTCTGCCAAAGAGACTCCCCGGAGGTTGAGCTTTCAGAAGCTAGTTTAACTCTAAGGGAGGAAGCAGCAGAATGTGCCTCTCACATCTAGCCTGTAGGAATTCAGGTTGGCAAGTTCTATGGGGAAGCCCATTGGCGCCTTCGTTGGAAACGGGTTTGGAAATTTCAGTTTCAAAATCTCTGTGAAAAAACGTCAGAGAAGCTTCTCCGTTTAGAATCCAGCATATCTCACTGAACCGAAGAAGTGGTAGTTAGAAGGGAGTTAGAGCTGCAAGCAGTTTGGTTTGGGAAATTAGACGCGAAATGAAACTGCAAAGGCCTTCCAACAGGCTTGGAAAATTGTGTTCTATATCTCTGCCAAAGAGACTCCCCGGAGGTTGAGCTTTCAGAAGCTAGTTTAACTCTAAGGGAGGAAGCAGCAGAATGTGCCTCTCACATCTAGCCTGTAGGAATTCAGGTTGGCAAGTTCTATGGGGAAGCCCATTGCTGCCTATGGTGGAAACGGCATGGGAGATTTCAGTTTCCAAATCTCTGTGAAAAAGCGTCAGAGAAGCTTCTCCGTTTAGAATCCAGCATATCTCACTGAACCGAAGAACTGGTAGTTAGAAGGGAGTTAGAGCTGCAAGCAGTTTGGTTTGGGAAATTAGACGCGAAATGAAACTGCAAAGGCCTTCCAACAGGCTTGGAAAAGTGTGTTCCATATCTCTGCCAAAGAGACTCCCCGGAGGTTGAGCTTTCAGAAGCTAGTTTAACTCTAAGGGAGGAAGCAGCAGAATGTGCCTCTCACATCTAGCCTGTAGGAATTCAGGTTGGCAAGTTCTATGGGGAAGCCCATTGCTGCCTATGGTGGAAACGGCATGGGAGATTTCAGTTTCAAAATCTCTGTGAAAAAGCGTCAGAGAAGCTTCTCCGTTTAGAATCCAGCATATCTCACTGAACCGAAGAAGTGGTAGTTAGAAGGGAGTTAGAGCTGCAAGCAGTTTGGTTTGGGAAATTAGACGCGAAATGAAACTGCAAAGGCCTTCCAACAGGCTTGGAAAAGTGTGTTCTATATCTCTGCCAAAGAGACTCCCCGGAGGTTGAGCTTTCAGAAGCTAGTTTAACTCTAAGGGAGGAAGCAGCAGAATGTGCCTCTCACATCTAGCCTGTAGGAATTCAGGTTGGCAAGTTCTATGGGGAAGCCCATTGCTGCCTATGGTGGAAACGGCATGGGAGATTTCAGTTTCCAAATCTCTGTGAAAAAGCGTCAGAGAAGCTTCTCCGTTTAGAATCCAGCATATCTCACTGAACCGAAGAACTGGTAGTTAGAAGGGAGTTAGAGCTGCAAGCAGTTTGGTTTGGGAAATTAGACGCGAAATGAAACTGCAAATGCCTTCCAACAGGCTTGGAAAATTGTGTTCTATATCTCTGCCAAAGAGACTCCCCGGAGGTTGAGCTTTCAGAAGCTAGTTTAACTCTAAGGGAGGAAGCAGCAGAATGTGCCTCTCACATCTAGCCTGTAGGAATTCAGGTTGGCAAGTTCTATGGGGAAGCCCATTGGCGCCTTCGTTGGAAACGGGTTTGGAAATTTCAGTTTCAAAATCTCTGTGAAAAAGCGTCAGAGAAGCTTCTCCGTTTAGAATCCAGCATATCTCACTGAACCGAAGAAGTGGTAGTTAGAAGGGAGTTAGAGCTGCAAGCAGTTTGGTTTGGGAAATTAGACGCGAAATGAAACTGCAAATGCCTTCCAACAGGCCTGGAAAAGTGTGTTCTATATCTCTGCCAAAGAGACTCCCCGGAGGTTGAGCTTTCAGAAGCTAGTTTAACTCTAAGGGAGGAAGCAGCAGAATGTGCCTCTCACATCTAGCCTGTAGGAATTCAGGTTGGCAAGTTCTATGGGGAAGCCCATTGCTGCCTATGGTGGAAACGGCATGGGAGATTTCAGTTTCAAAATCTCTGTGAAAAAGCGTCAGAGAAGCTTCTCCGTTTAGAATCCAGCATATCTCACTGAACCGAAGAAGTGGTAGTTAGAAGGGAGTTAGAGCTGCAAGCAGTTTGGTTTGGGAAATTAGACGCGAAATTAAACTGCAAATGCCTTCCAACAGGCTTGGAAAAGTGTGTTCTATATCTCTGCCAAAGAGACTCCCCGGAGGTTGAGCTTTCAGAAGCTAGTTTAACTCTAAGGGAGGAAGCAGCAGAATGTGCCTCTCACATCTAGCCTGTAGGAATTCAGGTTGGCAAGTTCTATGGGGAAGCCCATTGCTGCCTATGGTGGAAACGGCATGGGAGATTTCAGTTTCAAAATCTCTGTGAAAAAGCGTCAGAGAAGCTTCTCCGTTTAGAATCCAGCATATCTCACTGAACCGAAGAACTGGTAGTTAGAAGGGAGTTAGAGCTGCAAGCAGTTTGGTTTGGGAAATTAGACGCGAAATGAAACTGCAAATGCCTTCCAACAGGCTTGGAAAAGTGTGTTCTATATCTCTGCCAAAGAGACTCCCCGGAGGTTGAGCTTTCAGAAGCTAGTTTAACTCTAAGGGAGGAAGCAGCAGAATGTGCCTCTCACATCTAGCCTGTAGGAATTCAGGTTGGCAAGTTCTATGGGGAAGCCCATTGGCGCCTTCGTTGGAAACGGGTTTGGAAATTTCAGTGTCAAAATCTCTGTGAAAAAGCGTCAGAGAAGCTTCTCCGTTTAGAATCCAGCATATCTCACTGAACCGAAGAAGTGGTAGTTAGAAGGGAGTTAGAGCTGCAAGCAGTTTGGTTTGGGAAATTAGACGCGAAATGAAACTGCAAAGGCCTTCCAACAGGCTTGGAAAAGTGTGTTCTATATCTCTGCCAAAGAGACTCCCCGGAGGTTGAGCTTTCAGAAGCTAGTTTAACTCTAAGGGAGGAAGCAGCAGAATGTGCCTCTCACATCTAGCCTGTAGGAATTCAGGTTGGCAAGTTCTATGGGGAAGCCCATTGCTGCCTATGGTGGAAACGGCATGGGAGATTTCAGTTTCCAAATCTCTGTGAAAAAGCGTCAGAGAAGCTTCTCCGTTTAGAATCCAGCATATCTCACTGAACCGAAGAAGTGGTAGTTAGAAGGGAGTTAGAGCTGCAAGCAGTTTGGTTTGGGAAATTAGACGCGAAATGAAACTGCAAATGCCTTCCAACAGGCTTGGAAAAGTGTGTTCTATCTCTGCCAAAGAGACTCCCCGGAGGTTGAGCTTTCAGAAGCTAGTTTAACTCTAAGGGAGGAAGCAGCAGAATGTGCCTCTCACATCTAGCCTGTAGGAATTCAGGTTGGCAAGTTCTATGGGGAAGCCCATTGCTGCCTATGGTGGAAACGGCATGGGAGATTTCAGTTTCAAAATCTCTGTGAAAAAGCGTCAGAGAAGCTTCTCCGTTTAGAATCCAGCATATCTCACTGAACCGAAGAAGTGGTAGTTAGAAGGGAGTTAGAGCTGCAAGCAGTTTGGTTTGGGAAATTAGACGCGAAATGAAACTGCAAATGCCTTCCAACAGGCTTGGAAAAGTGTGTTCTATATCTCTGCCAAAGAGACTCCCCGGAGGTTGAGCTTTCAGAAGCTAGTTTAACTCTAAGGGAGGAAGCAGCAGAATGTGCCTCTCACATCTAGCCTGTAGGAATTCAGGTTGGCACGTTCTATGGGGAAGCCCATTGGCGCCTTCGTTGGAAACGGGTTTGGAAATTTCAGTTTCAAAATCTCTGTGAAAAAACGTCAGAGAAGCTTCTCCGTTTAGAATCCAGCATATCTCACTGAACCGAAGAAGTGGTAGTTAGAAGGGAGTTAGAGCTGCAAGCAGTTTGGTTTGGGAAATTAGACGCGAAATGAAACTGCAAATGCCTTCCAACAGGCCTGGAAAAGTGTGTTCTATATCTCTGCCAAAGAGACTCCCCGGAGGTTGAGCTTTCAGAAGCTAGTTTAACTCTAAGGGAGGAAGCAGCAGAATGTGCCTCTCACATCTAGCCTGTAGGAATTCAGGTTGGCAAGTTCTATGGGGAAGCCCATTGCTGCCTATGGTGGAAACGGCATGGGAGATTTCAGTTTCAAAATCTCTGTGAAAAAGCGTCAGAGAAGCTTCTCCGTTTAGAATCCAGCATATCTCACTGAACCGAAGAAGTGGTAGTTAGAAGGGAGTTAGAGCTGCAAGCAGTTTGGTTTGGGAAATTAGTCGCGAAATGAAACTGCAAAGGCCTTCCAACAGGCTTGGAAAAGTGTGTTCTATATCTCTGCCAAAGAGACTCCCCGGAGGTTGAGCTTTCAGAAGCTAGTTTAACTCTAAGGGAGGAAGCAGCAGAATGTGCCTCTCATATCTAGCCTGTAGGAATTCAGTTTGGCAAGTTCTAAGGGGAAGCCCATTGCTTCCTATGGTGGAAACGGCATGGGAGATTTCAGTTTCAAAATCTCTGTGAAAAAGCGTCAGAGAAGCTTCTCCGTTTAGAATCCAGCATATCTCACTGAACCAAAGAACTGGTAGTTAGAAGGGAGTTAGAGCTGCAAGCAGTTTGGTTTGGGAAATTAGACGCGAAATGAAACTGCAAATGCCTTCCAACAGGCTTGGAAAAGTGTGTTCTATATCTCTGCCAAAGAGACTCCCCGGAGGTTGAGCTTTCAGAAGCTAGTTTAACTCTAAGGGAGGAAGCAGCAGAGTGTGCCTCTCACATCTAGCCTGTAGGAATTCAGGTTGGCAAGTTCTATGGGGAAGCCCATTGCTGCCTATGGTGGAAACGGCATGGGAGATTTCAGTTTCAAAATCTCTGTGAAAAAGCGTCAGAGAAGCTTCTCCGTTTAGAATCCAGCATATCTCACTGAACCGAAGAAGTGGTAGTTAGAAGGGAGTTAGAGCTGCAAGCAGTTTGGTTTGGGAAATTAGACGCGAAATGAAACTGCAAAGGCCTTCCAACAGGCTTGGAAAAGTGTGTTCTATATCTCTGCCAAAGAGACTCCCCGGAGGTTGAGCTTTCAGAAGCTAGTTTAACTCTAAGGGAGGAAGCAGCAGAATGTGCCTCTCACATCTAGCCTGTAGGAATTCAGGTTGGCAAGTTCTATGGGGAAGCCCATTGCTGCCTATGGTGGAAACGGCATGGGAGATTTCAGTTTCCAAATCTCTGTGAAAAAGCGTCAGAGAAGCTTCTCCGTTTAGAATCCAGCATATCTCACTGAACCGAAGAACTGGTAGTTAGAAGGGAGTTAGAGCTGCAAGCAGTTTGGTTTGGGAAATTAGACGCGAAATGAAACTGCAAATGCCTTCCAACAGGCTTGGAAAAGTGTGTTCTATATCTCTGCCAAAGAGACTCCCCGGAGGTTGAGCTTTCAGAAGCTAGTTTAACTCTAAGGGAGGAAGCAGCAGAATGTGCCTCTCACATCTAGCCTGTAGGAATTCAGGTTGGCAAGTTCTATGGGGAAGCCCATTGCTGCCTATGGTGGAAACGGCATGGGAGATTTCAGTTTCAAAATCTCTGTGAAAAAGCGTCAGAGAAGCTTCTCCGTTTAGAATCCAGCATATCTCACTGAACCGAAGAAGTGGTAGTTAGAAGGGAGTTAGAGCTGCAAGCAGTTTGGTTTGGGAAATTAGACGCGAAATGAAACTGCAAATGCCTTCCAACAGGCTTGGAAAAGTGTGTTCTATATCTCTGCCAAAGAGACTCCCCGGAGGTTGAGCTTTCAGAAGCTAGTTTAACTCTAAGGGAGGAAGCAGCAGAATGTGCCTCTCACATCTAGCCTGTAGGAATTCAGGTTGGCAAGTTCTATGGGGAAGCCCATTGCTGCCTATGGTGGAAACGGCATGGGAGATTTCAGTTTCAAAATCTCTGTGAAAAAGCGTCAGAGAAGCTTCTCCGTTTAGAATCCAGCATATCTCACTGAACCGAAGAACTGGTAGTTAGAAGGGAGTTAGAGCTGCAAGCAGTTTGGTTTGGGAAATTAGACGCGAAATGAAACTGCAAATGCCTTCCAACAGGCTTGGAAAAGTGTGTTCTATATCTCTGCCAAAGAGACTCCCCGGAGGTTGAGCTTTCAGAAGCTAGTTTAACTCTAAGGGAGGAAGCAGCAGAGTGTGCCTCTCACATCTAGCCTGTAGGAATTCAGGTTGGCAAGTTCTATGGGGAAGCCCATTGCTGCCTATGGTGGAAACGGCATGGGAGATTTCAGTTTCAAAATCTCTGTGAAAAAGCGTCAGAGAAGCTTCTCCGTTTAGAATCCAGCATATCTCACTGAACCGAAGAAGTGGTAGTTAGAAGGGAGTTAGAGCTGCAAGCAGTTTGGTTTGGGAAATTAGACGCGAAATGAAACTGCAAAGGCCTTCCAACAGGCTTGGAAAAGTGTGTTCTATATCTCTGCCAAAGAGACTCCCCGGAGGTTGAGCTTTCAGAAGCTAGTTTAACTCTAAGGGAGGAAGCAGCAGAATGTGCCTCTCACATCTAGCCTGTAGGAATTCAGGTTGGCAAGTTCTATGGGGAAGCCCATTGCTGCCTATGGTGGAAACGGCATGGGAGATTTCAGTTTCCAAATCTCTGTGAAAAAGCGTCAGAGAAGCTTCTCCGTTTAGAATCCAGCATATCTCACTGAACCGAAGAACTGGTAGTTAGAAGGGAGTTAGAGCTGCAAGCAGTTTGGTTTGGGAAATTAGACGCGAAATGAAACTGCAAATGCCTTCCAACAGGCTTGGAAAAGTGTGTTCTATATCTCTGCCAAAGAGACTCCCCGGAGGTTGAGCTTTCAGAAGCTAGTTTAACTCTAAGGGAGGAAGCAGCAGAATGTGCCTCTCACATCTAGCCTGTAGGAATTCAGGTTGGCACGTTCTATGGGGAAGCCCATTGGCGCCTTCGTTGGAAACGGGTTTGGAAATTTCAGTTTCAAAATCTCTGTGAAAAAACGTCAGAGAAGCTTCTCCGTTTAGAATCCAGCATATCTCACTGAACCGAAGAAGTGGTAGTTAGAAGGGAGTTAGAGCTGCAAGCAGTTTGGTTTGGGAAATTAGACGCGAAATGAAACTGCAAATGCCTTCCAACAGGCCTGGAAAAGTGTGTTCTATATCTCTGCCAAAGAGACTCCCCGGAGGTTGAGCTTTCAGAAGCTAGTTTAACTCTAAGGGAGGAAGCAGCAGAATGTGCCTCTCACATCTAGCCTGTAGGAATTCAGGTTGGCAAGTTCTATGGGGAAGCCCATTGCTGCCTATGGTGGAAACGGCATGGGAGATTTCAGTTTCAAAATCTCTGTGAAAAAGCGTCAGAGAAGCTTCTCCGTTTAGAATCCAGCATATCTCACTGAACCGAAGAAGTGGTAGTTAGAAGGGAGTTAGAGCTGCAAGCAGTTTGGTTTGGGAAATTAGACGCGAAATGAAACTGCAAATGCCTTCCAACAGGCTTGGAAAAGTGTGTTCTATATCTCTGCCAAAGAGACTCCCCGGAGGTTGAGCTTTCAGAAGCTAGTTTAACTCTAAGGGAGGAAGCAGCAGAATGTGCCTCTCACATCTAGCCTGTAGGAATTCAGGTTGGCAAGTTCTATGGGGAAGCCCATTGCTGCCTATGGTGGAAACGGCATGGGAGATTTCAGTTTCAAAATCTCTGTGAAAAAGCGTCGGAGAAGCTTCTCCGTTTAGAATCCAGCATATCTCACTGAACTGAAGAACTGGTAGTTAGAAGGGAGTTAGAGCTGCAAGCAGTTTGGTTTGGGAAATTAGACGCGAAATGAAACTGCAAAGGCCTTCCAACAGGCTTGGAAAAGTGTGTTCTATATCTCTGCCAAAGAGACTCCCCGGAGGTTGAGCTTTCAGAAGCTAGTTTAACTCTAAGGGAGGAAGCAGGAGAGTGTGCCTCTCACATCTAGCCTGTAGGAATTCAGGTTGGCAAGTTCTATGGGTAATCCCATTGCTGCCTATGGTGGAAACGGCATGGGAGATTTCAGTTTCCAAATCTCTGTGAAAAAGCGTCAGAGAAGCTTCTCCGTTTAGAATCCAGCATATCTCACTGAACCGAAGAAGTGGTAGTTAGAAGGGAGTTAGAGCTGCAAGCAGTTTGGTTTGGGAAATTAGACGCGAAATGAAACTGCAAAGGCCTTCCAACAGGCTTGGAAAAGTGTGTTCTATATCTCTGCCAAAGAGACTCCCCGGAGGTTGAGCTTTCAGAAGCTAGTTTAACTCTAAGGGAGGAAGCAGCAGAATGTGCCTCTCACATCTAGCCTGTAGGAATTCAGGTTGGCAAGTTCGATGGGGAAGCCCATTGCTGCCTATGGTGGAAACGGCATGGGAGATTTCAGTTTCAAAATCTCTGTGAAAAAGCGTCAGAGAAGCTTCTCCGTTTAGAATCCAGCATATCTCACTGAACTGAAGAAGTGGTAGTTAGAAGGGAGTTAGAGCTGCAAGCAGTTTGATTTGGGAAATTAGACGCGAAATGAAACTGCAAATGCCTTCCAACAGGCTTGGAAAAGTGTGTTCTATATCTCTGCCAAAGAGACTCCCCGGAGGTTGAGCTTTCAGAAGCTAGTTTAACTCTAAGGGAGGAAGCAGCAGAATGTGCCTCTCACATCTAGCCTGTAGGAATTCAGGTTGGCAAGTTCTATGGGGAAGCCCATTGGCGCCTTCGTTGGAAACGGGTTTGAAATTTCAGTTTCAAAATCTCTGTGAAAAAACGTCAGAGAAGCTTCTCCGTTTAGAATCCAGCATATCTCACTGAACCGAAGAAGTGGTAGTTAGAAGGGAGTTAGAGCTGCAAGCAGTTTGGTTTGGGAAATTAGACGCGACATCAAACTGCAAAGGCCTTCCAACAGGCTTGGAAATATGTGTTCTATATCTCTGCCAAACAGACTCCCCGGAGGTTGAGCTTTCAGAAGCAAGCTTAACTCTTTGGGAGGAAGCAGCAGAATGTGCCTCTCACATCTAGCCTGTAGGAATTCAGGTTGGCAAGTTCTATGGGGAAGCCCATTGCTGCCTATGGTGGAAACGGCATGGGAGATTTCAGTTTCAAAATCTCTGTGAAAAAGCGTCAGAGAAGCTTCTCCGTTTAGAATCCAGCATATCTCACTGAACCGAAGAAGTGGTAGTTAGAAGGGAGTTAGAGCTGCAAGCAGTTTGGTTTGGGAAATTAGACGCGAAATGAAACTGCAAATGCCTTCCAACAGGCTTGGAAAAGTGTGTTCTATATCTCTGCCAAAGAGACTCCCCGGAGGTTGAGCTTTCAGAAGCTAGTTTAACTCTAAGGGAGGAAGCAGCAGAATGTGCCTCTCACATCTAGCCTGTAGGAATTCAGGTTGGCAAGTTCTATGGGGAAGCCCATTGGCGCCTTCGTTGGAAACGGGTTTGGAAATTTCAGTTTCAAAATCTCTGTGAAAAAGCGTCAGAGAAGCTTCTCCGTTTAGAATCCAGCATATCTCACTGAACCGAAGAAGTGGTAGTTAGAAGGGAGTTAGAGCTGCAAGCAGTTTGGTTTGGGAAATTAGACGCGAAATGAAACTGCAAATGCCTTCCAACAGGCCTGGAAAAGTGTGTTCTATATCTCTGCCAAAGAGACTCCCCGGAGGTTGAGCTTTCAGAAGCTAGTTTAACTCTAAGGGAGGAAGCAGCAGAATGTGCCTCTCACATCTAGCCTGTAGGAATTCAGGTTGGCAAGTTCTATGGGGAAGCCCATTGCTGCCTATGGTGGAAACGGCATGGGAGATTTCAGTTTCAAAATCTCTGTGAAAAAGCGTCAGAGAAGCTTCTCCGTTTAGAATCCAGCATATCTCACTGAACCGAAGAAGTGGTAGTTAGAAGGGAGTTAGAGCTGCAAGCAGTTTGGTTTGGGAAATTAGACGCGAAATGAAACTGCAAATGCCTTCCAACAGGCTTGGAAAAGTGTGTTCTATATCTCTGCCAAAGAGACTCCCCGGAGGTTGAGCTTTCAGAAGCTAGTTTAACTCTAAGGGAGGAAGCAGCAGAATGTGCCTCTCACATCTAGCCTGTAGGAATTCAGGTTGGCAAGTTCTATGGGGAAGCCCATTGCTGCCTATGGTGGAAACGGCATGGGAGATTTCAGTTTCCAAATCTCTGTGAAAAAGCGTCAGAGAAGCTTCTCCGTTTAGAATCCAGCATATCTCACTGAACCGAAGAACTGGTAGTTAGAAGGGAGTTAGAGCTGCAAGCAGTTTGGTTTGGGAAATTAGACGCGAAATGAAACTGCAAAGGCCTTCCAACAGGCTTGGAAAAGTGTGTTCCATATCTCTGCCAAAGAGACTCCCCGGAGGTTGAGCTTTCAGAAGCTAGTTTAACTCTAAGGGAGGAAGCAGCAGAATGTGCCTCTCACATCTAGCCTGTAGGAATTCAGGTTGGCAAGTTCTATGGGGAAGCCCATTGCTGCCTATGGTGGAAACGGCATGGGAGATTTCAGTTTCAAAATCTCTGTGAAAAAGCGTCAGAGAAGCTTCTCCGTTTAGAATCCAGCATATCTCACTGAACCGAAGAAGTGGTAGTTAGAAGGGAGTTAGAGCTGCAAGCAGTTTGGTTTGGGAAATTAGACGCGAAATGAAACTGCAAAGGCCTTCCAACAGGCTTGGAAAAGTGTGTTCTATATCTCTGCCAAAGAGACTCCCCGGAGGTTGAGCTTTCAGAAGCTAGTTTAACTCTAAGGGAGGAAGCAGCAGAATGTGCCTCTCACATCTAGCCTGTAGGAATTCAGGTTGGCAAGTTCTATGGGGAAGCCCATTGCTGCCTATGGTGGAAACGGCATGGGAGATTTCAGTTTCCAAATCTCTGTGAAAAAGCGTCAGAGAAGCTTCTCCGTTTAGAATCCAGCATATCTCACTGAACCGAAGAACTGGTAGTTAGAAGGGAGTTAGAGCTGCAAGCAGTTTGGTTTGGGAAATTAGACGCGAAATGAAACTGCAAATGCCTTCCAACAGGCTTGGAAAATTGTGTTCTATATCTCTGCCAAAGAGACTCCCCGGAGGTTGAGCTTTCAGAAGCTAGTTTAACTCTAAGGGAGGAAGCAGCAGAATGTGCCTCTCACATCTAGCCTGTAGGAATTCAGGTTGGCAAGTTCTATGGGGAAGCCCATTGGCGCCTTCGTTGGAAACGGGTTTGGAAATTTCAGTTTCAAAATCTCTGTGAAAAAGCGTCAGAGAAGCTTCTCCGTTTAGAATCCAGCATATCTCACTGAACCGAAGAAGTGGTAGTTAGAAGGGAGTTAGAGCTGCAAGCAGTTTGGTTTGGGAAATTAGACGCGAAATGAAACTGCAAATGCCTTCCAACAGGCCTGGAAAAGTGTGTTCTATATCTCTGCCAAAGAGACTCCCCGGAGGTTGAGCTTTCAGAAGCTAGTTTAACTCTAAGGGAGGAAGCAGCAGAATGTGCCTCTCACATCTAGCCTGTAGGAATTCAGGTTGGCAAGTTCTATGGGGAAGCCCATTGCTGCCTATGGTGGAAACGGCATGGGAGATTTCAGTTTCAAAATCTCTGTGAAAAAGCGTCAGAGAAGCTTCTCCGTTTAGAATCCAGCATATCTCACTGAACCGAAGAAGTGGTAGTTAGAAGGGAGTTAGAGCTGCAAGCAGTTTGGTTTGGGAAATTAGACGCGAAATGAAACTGCAAATGCCTTCCAACAGGCCTGGAAAAGTGTGTTCTATATCTCTGCCAAAGAGACTCCCCGGAGGTTGAGCTTTCAGAAGCTAGTTTAACTCTAAGGGAGGAAGCAGCAGAATGTGCCTCTCACATCTAGCCTGTAGGAATTCAGGTTGGCAAGTTCTATGGGGAAGCCCATTGCTGCCTATGGTGGAAACGGCATGGGAGATTTCAGTTTCAAAATCTCTGTGAAAAAGCGTCAGAGAAGCTTCTCCGTTTAGAATCCAGCATATCTCACTGAACCGAAGAAGTGGTAGTTAGAAGGGAGTTAGAGCTGCAAGCAGTTTGGTTTGGGAAATTAGACGCGAAATGAAACTGCAAATGCCTTCCAACAGGCTTGGAAAAGTGTGTTCTATATCTCTGCCAAAGAGACTCCCCGGAGGTTGAGCTTTCAGAAGCTAGTTTAACTCTAAGGGAGGAAGCAGCAGAATGTGCCTCTCACATCTAGCCTGTAGGAATTCAGGTTGGCAAGTTCTATGGGGAAGCCCATTGCTGCCTATGGTGGAAACGGCATGGGAGATTTCAGTTTCAAAATCTCTGTGAAAAAGCGTCGGAGAAGCTTCTCCGTTTAGAATCCAGCATATCTCACTGAACTGAAGAACTGGTAGTTAGAAGGGAGTTAGAGCTGCAAGCAGTTTGGTTTGGGAAATTAGACGCGAAATGAAACTGCAAAGGCCTTCCAACAGGCTTGGAAAAGTGTGTTCTATATCTCTGCCAAAGAGACTCCCCGGAGGTTGAGCTTTCAGAAGCTAGTTTAACTCTAAGGGAGGAAGCAGGAGAGTGTGCCTCTCACATCTAGCCTGTAGGAATTCAGGTTGGCAAGTTCTATGGGTAATCCCATTGCTGCCTATGGTGGAAACGGCATGGGAGATTTCAGTTTCCAAATCTCTGTGAAAAAGCGTCAGAGAAGCTTCTCCGTTTAGAATCCAGCATATCTCACTGAACCGAAGAAGTGGTAGTTAGAAGGGAGTTAGAGCTGCAAGCAGTTTGGTTTGGGAAATTAGACGCGAAATGAAACTGCAAAGGCCTTCCAACAGGCTTGGAAAAGTGTGTTCTATATCTCTGCCAAAGAGACTCCCCGGAGGTTGAGCTTTCAGAAGCTAGTTTAACTCTAAGGGAGGAAGCAGCAGAATGTGCCTCTCACATCTAGCCTGTAGGAATTCAGGTTGGCAAGTTCGATGGGGAAGCCCATTGCTGCCTATGGTGGAAACGGCATGGGAGATTTCAGTTTCAAAATCTCTGTGAAAAAGCGTCAGAGAAGCTTCTCCGTTTAGAATCCAGCATATCTCACTGAACTGAAGAAGTGGTAGTTAGAAGGGAGTTAGAGCTGCAAGCAGTTTGATTTGGGAAATTAGACGCGAAATGAAACTGCAAATGCCTTCCAACAGGCTTGGAAAAGTGTGTTCTATATCTCTGCCAAAGAGACTCCCCGGAGGTTGAGCTTTCAGAAGCTAGTTTAACTCTAAGGGAGGAAGCAGCAGAATGTGCCTCTCACATCTAGCCTGTAGGAATTCAGGTTGGCAAGTTCTATGGGGAAGCCCATTGGCGCCTTCGTTGGAAACGGGTTTGAAATTTCAGTTTCAAAATCTCTGTGAAAAAACGTCAGAGAAGCTTCTCCGTTTAGAATCCAGCATATCTCACTGAACCGAAGAAGTGGTAGTTAGAAGGGAGTTAGAGCTGCAAGCAGTTTGGTTTGGGAAATTAGACGCGACATCAAACTGCAAAGGCCTTCCAACAGGCTTGGAAATATGTGTTCTATATCTCTGCCAAACAGACTCCCCGGAGGTTGAGCTTTCAGAAGCAAGCTTAACTCTTTGGGAGGAAGCAGCAGAATGTGCCTCTCACATCTAGCCTGTAGGAATTCAGGTTGGCAAGTTCTATGGGGAAGCCCATTGCTGCCTATGGTGGAAACGGCATGGGAGATTTCAGTTTCAAAATCTCTGTGAAAAAGCGTCAGAGAAGCTTCTCCGTTTAGAATCCAGCATATCTCACTGAACCGAAGAAGTGGTAGTTAGAAGGGAGTTAGAGCTGCAAGCAGTTTGGTTTGGGAAATTAGACGCGAAATGAAACTGCAAATGCCTTCCAACAGGCTTGGAAAAGTGTGTTCTATATCTCTGCCAAAGAGACTCCCCGGAGGTTGAGCTTTCAGAAGCTAGTTTAACTCTAAGGGAGGAAGCAGCAGAATGTGCCTCTCACATCTAGCCTGTAGGAATTCAGGTTGGCAAGTTCTATGGGGAAGCCCATTGGCGCCTTCGTTGGAAACGGGTTTGGAAATTTCAGTTTCAAAATCTCTGTGAAAAAGCGTCAGAGAAGCTTCTCCGTTTAGAATCCAGCATATCTCACTGAACCGAAGAAGTGGTAGTTAGAAGGGAGTTAGAGCTGCAAGCAGTTTGGTTTGGGAAATTAGACGCGAAATGAAACTGCAAATGCCTTCCAACAGGCCTGGAAAAGTGTGTTCTATATCTCTGCCAAAGAGACTCCCCGGAGGTTGAGCTTTCAGAAGCTAGTTTAACTCTAAGGGAGGAAGCAGCAGAATGTGCCTCTCACATCTAGCCTGTAGGAATTCAGGTTGGCAAGTTCTATGGGGAAGCCCATTGCTGCCTATGGTGGAAACGGCATGGGAGATTTCAGTTTCAAAATCTCTGTGAAAAAGCGTCAGAGAAGCTTCTCCGTTTAGAATCCAGCATATCTCACTGAACCGAAGAAGTGGTAGTTAGAAGGGAGTTAGAGCTGCAAGCAGTTTGGTTTGGGAAATTAGACGCGAAATGAAACTGCAAATGCCTTCCAACAGGCTTGGAAAAGTGTGTTCTATATCTCTGCCAAAGAGACTCCCCGGAGGTTGAGCTTTCAGAAGCTAGTTTAACTCTAAGGGAGGAAGCAGCAGAATGTGCCTCTCACATCTAGCCTGTAGGAATTCAGGTTGGCAAGTTCTATGGGGAAGCCCATTGCTGCCTATGGTGGAAACGGCATGGGAGATTTCAGTTTCCAAATCTCTGTGAAAAAGCGTCAGAGAAGCTTCTCCGTTTAGAATCCAGCATATCTCACTGAACCGAAGAACTGGTAGTTAGAAGGGAGTTAGAGCTGCAAGCAGTTTGGTTTGGGAAATTAGACGCGAAATGAAACTGCAAAGGCCTTCCAACAGGCTTGGAAAAGTGTGTTCCATATCTCTGCCAAAGAGACTCCCCGGAGGTTGAGCTTTCAGAAGCTAGTTTAACTCTAAGGGAGGAAGCAGCAGAATGTGCCTCTCACATCTAGCCTGTAGGAATTCAGGTTGGCAAGTTCTATGGGGAAGCCCATTGCTGCCTATGGTGGAAACGGCATGGGAGATTTCAGTTTCCAAATCTCTGTGAAAAAGCGTCAGAGAAGCTTCTCCGTTTAGAATCCAGCATATCTCACTGAACCGAAGAAGTGGTAGTTAGAAGGGAGTTAGAGCTGCAAGCAGTTTGGTTTGGGAAATTAGACGCGAAATGAAACTGCAAAGGCCTTCCAACAGGCTTGGAAAAGTGTGTTCTATATCTCTGCCAAAGAGACTCCCCGGAGGTTGAGCTTTCAGAAGCTAGTTTAACTCTAAGGGAGGAAGCAGCAGAATGTGCCTCTCACATCTAGCCTGTAGGAATTCAGGTTGGCAAGTTCTATGGGGAAGCCCATTGCTGCCTATGGTGGAAACGGCATGGGAGATTTCAGTTTCCAAATCTCTGTGAAAAAGCGTCAGAGAAGCTTCTCCGTTTAGAATCCAGCATATCTCACTGAACCGAAGAACTGGTAGTTAGAAGGGAGTTAGAGCTGCAAGCAGTTTGGTTTGGGAAATTAGACGCGAAATGAAACTGCAAATGCCTTCCAACAGGCTTGGAAAATTGTGTTCTATATCTCTGCCAAAGAGACTCCCCGGAGGTTGAGCTTTCAGAAGCTAGTTTAACTCTAAGGGAGGAAGCAGCAGAATGTGCCTCTCACATCTAGCCTGTAGGAATTCAGGTTGGCAAGTTCTATGGGGAAGCCCATTGGCGCCTTCGTTGGAAACGGGTTTGGAAATTTCAGTTTCAAAATCTCTGTGAAAAAGCGTCAGAGAAGCTTCTCCGTTTAGAATCCAGCATATCTCACTGAACCGAAGAAGTGGTAGTTAGAAGGGAGTTAGAGCTGCAAGCAGTTTGGTTTGGGAAATTAGACGCGAAATGAAACTGCAAATGCCTTCCAACAGGCCTGGAAAAGTGTGTTCTATATCTCTGCCAAAGAGACTCCCCGGAGGTTGAGCTTTCAGAAGCTAGTTTAACTCTAAGGGAGGAAGCAGCAGAATGTGCCTCTCACATCTAGCCTGTAGGAATTCAGGTTGGCAAGTTCTATGGGGAAGCCCATTGCTGCCTATGGTGGAAACGGCATGGGAGATTTCAGTTTCAAAATCTCTGTGAAAAAGCGTCAGAGAAGCTTCTCCGTTTAGAATCCAGCATATCTCACTGAACCGAAGAAGTGGTAGTTAGAAGGGAGTTAGAGCTGCAAGCAGTTTGGTTTGGGAAATTAGACGCGAAATTAAACTGCAAATGCCTTCCAACAGGCTTGGAAAAGTGTGTTCTATATCTCTGCCAAAGAGACTCCCCGGAGGTTGAGCTTTCAGAAGCTAGTTTAACTCTAAGGGAGGAAGCAGCAGAATGTGCCTCTCACATCTAGCCTGTAGGAATTCAGGTTGGCAAGTTCTATGGGGAAGCCCATTGCTGCCTATGGTGGAAACGGCATGGGAGATTTCAGTTTCAAAATCTCTGTGAAAAAGCGTCAGAGAAGCTTCTCCGTTTAGAATCCAGCATATCTCACTGAACCGAAGAACTGGTAGTTAGAAGGGAGTTAGAGCTGCAAGCAGTTTGGTTTGGGAAATTAGACGCGAAATGAAACTGCAAATGCCTTCCAACAGGCTTGGAAAAGTGTGTTCTATATCTCTGCCAAAGAGACTCCCCGGAGGTTGAGCTTTCAGAAGCTAGTTTAACTCTAAGGGAGGAAGCAGCAGAATGTGCCTCTCACATCTAGCCTGTAGGAATTCAGGTTGGCAAGTTCTATGGGGAAGCCCATTGGCGCCTTCGTTGGAAACGGGTTTGGAAATTTCAGTGTCAAAATCTCTGTGAAAAAGCGTCAGAGAAGCTTCTCCGTTTAGAATCCAGCATATCTCACTGAACCGAAGAAGTGGTAGTTAGAAGGGAGTTAGAGCTGCAAGCAGTTTGGTTTGGGAAATTAGACGCGAAATGAAACTGCAAAGGCCTTCCAACAGGCTTGGAAAAGTGTGTTCTATATCTCTGCCAAAGAGACTCCCCGGAGGTTGAGCTTTCAGAAGCTAGTTTAACTCTAAGGGAGGAAGCAGCAGAATGTGCCTCTCACATCTAGCCTGTAGGAATTCAGGTTGGCAAGTTCTATGGGGAAGCCCATTGCTGCCTATGGTGGAAACGGCATGGGAGATTTCAGTTTCCAAATCTCTGTGAAAAAGCGTCAGAGAAGCTTCTCCGTTTAGAATCCAGCATATCTCACTGAACCGAAGAAGTGGTAGTTAGAAGGGAGTTAGAGCTGCAAGCAGTTTGGTTTGGGAAATTAGACGCGAAATGAAACTGCAAATGCCTTCCAACAGGCTTGGAAAAGTGTGTTCTATCTCTGCCAAAGAGACTCCCCGGAGGTTGAGCTTTCAGAAGCTAGTTTAACTCTAAGGGAGGAAGCAGCAGAATGTGCCTCTCACATCTAGCCTGTAGGAATTCAGGTTGGCAAGTTCTATGGGGAAGCCCATTGCTGCCTATGGTGGAAACGGCATGGGAGATTTCAGTTTCCAAATCTCTGTGAAAAAGCGTCAGAGAAGCTTCTCCGTTTAGAATCCAGCATATCTCACTGAACCGAAGAAGTGGTAGTTAGAAGGGAGTTAGAGCTGCAAGCAGTTTGGTTTGGGAAATTAGACGCGAAATGAAACTGCAAATGCCTTCCAACAGGCTTGGAAAAGTGTGTTCTATATCTCTGCCAAAGAGACTCCCCGGAGGTTGAGCTTTCAGAAGCTAGTTTAACTCTAAGGGAGGAAGCAGCAGAATGTGCCTCTCACATCTAGCCTGTAGGAATTCAGGTTGGCAAGTTCTATGGTGAAGCCCATTGGCGCCTTCGTTGGAAACGGGTTTGGAAATTTCAGTTTCAAAATCTCTGTGAAAAAACGTCAGAGAAGCTTCTCCGTTTAGAATCCAGCATATCTCACTGAACCGAAGAAGTGGTAGTTAGAAGGGAGTTAGAGCTGCAAGCAGTTTGGTTTGGGAAATTAGACGCGAAATGAAACTGCAAATGCCTTCCAACAGGCCTGGAAAAGTGTGTTCTATATCTCTGCCAAAGAGACTCCCCGGAGGTTGAGCTTTCAGAAGCTAGTTTAACTCTAAGGGAGGAAGCAGCAGAATGTGCCTCTCACATCTAGCCTGTAGGAATTCAGGTTGGCAAGTTCTATGGGGAAGCCCATTGCTGCCTATGGTGGAAACGGCATGGGAGATTTCAGTTTCAAAATCTCTGTGAAAAAGCGTCAGAGAAGCTTCTCCGTTTAGAATCCAGCATATCTCACTGAACCGAAGAAGTGGTAGTTAGAAGGGAGTTAGAGCTGCAAGCAGTTTGGTTTGGGAAATTAGTCGCGAAATGAAACTGCAAAGGCCTTCCAACAGGCTTGGAAAAGTGTGTTCTATATCTCTGCCAAAGAGACTCCCCGGAGGTTGAGCTTTCAGAAGCTAGTTTAACTCTAAGGGAGGAAGCAGCAGAATGTGCCTCTCATATCTAGCCTGTAGGAATTCAGTTTGGCAAGTTCTAAGGGGAAGCCCATTGCTTCCTATGGTGGAAACGGCATGGGAGATTTCAGTTTCAAAATCTCTGTGAAAAAGCGTCAGAGAAGCTTCTCCGTTTAGAATCCAGCATATCTCACTGAACCAAAGAACTGGTAGTTAGAAGGGAGTTAGAGCTGCAAGCAGTTTGGTTTGGGAAATTAGACGCGAAATGAAACTGCAAATGCCTTCCAACAGGCTTGGAAAAGTGTGTTCTATATCTCTGCCAAAGAGACTCCCCGGAGGTTGAGCTTTCAGAAGCTAGTTTAACTCTAAGGGAGGAAGCAGCAGAGTGTGCCTCTCACATCTAGCCTGTAGGAATTCAGGTTGGCAAGTTCTATGGGGAAGCCCATTGCTGCCTATGGTGGAAACGGCATGGGAGATTTCAGTTTCAAAATCTCTGTGAAAAAGCGTCAGAGAAGCTTCTCCGTTTAGAATCCAGCATATCTCACTGAACTGAAGAAGTGGTAGTTAGAAGGGAGTTAGAGCTGCAAGCAGTTTGGTTTGGGAAATTAGACGCGAAATGAAACTGCAAAGGCCTTCCAACAGGCTTGGAAAAGTGTGTTCTATATCTCTGCCAAAGAGACTCCCCGGAGGTTGAGCTTTCAGAAGCTAGTTTAACTCTAATGGAGGAAGCAGCAGAATGTGCCTCTCACATCTAGCCTGTAGGAATTCAGGTTGGCAAGTTCTATGGGGAAGCCCATTGCTGCCTATGGTGGAAACGGCATGGGAGATTTCAGTTTCCAAATCTCTGTGAAAAAGCGTCAGAGAAGCTTCTCCGTTTAGAATCCAGCATATCTCACTGAACCGAAGAAGTGGTAGTTAGAAGGGAGTTAGAGCTGCAAGCAGTTTGGTTTGGGAAATTAGACGCGAAATGAAACTGCAAAGGCCTTCCAACAGGCTTGGAAAAGTGTGTTCTATATCTCTGCCAAAGAGACTCCCCGGAGGTTGAGCTTTCAGAAGCTAGTTTAACTCTAAGGGAGGAAGCAGCAGAATGTGCCTCTCACATCTAGCCTGTAGGAATTCAGGTTGGCAAGTTCTATGGGGAAGCCCATTGCTGCCTATGGTGGAAACGGCATGGGAGATTTCAGTTTCCAAATCTCTGTGAAAAAGCGTCAGAGAAGCTTCTCCGTTTAGAATCCAGCATATCTCACTGAACCGAAGAACTGGTAGTTAGAAGGGAGTTAGAGCTGCAAGCAGTTTGGTTTGGGAAATTAGACGCGAAATGAAACTGCAAATGCCTTCCAACAGGCTTGGAAAAGTGTGTTCTATATCTCTGCCAAAGAGACTCCCCGGAGGTTGAGCTTTCAGAAGCTAGTTTAACTCTAAGGGAGGAAGCAGCAGAATGTGCCTCTCACATCTAGCCTGTAGGAATTCAGGTTGGCAAGTTCTATGGGGAAGCCCATTGCTGCCTATGGTGGAAACGGCATGGGAGATTTCAGTTTCAAAATCTCTGTGAAAAAGCGTCAGAGAAGCTTCTCCGTTTAGAATCCAGCATATCTCACTGAACCGAAGAAGTGGTAGTTAGAAGGGAGTTAGAGCTGCAAGCAGTTTGGTTTGGGAAATTAGACGCGAAATGAAACTGCAAATGCCTTCCAACAGGCTTGGAAAAGTGTGTTCTATATCTCTGCCAAAGAGACTCCCCGGAGGTTGAGCTTTCAGAAGCTAGTTTAACTCTAAGGGAGGAAGCAGCAGAATGTGCCTCTCACATCTAGCCTGTAGGAATTCAGGTTGGCAAGTTCTATGGGGAAGCCCATTGCTGCCTATGGTGGAAACGGCATGGGAGATTTCAGTTTCAAAATCTCTGTGAAAAAGCGTCAGAGAAGCTTCTCCGTTTAGAATCCAGCATATCTCACTGAACCGAAGAACTGGTAGTTAGAAGGGAGTTAGAGCTGCAAGCAGTTTGGTTTGGGAAATTAGATGCGAAATGAAACTGCAAATGCCTTCCAACAGGCTTGGAAAAGTGTGTTCTATATCTCTGCCAAAGAGACTCCCCGGAGGTTGAGCTTTCAGAAGCTAGTTTAACTCTAAGGGAGGTAGCAGCAGAGTGTGCCTCTCACATCTAGCCTGTAGGAATTCAGGTTGGCAAGTTCTATGGGGAAGCCCATTGCTGCCTATGGTGGAAACGGCATGGGAGATTTCAGTTTCAAAATCTCTGTGAAAAAGCGTCAGAGAAGCTTCTCCGTTTAGAATCCAGCATATCTCACTGAACCGAAGAAGTGGTAGTTAGAAGGGAGTTAGAGCTGCAAGCAGTTTGGTTTGGGAAATTAGACGCGAAATGAAACTGCAAAGGCCTTCCAACAGGCTTGGAAAAGTGTGTTCTATATCTCTGCCAAAGAGACTCCCCGGAGGTTGAGCTTTCAGAAGCTAGTTTAACTCTAAGGGAGGAAGCAGCAGAATGTGCCTCTCACATCTAGCCTGTAGGAATTCAGGTTGGCAAGTTCTATGGGGAAGCCCATTGCTGCCTATGGTGGAAACGGCATGGGAGATTTCAGTTTCCAAATCTCTGTGAAAAAGCGTCAGAGAAGCTTCTCCGTTTAGAATCCAGCATATCTCACTGAACCGAAGAACTGGTAGTTAGAAGGGAGTTAGAGCTGCAAGCAGTTTGGTTTGGGAAATTAGACGCGAAATGAAACTGCAAATGCCTTCCAACAGGCTTGGAAAAGTGTGTTCTATATCTCTGCCAAAGAGACTCCCCGGAGGTTGAGCTTTCAGAAGCTAGTTTAACTCTAAGGGAGGAAGCAGCAGAATGTGCCTCTCACATCTAGCCTGTAGGAATTCAGGTTGGCACGTTCTATGGGGAAGCCCATTGGCGCCTTCGTTGGAAACGGGTTTGGAAATTTCAGTTTCAAAATCTCTGTGAAAAAACGTCAGAGAAGCTTCTCCGTTTAGAATCCAGCATATCTCACTGAACCGAAGAAGTGGTAGTTAGAAGGGAGTTAGAGCTGCAAGCAGTTTGGTTTGGGAAATTAGACGCGAAATGAAACTGCAAATGCCTTCCAACAGGCCTGGAAAAGTGTGTTCTATATCTCTGCCAAAGAGACTCCCCGGAGGTTGAGCTTTCAGAAGCTAGTTTAACTCTAAGGGAGGAAGCAGCAGAATGTGCCTCTCACATCTAGCCTGTAGGAATTCAGGTTGGCAAGTTCTATGGGGAAGCCCATTGCTGCCTATGGTGGAAACGGCATGGGAGATTTCAGTTTCAAAATCTCTGTGAAAAAGCGTCAGAGAAGCTTCTCCGTTTAGAATCCAGCATATCTCACTGAACCGAAGAAGTGGTAGTTAGAAGGGAGTTAGAGCTGCAAGCAGTTTGGTTTGGGAAATTAGACGCGAAATGAAACTGCAAATGCCTTCCAACAGGCTTGGAAAAGTGTGTTCTATATCTCTGCCAAAGAGACTCCCCGGAGGTTGAGCTTTCAGAAGCTAGTTTAACTCTAAGGGAGGAAGCAGCAGAATGTGCCTCTCACATCTAGCCTGTAGGAATTCAGGTTGGCAAGTTCTATGGGGAAGCCCATTGCTGCCTATGGTGGAAACGGCATGGGAGATTTCAGTTTCAAAATCTCTGTGAAAAAGCGTCGGAGAAGCTTCTCCGTTTAGAATCCAGCATATCTCACTGAACTGAAGAACTGGTAGTTAGAAGGGAGTTAGAGCTGCAAGCAGTTTGGTTTGGGAAATTAGACGCGAAATGAAACTGCAAAGGCCTTCCAACAGGCTTGGAAAAGTGTGTTCTATATCTCTGCCAAAGAGACTCCCCGGAGGTTGAGCTTTCAGAAGCTAGTTTAACTCTAAGGGAGGAAGCAGGAGAGTGTGCCTCTCACATCTAGCCTGTAGGAATTCAGGTTGGCAAGTTCTATGGGTAATCCCATTGCTGCCTATGGTGGAAACGGCATGGGAGATTTCAGTTTCCAAATCTCTGTGAAAAAGCGTCAGAGAAGCTTCTCCGTTTAGAATCCAGCATATCTCACTGAACCGAAGAAGTGGTAGTTAGAAGGGAGTTAGAGCTGCAAGCAGTTTGGTTTGGGAAATTAGACGCGAAATGAAACTGCAAAGGCCTTCCAACAGGCTTGGAAAAGTGTGTTCTATATCTCTGCCAAAGAGACTCCCCGGAGGTTGAGCTTTCAGAAGCTAGTTTAACTCTAAGGGAGGAAGCAGCAGAATGTGCCTCTCACATCTAGCCTGTAGGAATTCAGGTTGGCAAGTTCGATGGGGAAGCCCATTGCTGCCTATGGTGGAAACGGCATGGGAGATTTCAGTTTCAAAATCTCTGTGAAAAAGCGTCAGAGAAGCTTCTCCGTTTAGAATCCAGCATATCTCACTGAACTGAAGAAGTGGTAGTTAGAAGGGAGTTAGAGCTGCAAGCAGTTTGATTTGGGAAATTAGACGCGAAATGAAACTGCAAATGCCTTCCAACAGGCTTGGAAAAGTGTGTTCTATATCTCTGCCAAAGAGACTCCCCGGAGGTTGAGCTTTCAGAAGCTAGTTTAACTCTAAGGGAGGAAGCAGCAGAATGTGCCTCTCACATCTAGCCTGTAGGAATTCAGGTTGGCAAGTTCTATGGGGAAGCCCATTGGCGCCTTCGTTGGAAACGGGTTTGAAATTTCAGTTTCAAAATCTCTGTGAAAAAACGTCAGAGAAGCTTCTCCGTTTAGAATCCAGCATATCTCACTGAACCGAAGAAGTGGTAGTTAGAAGGGAGTTAGAGCTGCAAGCAGTTTGGTTTGGGAAATTAGACGCGACATCAAACTGCAAAGGCCTTCCAACAGGCTTGGAAATATGTGTTCTATATCTCTGCCAAACAGACTCCCCGGAGGTTGAGCTTTCAGAAGCAAGCTTAACTCTTTGGGAGGAAGCAGCAGAATGTGCCTCTCACATCTAGCCTGTAGGAATTCAGGTTGGCAAGTTCTATGGGGAAGCCCATTGCTGCCTATGGTGGAAACGGCATGGGAGATTTCAGTTTCAAAATCTCTGTGAAAAAGCGTCAGAGAAGCTTCTCCGTTTAGAATCCAGCATATCTCACTGAACCGAAGAAGTGGTAGTTAGAAGGGAGTTAGAGCTGCAAGCAGTTTGGTTTGGGAAATTAGACGCGAAATGAAACTGCAAATGCCTTCCAACAGGCTTGGAAAAGTGTGTTCTATATCTCTGCCAAAGAGACTCCCCGGAGGTTGAGCTTTCAGAAGCTAGTTTAACTCTAAGGGAGGAAGCAGCAGAATGTGCCTCTCACATCTAGCCTGTAGGAATTCAGGTTGGCAAGTTCTATGGGGAAGCCCATTGGCGCCTTCGTTGGAAACGGGTTTGGAAATTTCAGTTTCAAAATCTCTGTGAAAAAGCGTCAGAGAAGCTTCTCCGTTTAGAATCCAGCATATCTCACTGAACCGAAGAAGTGGTAGTTAGAAGGGAGTTAGAGCTGCAAGCAGTTTGGTTTGGGAAATTAGACGCGAAATGAAACTGCAAATGCCTTCCAACAGGCCTGGAAAAGTGTGTTCTATATCTCTGCCAAAGAGACTCCCCGGAGGTTGAGCTTTCAGAAGCTAGTTTAACTCTAAGGGAGGAAGCAGCAGAATGTGCCTCTCACATCTAGCCTGTAGGAATTCAGGTTGGCAAGTTCTATGGGGAAGCCCATTGCTGCCTATGGTGGAAACGGCATGGGAGATTTCAGTTTCAAAATCTCTGTGAAAAAGCGTCAGAGAAGCTTCTCCGTTTAGAATCC
The DNA here is from genome assembly GCF_027409185.1 of Cynocephalus volans. Taxonomy (NCBI): domain Eukaryota; kingdom Metazoa; phylum Chordata; class Mammalia; order Dermoptera; family Cynocephalidae; genus Cynocephalus; species Cynocephalus volans. The sequence goes on along the minus strand of NW_026902373.1, from coordinate 308,865 downwards.
AGCATATCTCACTGAACCGAAGAAGTGGTAGTTAGAAGGGAGTTAGAGCTGCAAGCAGTTTGGTTTGGGAAATTAGACGCGAAATGAAACTGCAAATGCCTTCCAACAGGCTTGGAAAAGTGTGTTCTATATCTCTGCCAAAGAGACTCCCCGGAGGTTGAGCTTTCAGAAGCTAGTTTAACTCTAAGGGAGGAAGCAGCAGAATGTGCCTCTCACATCTAGCCTGTAGGAATTCAGGTTGGCAAGTTCTATGGGGAAGCCCATTGCTGCCTATGGTGGAAACGGCATGGGAGATTTCAGTTTCAAAATCTCTGTGAAAAAGCGTCAGAGAAGCTTCTCCGTTTAGAATCCAGCATATCTCACTGAACCGAAGAAGTGGTAGTTAGAAGGGAGTTAGAGCTGCAAGCAGTTTGGTTTGGGAAATTAGACGCGAAATGAAACTGCAAATGCCTTCCAACAGGCTTGGAAAAGTGTGTTCTATATCTCTGCCAAAGAGACTCCCCGGAGGTTGAGCTTTCAGAAGCTAGTTTAACTCTAAGGGAGGAAGCAGCAGAATGTGCCTCTCACATCTAGCCTGTAGGAATTCAGGTTGGCAAGTTCTATGGGGAAGCCCATTGCTGCCTATGGTGGAAACGGCATGGGAGATTTCAGTTTCAAAATCTCTGTGAAAAATCGTCAGAGAAGCTTCACCGTTTAGAATCCAGCATATCTCACTGAACCGAAGAAGTGGTAGTTAGAAGGGAGTTAGAGCTGCAAGCATTTTGGTTTGGGAAATTAGACGCGAAATGAAACTGCAAAGGCCTTCCAACAGGCTTGGAAAAGTGTGTTCTATATCTCTGCCAAAGAGACTCCCCGGAGGTTGAGCTTTCAGAAGCTAGTTTACCTCTAAGGGAGGAAGCAGCAGAATGTGCCTCTCACATCTAGCCTGTAGGAATTCAGGTTGGCAAGTTCTATGGGGAAGCCCATTGCTGCCTATGGTGGAAACGGCATGGGAGATTTCAGTTTCAAAATCTCTGTGAAAAAGCGTCAGAGAAGCTTCTCCGTTTAGAATCCAGCATATCTCACTGAACCGAAGAAGTGGTAGTTAGAAGGGAGTTAGAGCTGCAAGCAGTTTGGTTTGGGAAATTAGACGCGAAATGAAACTGCAAAGGCCTTCCAACAGGCTTGGAAAAGTGTGTTCTATATCTCTGCCAAAGAGACTCCCCGGAGGTTGAGCTTTCAGAAGCTAGTTTAACTCTAAGGGAGGAAGCAGCAGAATGTGCCTCTCACATCTAGCCTGTAGGAATTCAGGTTGGCAAGTTCTATGGGGAAGCCCATTGCTGCCTATGGTGGAAACGGCATGGGAGATTTCAGTTTCCAAATCTCTGTGAAAAAGCGTCAGAGAAGCTTCTCCGTTTAGAATCCAGCATATCTCACTGAACCGAAGAAGTGGTAGTTAGAAGGGAGTTAGAGCTGCAAGCAGTTTGGTTTGGGAAATTAGACGCGAAATGAAACTGCAAATGCCTTCCAACAGGCTTGGAAAAGTGTGTTCTATATCTCTGCCAAAGAGAGTCCCCGGAGGTTGAGCTTTCAGAAGCTAGTTTAACTCTAAGGGAGGAAGCAGCAGAATGTGCCTCTCACATCTAGCCTGTAGGAATTCAGGTTGGCAAGTTCTATGGGGAAGCCCATTGGCGCCTTCGTTGGAAACGGGTTTGGAAATTTCAGTGTCAAAATCTCTGTGAAAAAGCGTCAGAGAAGCTTCTCCGTTTAGAATCCAGCATATCTCACTGAACCGAAGAAGTGGTAGTTAGAAGGGAGTTAGAGCTGCAAGCAGTTTGGTTTGGGAAATTAGACGCGAAATGAAACTGCAAAGGCCTTCCAACAGGCTTGGAAAAGTGTGTTCTATATCTGTGCCAAAGAGACTCCCCGGAGGTTGAGCTTTCAGAAGCTAGTTTAACTCTAAGGGAGGAAGCAGCAGAATGTGCCTCTCACATCTAGCCTGTAGGAATTCAGGTTGGCAAGTTCTATGGGGAAGCCCATTGCTGCCTATGGTGGAAACGGCATGGGAGATTTCAGTTTCCAAATCTCTGTGAAAAAGCGTCAGAGAAGCTTCTCCGTTTAGAATCCAGCATATCTCACTGAACCGAAGAAGTGGTAGTTAGAAGGGAGTTAGAGCTGCAAGCAGTTTGGTTTGGGAAATTAGACGCGAAATGAAACTGCAAATGCCTTCCAACAGGCTTGGAAAAGTGTGTTCTATATCTCTGCCAAAGAGACTCCCCGGAGGTTGAGCTTTCAGAAGCTAGTTTAACTCTAAGGGAGGAAGCAGCAGAATGTGCCTCTCACATCTAGCCTGTAGGAATTCAGGTTGGCAAGTTCTATGGGGAAGCCCATTGCTGCCTATGGTTGAAACGGCATGGGAGATTTCAGTTTCCAAATCTCTGTGAAAAAGCGTGAGAGAAGCTTCTCCGTTTAGAATCCAGCATATCTCACTGAACCGAAGAAGTGGTAGTTAGAAGGGAGTTAGAGCTGCAAGCAGTTTGGTTTGGGAAATTAGACGCGAAATGAAACTGCAAATGCCTTCCAACAGGCCTGGAAAAGTGTGTTCTATATCTCTGCCAAAGAGACTCCCCGGAGGTTGAGCTTTCAGAAGCTAGTTTAACTCTAAGGGAGGAAGCAGCAGAATGTGCCTCTCACATCTAGCCTGTAGGAATTCAGGTTGGCAAGTTCTATGGGGAAGCCCATTGCTGCCTATGGTGGAAACGGCATGGGAGATTTCAGTTTCAAAATCTCTGTGAAAAAGCGTCAGAGAAGCTTCTCCGTTTAGAATCCAGCATATCTCACTGAACCGAAGAAGTGGTAGTTAGAAGGGAGTTAGAGCTGCAAGCAGTTTGGTTTGGGAAATTAGACGCGAAATGAAACTGCAAATGCCTTCCAACAGGCTTGGAAAAGTGTGTTCTATATCTCTGCCAAAGAGACTCCCCGGAGGTTGAGCTTTCAGAAGCTAGTTTAACTCTAAGGGAGGAAGCAGCAGAATGTGCCTCTCACATCTAGCCTGTAGGAATTCAGGTTGGCAAGTTCTATGGGGAAGCCCATTGCTGCCTATGGTGGAAACGGCATGGGAGATTTCAGTTTCTAAATCTCTGTGAAAAAGCGTCGGAGAAGCTTCTCCGTTTAGAATCCAGCATATCTCACTGAACTGAAGAACTGGTAGTTAGAAGGGAGTTAGAGCTGCAAGCAGTTTGGTTTGGGAAATTAGACGCGAAATGAAACTGCAAAGGCCTTCCAACAGGCTTGGAAAAGTGTGTTCTATATCTCTGCCAAAGAGACTCCCCGGAGGTTGAGCTTTCAGAAGCTAGTTTAACTCTAAGGGAGGAAGCAGGAGAGTGTGCCTCTCACATCTAGCCTGTAGGAATTCAGGTTGGCAAGTTCTATGGGTAATCCCATTGCTGCCTATGGTGGAAACGGCATGGGAGATTTCAGTTTCCAAATCTCTGTGAAAAAGCGTCAGAGAAGCTTCTCCGTTTAGAATCCAGCATATCTCACTGAACCGAAGAAGTGGTAGTTAGAAGGGAGTTAGAGCTGCAAGCAGTTTGGTTTGGGAAATTAGACGCGAAATGAAACTGCAAAGGCCTTCCAACAGGCTTGGAAAAGTGTGTTCTATATCTCTGCCAAAGAGACTCCCCGGAGGTTGAGCTTTCAGAAGCTAGTTTAACTCTAAGGGAGGAAGCAGCAGAATGTGCCTCTCACATCTAGCCTGTAGGAATTCAGGTTGGCAAGTTCGATGGGGAAGCCCATTGCTGCCTATGGTGGAAACGGCATGGGAGATTTCAGTTTCAAAATCTATGTGAAAAAGCGTCAGAGAAGCTTCTCCGTTTAGAATCCAGCATATCTCACTGAACTGAAGAAGTGGTAGTTAGAAGGGAGTTAGAGCTGCAAGCAGTTTGATTTGGGAAATTAGACGCGAAATGAAACTGCAAAGGCCTTCCAACAGGCTTGGAAAAGTGTGTTCTATATCTCTGCCAAAGAGACTCCCCGGAGGTTGAGCTTTCAGAAGCTAGTTTAACTCTAATGGAGGAAGCAGCAGAATGTGCCTCTCACATCTAGCCTGTAGGAATTCAGGTTGGCAAGTTCTATGGGGAAGCCCATTGCTGCCTATGGTGGAAACGGCATGGGAGATTTCAGTTTCCAAATCTCTGTGAAAAAGCGTCAGAGAAGCTTCTCCGTTTAGAATCCAGCATATCTCACTGAACCGAAGAACTGGTAGTTAGAAGGGAGTTAGAGCTGCAAGCAGTTTGGTTTGGGAAATTAGACGCGAAATGAAACTGCAAATGCCTTCCAACAGGCTTGGAAAAGTGTGTTCTATATCTCTGCCAAAGAGACTCCCCGGAGGTTGAGCTTTCAGAAGCTAGTTTAACTCTAAGGGAGGAAGCAGCAGAATGTGCCTCTCACATCTAGCCTGTAGGAATTCAGGTTGGCAAGTTCTATGGGGAAGCCCATTGGCGCCTTCGTTGGAAACGGGTTTGAAATTTCAGTTTCAAAATCTCTGTGAAAAAACGTCAGAGAAGCTTCTCCGTTTAGAATCCAGCATATCTCACTGAACCGAAGAAGTGGTAGTTAGAAGGGAGTTAGAGCTGCAAGCAGTTTGGTTTGGGAAATTAGACGCGACATCAAACTGCAAAGGCCTTCCAACAGGCCTGGAAAAGTGTGTTCTATATCTCTGCCAAAGAGACTCCCCGGAGGTTGAGCTTTCAGAAGCTAGTTTAACTCTAAGGGAGGAAGCAGCAGAATGTGCCTCTCACATCTAGCCTGTAGGAATTCAGGTTGGCAAGTTCTATGGGGAAGCCCATTGCTGCCTATGGTGGAAACGGCATGGGAGATTTCAGTTTCAAAATCTCTGTGAAAAAGCGTCGGAGAAGCTTCTCCGTTTAGAATCCAGCATATCTCACTGAACTGAAGAACTGGTAGTTAGAAGGGAGTTAGAGCTGCAAGCAGTTTGGTTTGGGAAATTAGACGCGAAATGAAACTGCAAAGGCCTTCCAACAGGCTTGGAAAAGTGTGTTCTATATCTCTGCCAAAGAGACTCCCCGGAGGTTGAGCTTTCAGAAGCTAGTTTAACTCTAAGGGAGGAAGCAGGAGAGTGTGCCTCTCACATCTAGCCTGTAGGAATTCAGGTTGGCAAGTTCTATGGGTAATCCCATTGCTGCCTATGGTGGAAACGGCATGGGAGATTTCAGTTTCCAAATCTCTGTGAAAAAGCGTCAGAGAAGCTTCTCCGTTTAGAATCCAGCATATCTCACTGAACCGAAGAAGTGGTAGTTAGAAGGGAGTTAGAGCTGCAAGCAGTTTGGTTTGGGAAATTAGACGCGAAATGAAACTGCAAAGGCCTTCCAACAGGCTTGGAAAAGTGTGTTCTATATCTCTGCCAAAGAGACTCCCCGGAGGTTGAGCTTTCAGAAGCTAGTTTAACTCTAAGGGAGGAAGCAGCAGAATGTGCCTCTCACATCTAGCCTGTAGGAATTCAGGTTGGCAAGTTCGATGGGGAAGCCCATTGCTGCCTATGGTGGAAACGGCATGGGAGATTTCAGTTTCAAAATCTATGTGAAAAAGCGTCAGAGAAGCTTCTCCGTTTAGAATCCAGCATATCTCACTGAACTGAAGAAGTGGTAGTTAGAAGGGAGTTAGAGCTGCAAGCAGTTTGATTTGGGAAATTAGACGCGAAATGAAACTGCAAAGGCCTTCCAACAGGCTTGGAAAAGTGTGTTCTATATCTCTGCCAAAGAGACTCCCCGGAGGTTGAGCTTTCAGAAGCTAGTTTAACTCTAATGGAGGAAGCAGCAGAATGTGCCTCTCACATCTAGCCTGTAGGAATTCAGGTTGGCAAGTTCTATGGGGAAGCCCATTGCTGCCTATGGTGGAAACGGCATGGGAGATTTCAGTTTCCAAATCTCTGTGAAAAAGCGTCAGAGAAGCTTCTCCGTTTAGAATCCAGCATATCTCACTGAACCGAAGAACTGGTAGTTAGAAGGGAGTTAGAGCTGCAAGCAGTTTGGTTTGGGAAATTAGACGCGAAATGAAACTGCAAATGCCTTCCAACAGGCTTGGAAAAGTGTGTTCTATATCTCTGCCAAAGAGACTCCCCGGAGGTTGAGCTTTCAGAAGCTAGTTTAACTCTAAGGGAGGAAGCAGCAGAATGTGCCTCTCACATCTAGCCTGTAGGAATTCAGGTTGGCAAGTTCTATGGGGAAGCCCATTGGCGCCTTCGTTGGAAACGGGTTTGGAAATTTCAGTTTCAAAATCTCTGTGAAAAAGCGTCAGAGAAGCTTCTCCGTTTAGAATCCAGCATATCTCACTGAACCGAAGAAGTGGTAGTTAGAAGGGAGTTAGAGCTGCAAGCAGTTTGGTTTGGGAAATTAGACGCGAAATGAAACTGCAAATGCCTTCCAACAGGCCTGGAAAAGTGTGTTCTATATCTCTGCCAAAGAGACTCCCCGGAGGTTGAGCTTTCAGAAGCTAGTTTAACTCTAAGGGAGGAAGCAGCAGAATGTGCCTCTCACATCTAGCCTGTAGGAATTCAGGTTGGCAAGTTCTATGGGGAAGCCCATTGCTGCCTATGGTGGAAACGGCATGGGAGATTTCAGTTTCAAAATCTCTGTGAAAAAGCGTCAGAGAAGCTTCTCCGTTTAGAATCCAGCATATCTCACTGAACCGAAGAAGTGGTAGTTAGAAGGGAGTTAGAGCTGCAAGCAGTTTGGTTTGGGAAATTAGACGCGAAATGAAACTGCAAATGCCTTCCAACAGGCTTGGAAAAGTGTGTTCTATATCTCTGCCAAAGAGACTCCCCGGAGGTTGAGCTTTCAGAAGCTAGTTTAACTCTAAGGGAGGAAGCAGCAGAATGTGCCTCTCACATCTAGCCTGTAGGAATTCAGGTTGGCAAGTTCTATGGGGAAGCCCATTGCTGCCTATGGTGGAAACGGCATGGGAGATTTCAGTTTCAAAATCTCTGTGAAAAAGCGTCAGAGAAGCTTCTCCGTTTAGAATCCAGCATATCTCACTGAACCGAAGAAGTGGTAGTTAGAAGGGAGTTAGAGCTGCAAGCAGTTTGGTTTGGGAAATTAGACGCGAAATGAAACTGCAAATGCCTTCCAACAGGCTTGGAAAAGTGTGTTCTATATCTCTGCCAAAGAGACTCCCCGGAGGTTGAGCTTTCAGAAGCTAGTTTAACTCTAAGGGAGGAAGCAGCAGAATGTGCCTCTCACATCTAGCCTGTAGGAATTCAGGTTGGCAAGTTCTATGGGGAAGCCCATTGCTGCCTATGGTGGAAACGGCATGGGAGATTTCAGTTTCAAAATCTCTGTGAAAAATCGTCAGAGAAGCTTCACCGTTTAGAATCCAGCATATCTCACTGAACCGAAGAAGTGGTAGTTAGAAGGGAGTTAGAGCTGCAAGCATTTTGGTTTGGGAAATTAGACGCGTAATGAAACTGCAAAGGCCTTCCAACAGGCTTGGAAAAGTGTGTTCTATATCTCTGCCAAAGAGACTCCCCGGAGGTTGAGCTTTCAGAAGCTAGTTTACCTCTAAGGGAGGAAGCAGCAGAATGTGCCTCTCACATCTAGCCTGTAGGAATTCAGGTTGGCAAGTTCTATGGGGAAGCCCATTGCTGCCTATGGTGGAAACGGCATGGGAGATTTCAGTTTCAAAATCTCTGTGAAAAAGCGTCAGAGAAGCTTCTCCGTTTAGAATCCAGCATATCTCACTGAACCGAAGAAGTGGTAGTTAGAAGGGAGTTAGAGCTGCAAGCAGTTTGGTTTGGGAAATTAGACGCGAAATGAAACTGCAAAGGCCTTCCAACAGGCTTGGAAAAGTGTGTTCTATATCTCTGCCAAAGAGACTCCCCGGAGGTTGAGCTTTCAGAAGCTAGTTTAACTCTAAGGGAGGAAGCAGCAGAATGTGCCTCTCACATCTAGCCTGTAGGAATTCAGGTTGGCAAGTTCTATGGGGAAGCCCATTGCTGCCTATGGTGGAAACGGCATGGGAGATTTCAGTTTCCAAATCTCTGTGAAAAAGCGTCAGAGAAGCTTCTCCGTTTAGAATCCAGCATATCTCACTGAACCGAAGAAGGGGTAGTTAGAAGGGAGTTAGAGCTGCAAGCAGTTTGGTTTGGGAAATTAGACGCGAAATGAAACTGCAAAGGCCTTCCAACAGGCTTGGAAAAGTGTGTTCTATATCTCTGCCAAAGAGACTCCCCGGAGGTTGAGCTTTCAGAAGCTAGTTTAACTCTAAGGGAGGAAGCAGCAGAATGTGCCTCTCACATCTAGCCTGTAGGAATTCAGGTTGGCAAGTTCTATGGGGAAGCCCATTGCTGCCTATGGTGGAAACGGCATGGGAGATTTCAGTTTCAAAATCTCTGTGAAAAAGCGTCAGAGAAGCTTCTCCGTTTAGAATCCAGCATATCTCACTGAACCGAAGAAGTGGTAGTTAGAAGGGAGTTAGAGCTGCAAGCAGTTTGGTTTGGGAAATTAGACGCGAAATGAAACTGCAAAGGCCTTCCAACAGGCTTGGAAAAGTGTGTTCTATATCTCTGCCAAAGAGACTCCCCGGAGGTTGAGCTTTCAGAAGCTAGTTTAACTCTAAGGGAGGAAGCAGCAGAATGTGCCTCTCACATCTAGCCTGTAGGAATTCAGGTTGGCACGTTCTATGGGGAAGCCCATTGCTGCCTATGGTGGAAACGGCATGGGAGATTTCAGTTTCCAAATCTCTGTGAAAAAGCGTCAGAGAAGCTTCTCCGTTTAGAATCCAGCATATCTCACTGAACCGAAGAAGGGGTAGTTAGAAGGGAGTTAGAGCTGCAAGCAGTTTGGTTTGGGAAATTAGACGCGAAATGAAACTGCAAAGGCCTTCCAACAGGCTTGGAAAAGTGTGTTCTATATCTCTGCCAAAGAGACTCCCCGGAGGTTGAGCTTTCAGAAGCTAGTTTAACTCTAAGGGAGGAAGCAGCAGAATGTGCCTCTCACATCTAGCCTGTAGGAATTCAGGTTGGCAAGTTCTATGGGGAAGCCCATTGGCGCCTTCGTTGGAAACGGGTTTGGAAATTTCAGTGTCAAAATCTCTGTGAAAAAGCGTCAGAGAAGCTTCTCCGTTTAGAATCCAGCATATCTCACTGAACCGAAGAAGTGGTAGTTAGAAGGGAGTTAGAGCTGCAAGCAGTTTGGTTTGGGAAATTAGACGCGAAATGAAACTGCAAAGGCCTTCCAACAGGCTTGGAAAAGTGTGTTCTATATCTCTGCCAAAGAGACTCCCCGGAGGTTGAGCTTTCAGAAGCTAGTTTAACTCCAAGGGAGGAAGCAGCAGAATGTGCCTCTCACATCTAGCCTGTAGGAATTCAGGTTGGCAAGTTCTATGGGGAAGCCCATTGCTGCCTATGGTGGAAACGGCATGGGAGATTTCAGTTTCCAAATCTCTGTGAAAAAGCGTCAGAGAAGCTTCTCCGTTTAGAATCCAGCATATCTCACTGAACCGAAGAAGTGGTAGTTAGAAGGGAGTTAGAGCTGCAAGCAGTTTGGTTTGGGAAATTAGACGCGAAATGAAACTGCAAATGCCTTCCAACAGGCTTGGAAAAGTGTGTTCTATATCTCTGCCAAAGAGACTCCCCGGAGGTTGAGCTTTCAGAAGCAAGTTTAACTCTAAGGGAGGAAGCAGCAGAATGTGCCTCTCACATCTAGCCTGTAGGAATTCAGGTTGGCAAGTTCTATGGGGAAGCCCATTGCTGCCTATGGTTGAAACGGCATGGGAGATTTCAGTTTCCAAATCTCTGTGAAAAAGCGTCAGAGAAGCTTCTCCGTTTAGAATCCAGCATATCTCACTGAACCGAAGAACTGGTAGTTAGAAGGGAGTTAGAGCTGCAAGCAGTTTGGTTTGGGAAATTAGACGCGAAATGAAACTGCAAATGCCGTCCAACAGGCCTGGAAAAGTGTGTTCTATATCTCTGCCAAAGAGACTCCCCGGAGGTTGAGCTTTCAGAAGCTAGTTTAACTCTAAGGGAGGAAGCAGCAGAATGTGCCTCTCACATCTAGCCTGTAGGAATTCAGGTTGGCAAGTTCTATGGGGAAGCCCATTGCTGCCTATGGTGGAAACGGCATGGGAGATTTCAGTTTCAAAATCTCTGTGAAAAAGCGTCAGAGAAGCTTCTCCGTTTAGAATCCAGCATATCTCACTGAACCGAAGAAGTGGTAGTTAGAAGGGAGTTAGAGCTGCAAGCAGTTTGGTTTGGGAAATTAGACGCGAAATGACACTGCAAATGCCTTCCAACAGGCTTGGAAAAGTGTGTTCTATATCTCTGCCAAAGAGACTCCCCGGAGGTTGAGCTTTCAAAAGCTAGTTTAACTCTAAGGGAGGAAGCAGCAGAATGTGCCTCTCACATCTAGCCTATAGGAATTCAGGTTGGCAAGTTCTATGGGGAAGCCCATTGGCGCCTTCGTTGGAAACGGGTTTGGAAATTTCAGTGTCAAAATCTCTTTGAAAAAGCGTCAGAGAAGCTTCTCCGTTTAGAATCCAGCATATCTCACTGAACCGAAGAACTGGTAGTTAGAAGGGAGTTAGAGCTGCAAGCAGTTTGGTTTGGGAAATTAGACGCGAAATGAAACTGCAAAGGCCTTCCAACAGGCTTGGAAAAGTGTGTTCTATATCTCTGCCAAAGAGACTCCCCGGAGGTTGAGCTTTCAGAAGCTAGTTTAACCCTAAGGGAGGAAGCAGCAGAATGTGCCTCTCACATCTAGCCTGTAGGAATTCAGGTTGGCAAGTTCTATGGGGAAGCCCATTGCTGCCTATGGTGGAAACGGCATGGGAGATTTCAGTTTCAAAATCTCTGTGAAAAAGCGTCAGAGAATCTTCTCCGTTTAGAATCCAGCATATCTCACTGAACCGAAGAAGTGGTAGTTAGAAGGGAGTTAGAGCTGCAAGCAGTTTGGTTTGGGAAATTAGACGCGAAATGAAACTGCAAATGCCTTCCAACAGGCTTGGAAAAGTGTGTTCTATATCTCTGCCAAAGAGACTCCCCGGAGGTTGAGCTTTCAGAAGCTAGTTTAACTCTAAGGGAGGAAGCAGCAGAATGTGCCTCTCACATCTAGCCTGTAGGAATTCAGGTTGGCAAGTTCTATGGGGAAGCCCATTGCTGCCTATGGTGGAAACGGCATGGGAGATTTCAGTTTCCAAATCTCTGTGAAAAAGCGTCAGAGAAGCTTCTCCGTTTAGAATCCAGCATATCTCACTGAACCGAAGAAGTGGTAGTTAGAAGGGAGTTAGAGCTGCAAGCAGTTTGGTTTGGGAAATTAGACGCGAAATGAAACTGCAAATGCCTTCCAACAGGCTTGGAAAAGTGTGTTCTATATCTCTGCCAAAGAGACTCCCCGGAGGTTGAGCTTTCAGAAGCTAGTTTAACTCTAAGGGAGGAAGCAGCAGAATGTGCCTCTCACATCTAGCCTGTAGGAATTCAGGTTGGCAAGTTCTATGGGGAAGCCCATTGGCGCCTTCGTTGGAAACGGGTTTGGAAATTTCAGTTTCAAAATCTCTGTGAAAAAACGTCAGAGAAGCTTCTCCGTTTAGAATCCAGCATATCTCACTGAACCGAAGAAGTGGTAGTTAGAAGGGAGTTAGAGCTGCAAGCAGTTTGGTTTGGGAAATTAGACGCGAAATGAAACTGCAAATGCCTTCCAACAGGCCTGGAAAAGTGTGTTCTATATCTCTGCCAAAGAGACTCCCCGGAGGTTGAGCTTTCAGAAGCGAGTTTAACTCTAAGGGAGGAAGCAGCAGAATGTGCCTCTCACATCTAGCCTGTAGGAATTCAGGTTGGCAAGTTCTATGGGGAAGCCCATTGCTGCCTATGGTGGAAACGGCATGGGAGATTTCAGTTTCAAAATCTCTGTGAAAAAGCGTCAGAGAAGCTTCTCCGTTTAGAATCCAGCATATCTCACTGAACCGAAGAAGTGGTAGTTAGAAGGGAGTTAGAGCTGCAAGCAGTTTGGTTTGGGAAATTAGACGCGAAATGAAACTGCAAATGCCTTCCAACAGGCTTGGAAAAGTGTGTTCTATATCTCTGCCAAAGAGACTCCCCGGAGGTTGAGCTTTCAGAAGCTAGTTTAACTCTAAGGGAGGAAGCAGCAGAATGTGCCTCTCACATCTAGCCTGTAGGAATTCAGGTTGGCAAGTTCTATGGGGAAGCCCATTGCTGCCTATGGTGGAAACGGCATGGGAGATTTCAGTTTCAAAATCTCTGTGAAAAAGCGTCAGAGAAGCTTCTCCGTTTAGAATCCAGCATATCTCACTGAACCGAAGAACTGGTAGTTAGAAGGGAGTTAGAGCTGCAAGCAGTTTGGTTTGGGAAATTAGACGCGAAATGAAACTGCAAATGCCTTCCAACAGGCTTGGAAAAGTGTGTTCTATATCTCTGCCAAAGAGACTCCCCGGAGGTTGAGCTTTCAGAAGCTAGTTTAACTCTAAGGGAGGAAGCAGCAGAATGTGCCTCTCACATCTAGCCTGTAGGAATTCAGGTTGGCAAGTTCTATGGGGAAGCCCATTGCTGCCTATGGTGGAAACGGCATGGGAGATTTCAGTTTCCAAATCTCTGTGAAAAAGCGTCAGAGAAGCTTCTCCGTTTAGAATCCAGCATATCTCACTGAACCGAAGAAGTGGTAGTTAGAAGGGAGTTAGAGCTGCAAGCAGTTTGGTTTGGGAAATTAGACGCGAAATGAAACTGCAAATGCCTTCCAACAGGCTTGGAAAAGTGTGTTCTATATCTCTGCCAAAGAGACTCCCCGGAGGTTGAGCTTTCAGAAGCTAGTTTAACTCTAAGGGAGGAAGCAGCAGAATGTGCCTCTCACATCTAGCCTGTAGGAATTCAGGTTGGCAAGTTCTATGGGGAAGCCCATTGCTGCCTATGGTGGAAACGGCATGGGAGATTTCAGTTTCCAAATCTCTGTGAAAAAGCGTCAGAGAAGCTTCTCCGTTTAGAATCCAGCATATCTCACTGAACCGAAGAAGTGGTAGTTAGAAGGGAGTTAGAGCTGCAAGCAGTTTGGTTTGGGAAATTAGACGCGAAATGAAACTGCAAATGCCTTCCAACAGGCTTGGAAAAGTGTGTTCTATATCTCTGCCAAAGAGACTCCCCGGAGGTTGAGCTTTCAGAAGCTAGTTTAACTCTAAGGGAGGAAGCAGCAGAATGTGCCTCTCACATCTAGCCTGTAGGAATTCAGGTTGGCAAGTTCTATGGGGAAGCCCATTGCTGCCTATGGTGGAAACGGCATGGGAGATTTCAGTTTCAAAATCTCTGTGAAAAAGCGTCAGAGAAGCTTCTCCGTTTAGAATCCAGCATATCTCACTGAACCGAAGAAGTGGTAGTTAGAAGGGAGTTAGAGCTGCAAGCAGTTTGGTTTGGGAAATTAGACGCGAAATGAAACTGCAAAGGCCTTCCAACAGGCTTGGAAAAGTGTGTTCTATATCTTTGCCAAAGAGACTCCCCGGAGGTTGAGCTTTCAGAAGCTAGTTTAACTCTAAGGGAGGAAGCAGCAGAATGTGCCTCTCACATCTAGCCTGTAGGAATTCAGGTTGGCAAGTTCTATGGGGAAGCCCATTGCTGCCTATGGTGGAAACGGCATGGGAGATTTCAGTTTCCAAATCTCTGTGAAAAAGCGTCAGAGAAGCTTCTCCGTTTAGAATCCAGCATATCTCACTGAACCGAAGAACTGGTAATTAGAAGGGAGTTAGAGCTGCAAGCAGTTTGGTTTGGGAAATTAGACGCGAAATGAAACTGCAAATGCCTTCCAACAGGCTTGGAAAATTGTGTTCTATATCTCTGCCAAAGAGACTCCCCGGAGGTTGAGCTTTCAGAAGCTAGTTTAACTCTAAGGGAGGAAGCAGCAGAATGTGCCTCTCACATCTAGCCTGTAGGAATTCAGGTTGGCAAGTTCTATGGGGAAGCCCATTGGCGCCTTCGTTGGAAACGGGTTTGGAAATTTCAGTTTCAAAATCTCTGTGAAAAAACGTCAGAGAAGCTTCTCCGTTTAGAATCCAGCATATCTCACTGAACCGAAGAAGTGGTAGTTAGAAGGGAGTTAGAGCTGCAAGCAGTTTGGTTTGGGAAATTAGACGCGAAATGAAACTGCAAATGCCTTCCAACAGGCCTGGAAAAGTGTGTTCTATATCTCTGCCAAAGAGACTCCCCGGAGGTTGAGCTTTCAGAAGCTAGTTTAACTCTAAGGGAGGAAGCAGCAGAATGTGCCTCTCACATCTAGCCTGTAGGAATTCAGGTTGGCAAGTTCTATGGGGAAGCCCATTGCTGCCTATGGTGGAAACGGCATGGGAGATTTCAGTTTCAAAATCTCTGTGAAAAAGCGTCAGAGAAGCTTCTCCGTTTAGAATCCAGCATATCTCACTGAACCGAAGAAGTGGTAGTTAGAAGGGAGTAAGAGCTGCAAGCAGTTTGGTTTGGGAAATTAGACGCGAAATTAAACTGCAAATGCCTTCCAACAGGCTTGGAAAAGTGTGTTCTATATCTCTGCCAAAGAGACTCCCCGGAGGTTGAGCTTTCAGAAGCTAGTTTAACTCTAAGGGAGGAAGCAGCAGAATGTGCCTCTCACATCTAGCCTGTAGGAATTCAGGTTGGCAAGTTCTATGGGGAAGCCCATTGCTGCCTATGGTGGAAACGGCATGGGAGATTTCAGTTTCAAAATCTCTGTGAAAAAGCGTCAGAGAAGCTTCTCCGTTTAGAATCCAGCATATCTCACTGAACCGAAGAACTGGTAGTTAGAAGGGAGTTAGAGCTGCAAGCAGTTTGGTTTGGGAAATTAGACGCGAAATGAAACTGCAAATGCCTTCCAACAGGCTTGGAAAAGTGTGTTCTATATCTCTGCCAAAGAGACTCCCCGGAGGTTGAGCTTTCAGAAGCTAGTTTAACTCTAAGGGAGGAAGCAGCAGAATGTGCCTCTCACATCTAGCCTGTAGGAATTCAGGTTGGCAAGTTCTATGGGGAAGCCCATTGGCGCCTTCGTTGGAAACGGGTTTGGAAATTTCAGTGTCAAAATCTCTGTGAAAAAGCGTCAGAGAAGCTTCTCCGTTTAGAATCCAGCATATCTCACTGAACCGAAGAAGTGGTAGTTAGAAGGGAGTTAGAGCTGCAAGCAGTTTGGTTTGGGAAATTAGACGCGAAATGAAACTGCAAAGGCCTTCCAACAGGCTTGGAAAAGTGTGTTCTATATCTCTGCCAAAGAGACTCCCCGGAGGTTGAGCTTTCAGAAGCTAGTTTAACTCTAAGGGAGGAAGCAGCAGAATGTGCCTCTCACATCTAGCCTGTAGGAATTCAGGTTGGCAAGTTCTATGGGGAAGCCCATTGCTGCCTATGGTGGAAACGGCATGGGAGATTTCAGTTTCAAAATCTCTGTGAAAAAGCGTCAGAGAAGCTTCTCCGTTTAGAATCCAGCATATCTCACTGAACCGAAGAAGTGGTAGTTAGAAGGGAGTTAGAGCTGCAAGCAGTTTGGTTTGGGAAATTAGACGCGAAATGAAACTGCAAATGCCTTCCAACAGGCTTGGAAAAGTGTGTTCTATCTCTGCCAAAGAGACTCCCCGGAGGTTGAGCTTTCAGAAGCTAGTTTAACTCTAAGGGAGGAAGCAGCAGAATGTGCCTCTCACATCTAGCCTGTAGGAATTCAGGTTGGCAAGTTCTATGGGGAAGCCTATTGCTGCCTATGGTGGAAACGGCATGGGAGATTTCAGTTTCCAAATCTCTGTGAAAAAGCGTCAGAGAAGCTTCTCCGTTTAGAATCCAGCATATCTCACTGAACCGAAGAAGTGGTAGTTAGAAGGGAGTTAGAGCTGCAAGCAGTTTGGTTTGGGAAATTAGACGCGAAATGAAACTGCAAATGCCTTCCAACAGGCTTGGAAAAGTGTGTTCTATATCTCTGCCAAAGAGACTCCCCGGAGGTTGAGCTTTCAGAAGCTAGTTTAACTCTAAGGGAGGAAGCAGCAGAATGTGCCTCTCACATCTAGCCTGTAGGAATTCAGGTTGGCAAGTTCTATGGGGAAGCCCATTGGCGCCTTCGTTGGAAACGGGTTTGGAAATTTCAGTTTCAAAATCTCTGTGAAAAAACGTCAGAGAAGCTTCTCCGTTTAGAATCCAGCATATCTCACTGAACCGAAGAAGTGGTAGTTAGAAGGGAGTTAGAGCTGCAAGCAGTTTGGTTTGGGAAATTAGACGCGAAATGAAACTGCAAATGCCTTCCAACAGGCCTGGAAAAGTGTGTTCTATATCTCTGCCAAAGAGACTCCCCGGAGGTTGAGCTTTCAGAAGCTAGTTTAACTCTAAGGGAGGAAGCAGCAGAATGTGCCTCTCACATCTAGCCTGTAGGAATTCAGGTTGGCAAGTTCTATGGGGAAGCCCATTGCTGCCTATGGTGGAAACGGCATGGGAGATTTCAGTTTCAAAATCTCTGTGAAAAAGCGTCAGAGAAGCTTCTCCGTTTAGAATCCAGCATATCTCACTGAACCGAAGAAGTGGTAGTTAGAAGGGAGTTAGAGCTGCAAGCAGTTTGGTTTGGGAAATTAGTCGCGAAATGAAACTGCAAAGGCCTTCCAACAGGCTTGGAAAAGTGTGTTCTATATCTCTGCCAAAGAGACTCCCCGGAGGTTGAGCTTTCAGAAGCTAGTTTAACTCTAAGGGAGGAAGCAGCAGAATGTGCCTCTCACATCTAGCCTGTAGGAATTCAGGTTGGCAAGTTCTATGGGGAAGCCCATTGGCGCCTTCGTTGGAAACGGGTTTGGAAATTTCAGTTTCAAAATCTCTGTGAAAAAACGTCAGAGAAGCTTCTCCGTTTAGAATCCAGCATATCTCACTGAACCGAAGAACTGGTAGTTAGAAGGGAGTTAGAGCTGCAAGCAGTTTGGTTTGGGAAATTAGACGCGAAATGAAACTGCAAATGCCTTCCAACAGGCTTGGAAAAGTGTGTTCTATATCTCTGCCAAAGAGACTCCCCGGAGGTTGAGCTTTCAGAAGCTAGTTTAACTCTAAGGGAGGAAGCAGCAGAGTGTGCCTCTCACATCTAGCCTGTAGGAATTCAGGTTGGCAAGTTCTATGGGGAAGCCCATTGCTGCCTATGGTTGAAACGGCATGGGAGATTTCAGTTTCAAAATCTCTGTGAAAAAGCGTCAGAGAAGCTTCTCCGTTTAGAATCCAGCATATCTCACTGAACCGAAGAAGTGGTAGTTAGAAGGGAGTTAGAGCTGCAAGCAGTTTGGTTTGGGAAATTAGACGCGAAATGAAACTGCAAAGGCCTTCCAACAGGCTTGGAAAAGTGTGTTCTATATCTCTGCCAAAGAGACTCCCCGGAGGTTGAGCTTTCAGAAGCTAGTTTAACTCTAAGGGAGGAAGCAGCAGAATGTGCCTCTCACATCTAGCCTGTAGGAATTCAGGTTGGCAAGTTCTATGGGGAAGCCCATTGCTGCCTATGGTGGAAACGGCATGGGAGATTTCAGTTTCCAAATCTCTGTGAAAAAGCGTCAGAGAAGCTTCTCCGTTTAGAATCCAGCATATCTCACTGAACCGAAGAACTGGTAGTTAGAAGGGAGTTAGAGCTGCAAGCAGTTTGGTTTGGGAAATTAGACGCGAAATGAAACTGCAAATGCCTTCCAACAGGCTTGGAAAAGTGTGTTCTATATCTCTGCCAAAGAGACTCCCCGGAGGTTGAGCTTTCAGAAGCTAGTTTAACTCTAAGGGAGGAAGCAGCAGAATGTGCCTCTCACATCTAGCCTGTAGGAATTCAGGTTGGCAAGTTCTATGGGGAAGCCCATTGGCGCCTTCGTTGGAAACGGGTTTGGAAATTTCACTTTCAAAATCTCTGTGAAAAAACGTCAGAGAAGCGTCTCCGTTTAGAATCCAGCATATCTCACTGAACCGAAGAACTGGTAGTTAGAAGGGAGTTAGAGCTGCAAGCAGTTTGGTTTGGGAAATTAGACGCGAAATGAAACTGCAAATGCCTTCCAACAGGCCTGGAAAAGTGTGTTCTATATCTCTGCCAAAGAGACTCCCCGGAGGTTGAGCTTTCAGAAGCTAGTTTAACTCTAAGGGAGGAAGCAGCAGAATGTGCCTCTCACATCTAGCCTGTAGGAATTCAGGTTGGCAAGTTCTATGGGGAAGCCCATTGGCGCCTTCGTTGGAAACGGGTTTGGAAATTTCAGTTTCAAAATCTCTGTGAAAAAACGTCAGAGAAGCTTCTCCGTTTAGAATCCAGCATATCTCACTGAACCGAAGAAGTGGTAGTTAGAAGGGAGTTAGAGCTGCAAGCAGTTTGGTTTGGGAAATTAGACGCGAAATGAAACTGCAAAGGCCTTCCAACAGGCTTGGAAAAGTGTGTTCTATATCTCTGCCAAAGAGACTCCCCGGAGGTTGAGCTTTCAGAATCTAGTTTAACTCTAAGGGAGGAAGCAGCAGAATGTGCCTCTCACATCTAGCCTGTAGGAATTCAGGTTGGCAAGTTCTATGGGGAAGCCCATTGCTGCCTATGGTGGAAACGGCATGGGAGATTTCAGTTTCCAAATCTCTGTGAAAAAGCGTCAGAGAAGCTTCTCCGTTTAGAATCCAGCATATCTCACTGAACCGAAGAACTGGTAGTTAGAAGGGAGTTAGAGCTGCAAGCAGTTTGGTTTGGGAAATTAGACGCGAAATGAAACTGCAAAGGCCTTCCAACAGGCTTGGAAAAGTGTGTTCTATATCTCTGCCAAAGAGACTCCCCGGAGGTTGAGCTTTCAGAAGCTAGTTTAATTCTAAGGGAGGAAGCAGCAGAATGTGCCTCTCACATCTAGCCTGTAGGAATTCAGGTTGGCAAGTTCTATGGGGAAGCCCATTGGCGCCTTCGTTGGAAACGGGTTTGGAAATTTCAGTTTCAAAATCTCTGTGAAAAAACGTCAGAGAAGCTTCTCCGTTTAGAATCCAGCATATCTCACTGAACCGAAGAAGTGGTAGTTAGAAGGGAGTTAGAGCTGCAAGAAGTTTGGTTTGGGAAATTAGACGCGAAATGAAACTGCAAATGCCTTCCAACAGGCCTGGAAAAGTGTGTTCTATATCTCTGCCAAAGAGACTCCCCGGAGGTTGAGCTTTCAGAAGCGAGTTTAACTCTAAGGGAGGAAGCAGCAGAATGTGCCTCTCACATCTAGCCTGTAGGAATTCAGGTTGGCAAGTTCTATGGGGAAGCCCATTGCTGCCTATGGTGGAAACGGCATGGGAGATTTCAGTTTCAAAATCTCTGTGAAAAAGCGTCAGAGAAGCTTCTCCGTTTAGAATCCAGCATATCTCACTGAACCGAAGAACTGGTAGTTAGAAGGGAGTTAGAGCTGCAAGCAGTTTGGTTTGGGAAATTAGACGCGAAATGAAACTGCAAATGCCTTCCAACAGGCTTGGAAAAGTGTGTTCTATATCTCTGCCAAAGAGACTCCCCGGAGGTTGAGCTTTCAGAAGCTAGTTTAACTCTAAGGGAGGAAGCAGCAGAATGTGCCTCTCACATCTAGCCTGTAGGAATTCAGGTTGGCAAGTTCTATGGGGAAGCCCACTGGCGCCTTCGTTGGAAACGGGTTTGGAAATTTCAGTGTCAAAATCTCTGTGAAAAAGCGTCAGAGAAGCTTCTCCGTTTAGAATCCAGCATATCTCACTGAACCGAAGAAGTGGTAGTTAGAAGGGAGTTAGAGCTGCAAGCAGTTTGGTTTGGGAAATTAGACGCGAAATGAAACTGCAAAGGCCTTCCAACAGGCTTGGAAAAGTGTGTTCTATATCTCTGCCAAAGAGACTCCCCGGAGGTTGAGCTTTCAGAAGCTAGTTTAACTCTAAGGGAGGAAGCAGCAGAATGTGCCTCTCACATCTAGCCTGTAGGAATTCAGGTTGGCAAGTTCTATGGGGAAGCCCATTGGCGCCTTCGTTGGAAACGGGTTTGGAAATTTCAGTTTCAAAATCTCTGTGAAAAAACGTCAGAGAAGCTTCTCCGTTTAGAATCCAGCATATCTCACTGAACCGAAGAAGTGGTAGTTAGAAGGGAGTTAGAGCTGCAAGCAGTTTGGTTTGGGAAATTAGACGCGAAATGAAACTGCAAATGCCTTCCAACAGGCCTGGGAAAGTGTGTTCTATATCTCTGCCAAAGAGACTCCCCGGAGGTTGAGCTTTCAGAAGCTAGTTTAACTCTAAGGGAGGAAGCAGCAGAATGTGCCTCTCACATCTAGCCTGTAGGAATTCAGGTTGGCAAGTTCTATGGGGAAGCCCATTGCTGCCTATGGTGGAAACGGCATGGGAGATTTCAGTTTCAAAATCTCTGTGAAAAAGCGTCAGAGAAGCTTCTCCGTTTAGAATCCAGCATATCTCACTGAACCGAAGAAGTGGTAGTTAGAAGGGAGTTAGAGCTGCAAGCAGTTTGGTTTGGGAAATTAGTCGCGAAATGAAACTGCAAAGGCCTTCCAACAGGCTTGGAAAAGTGTGTTCTATATCTCTGCCAAAGAGACTCCCCGGAGGTTGAGCTTTCAGAAGCTAGTTTAACTCTAAGGGAGGAAGCAGCAGAATGTGCCTCTCACATCTAGCCTGTAGGAATTCAGGTTGGCAAGTTCTATGGGGAAGCCCATTGGCGCCTTCGTTGGAAACGGGTTTGGAAATTTCAGTTTCAAAATCTCTGTGAAAAAACGTCAGAGAAGCTTCTCCGTTTAGAATCCAGCATATCTCACTGAACCGAAGAAGTGGTAGTTAGAAGGGAGTTAGAGCTGCAAGCAGTTTGGTTTGGGAAATTAGACGCGAAATGAAACTGCAAATGCCTTCCAACAGGCCTGGAAAAGTGTGTTCTATATCTCTGCCAAAGAGACTCCCCGGAGGTTGAGCTTTCAGAAGCTAGTTTAACTCTAAGGGAGGAAGCAGCAGAATGTGCCTCTCACATCTAGCCTGTAGGAATTCAGGTTGGCAAGTTCTATGGGGAAGCCCATTGCTGCCTATGGTGGAAACGGCATGGGAGATTTCAGTTTCAAAATCTCTGTGAAAAAGCTTCAGAGAAGCTTCTCCGTTTAGAATCCAGCATATCTCACTGAACCGAAGAAGTGGTAGTTAGAAGGGAGTTAGAGCTGCAAGCAGTTTGGTTTGGGAAATTAGACGCGTAATGAAACTGCAAATGCCTTCCAACAGGCTTGGAAAAGTGTGTTCTATATCTCTGCCAAAGAGACTCCCCGGAGGTTGAGCTTTCAGAAGCTAGTTTAACTCTAAGGGAGGAAGCAGCAGAATGTGCCTCTCACATCTAGCCTGTAGGAATTCAGTTTGGCAAGTTCTATGGGGAAGCCCATTGCTGCCTATGGTGGAAACGGCATGGGAGATTTCAGTTTCAAAATCTCTGTGAAAAAGCGTCAGAGAAGCTTCTCCGTTTAGAATCCAGCATATCTCACTGAACCGAAGAACTGGTAGTTAGAAGGGAGTTAGAGCTGCAAGCAGTTTGGTTTGGGAAATTAGACGCGAAATGAAACTGCAAATGCCTTCCAACAGGCTTGGAAAAGTGTGTTCTATATCTCTGCCAAAGAGACTCCCCGGAGGTTGAGCTTTAAGAAGCTAGTTTAACTCTAAGGGAGGAAGCAGCAGAATGTGCCTCTCACATCTAGCCTGTAGGAATTCAGGTTGGCAAGTTCTATGGGGAAGCCCATTGGCGCCTTCGTTGGAAACGGGTTTGAAATTTCAGTTTCAAAATCTCTGTGAAAAAACGTCAGAGAAGCTTCTCCGTTTAGAATCCAGCATATCTCACTGAACCGAAGAAGTGGTAGTTAGAAGGGAGTTAGAGCTGCAAGCAGTTTGGTTTGGGAAATTAGACGCGAAATGAAACTGCAAATGCCTTCCAACAGGCCTGGAAAAGTGTGTTCTATATCTCTGCCAAAGAGACTCCCCGGAGGTTGAGCTTTCAGAAGCTAGTTTAACTCTAAGGGAGGAAGCAGCAGAATGTGCCTCTCACATCTAGCCTGTAGGAATTCAGGTTGGCAAGTTCTATGGGGAAGCCCATTGCTGCCTATGGTGGAAACGGCATGGGAGATTTCAGTTTCAAAATCTCTGTGAAAAAGCGTCAGAGAAGCTTCTCCGTTTAGAATCCAGCATATCTCACTGAACCGAAGAAGTGGTAGTTAGAAGGGAGTTAGAGCTGCAAGCAGTTTGGTTTGGGAAATTAGACGCGAAATGAAACTGCAAATGCCTTCCAACAGGCTTGGAAAAGTGTGTTCTATATCTCTGCCAAAGAGACTCCCCGGAGGTTGAGCTTTCAGAAGCTAGTTTAACTCTAAGGGAGGAAGCAGCAGAATGTGCCTCTCACATCTAGCCTGTAGGAATTCAGGTTGGCAAGTTCTATGGGGAAGCCCATTGCTGCCTATGGTGGAAACGGCATGGGAGATTTCAGTTTCAAAATCTCTGTGAAAAAGCGTCAGAGAAGCTTCTCCGTTTAGAATCCAGCATATCTCACTGAACCGAAGAACTGGTAGTTAGAAGGGAGTTAGAGCTGCAAGCAGTTTGGTTTGGGAAATTAGACGCGAAATGAAACTGCAAATGCCTTCCAACAGGCTTGGAAAAGTGTGTTCTATATCTCTGCCAAAGAGACTCCCCGGAGGTTGAGCTTTCAGAAGCTAGTTTAACTCTAAGGGAGGAAGCAGCAGAGTGTGCCTCTCACATCTAGCGTGTAGGAATTCAGGTTGGCAAGTTCTATGGGGAAGCCCATTGCTGCCTATGGTGGAAACGGCATGGGAGATTTCAGTTTCAAAATCTCTGTGAAAAAGCGTCAGAGAAGCTTCTCCGTTTAGAAACCAGCATATCTCACTGAACCGAAGAAGTGGTAGTTAGAAGGGAGTTAGAGCTGCAAGCAGTTTGGTTTGGGAAATTAGACGCGAAATGAAACTGCAAAGGCCTTCCAACAGGCTTGGAAACGTGTGTTCTATATCTCTGCCAAAGAGACTCCCCGGAGGTTGCGCTTTCAGAAGCTAGTTTAACTCTAAGGGAGGAAGCAGCAGAATGTGCCTCTCACATCTAGCCTGTAGGAATTCAGGTTGGCAAGTTCGATGGGGAAGCCCATTGCTGCCTATGGTGGAAACGGCATGGGAGATTTCAGTTTCAAAATCTCTGTGAAAAAGCGTCAGAGAAGCTTCTCCGTTTAGAATCCAGCATATCTCACTGAACTGAAGAAGTGGTAGTTAGAAGGGAGTTAGAGCTGCAAGCAGTTTGGTTTGGGAAATTAGACGCGAAATGAAACTGCAAAGGCCTTCCAACAGGCTTGGAAAAGTGTGTTCTATATCTCTGCCAAAGAGACTCCCCGGAGGTTGAGCTTTCAGAAGCTAGTTTAACTCTAAGGGAGGAAGCAGCAGAATGTGCCTCTCACATCTAGCCTGTAGGAATTCAGGTTGGCAAGTTCTATGGGGAAGCCCATTGCTGCCTATGGTGGAAACGGCATGGGAGATTTCAGTTTCAAAATCTCTGTGAAAAAGCGTCAGAGAAGCTTCTCCGTTTAGAATCCAGCATATCTCACTGAACCGAAGAAGTGGTAGTTAGTAGGGAGTTAGAGCTGCAAGCAGTTTGGTTTGGGAAATTAGACGCGTAATGAAACTGCAAATGCCTTCCAACAGGCTTGGAAAAGTGTGTTCTATATCTCTGCCAAAGAGACTCCCCGGAGGTTGAGCTTTCAGAAGCTAGTTTAACTCTAAGGGAGGAAGCAGCAGAATGTGCCTCTCACATCTAGCCTGTAGGAATTCAGGTTGGCAAGTTCTATGGGGAAGCCCATTGGCGCCTTCGTTGGAAACGGGTTTGGAAATTTCAGTGTCAAAATCTCTGTGAAAAAGCGTCAGAGAAGCTTCTCCGTTTAGAATCCAGCATATCTCACTGAACCGAAGAAGTGGTAGTTAGAAGGGAGTTAGAGCTGCAAGCAGTTTGGTTTGGGAAATTAGACGCGAAATGAAACTGCAAAGGCCTTCCAACAGGCTTGGAAAAGTGTGTTCTATATCTCTGCCAAAGAGACTCCCCGGAGGTTGAGCTTTCAGAAGCTAGTTTAACTCCAAGGGAGGAAGCAGCAGAATGTGCCTCTCACATCTAGCCTGTAGGAATTCAGGTTGGCAAGTTCTATGGGGAAGCCCATTGCTGCCTATGGTGGAAACGGCATGGGAGATTTCAGTTTCCAAATCTCTGTGAAAAAGCGTCAGAGAAGCTTCTCCGTTTAGAATCCAGCATATCTCACTGAACCGAAGAAGTGGTAGTTAGAAGGGAGTTAGAGCTGCAAGCAGTTTGGTTTGGGAAATTAGACGCGAAATGAAACTGCAAATGCCTTCCAACAGGCTTGGAAAAGTGTGTTCTATATCTCTGCCAAAGAGACTCCCCGGAGGTTGAGCTTTCAGAAGCAAGTTTAACTCTAAGGGAGGAAGCAGCAGAATGTGCCTCTCACATCTAGCCTGTAGGAATTCAGGTTGGCAAGTTCTATGGGGAAGCCCATTGCTGCCTATGGTTGAAACGGCATGGGAGATTTCAGTTTCCAAATCTCTGTGAAAAAGCGTCAGAGAAGCTTCTCCGTTTAGAATCCAGCATATCTCACTGAACCGAAGAACTGGTAGTTAGAAGGGAGTTAGAGCTGCAAGCAGTTTGGTTTGGGAAATTAGACGCGAAATGAAACTGCAAATGCCGTCCAACAGGCCTGGAAAAGTGTGTTCTATATCTCTGCCAAAGAGACTCCCCGGAGGTTGAGCTTTCAGAAGCTAGTTTAACTCTAAGGGAGGAAGCAGCAGAATGTGCCTCTCACATCTAGCCTGTAGGAATTCAGGTTGGCAAGTTCTATGGGGAAGCCCATTGCTGCCTATGGTGGAAACGGCATGGGAGATTTCAGTTTCAAAATCTCTGTGAAAAAGCGTCAGAGAAGCTTCTCCGTTTAGAATCCAGCATATCTCACTGAACCGAAGAAGTGGTAGTTAGAAGGGAGTTAGAGCTGCAAGCAGTTTGGTTTGGGAAATTAGACGCGAAATGAAACTGCAAATGCCTTCCAACAGGCTTGGAAAAGTGTGTTCTATATCTCTGCCAAAGAGACTCCCCGGAGGTTGAGCTTTCAAAAGCTAGTTTAACTCTAAGGGAGGAAGCAGCAGAATGTGCCTCTCACATCTAGCCTATAGGAATTCAGGTTGGCAAGTTCTATGGGGAAGCCCATTGGCGCCTTCGTTGGAAACGGGTTTGGAAATTTCAGTGTCAAAATCTCTTTGAAAAAGCGTCAGAGAAGCTTCTCCGTTTAGAATCCAGCATATCTCACTGGACCGAAGAAGTGGTAGTTAGAAGGGAGTTAGAGCTGCAAGCAGTTTGGTTTGGGAAATTAGACGCGAAATGAAACTGCAAAGGCCTTCCAACAGGCTTGGAAAAGTGTGTTCTATATCTCTGCCAAAGAGACTCCCCGGAGGTTGAGCTTTCAGAAGCTAGTTTAACCCTAAGGGAGGAAGCAGCAGAATGTGCCTCTCACATCTAGCCTGTAGGAATTCAGGTTGGCAAGTTCTATGGGGAAGCCCATTGCTGCCTATGGTGGAAACGGCATGGGAGATTTCAGTTTCCAAATCTCTGTGAAAAAGCGTCAGAGAATCTTCTCCGTTTAGAATCCAGCATATCTCACTGAACCGAA
This sequence comes from Cynocephalus volans, assembly GCF_027409185.1. Taxonomy (NCBI): domain Eukaryota; kingdom Metazoa; phylum Chordata; class Mammalia; order Dermoptera; family Cynocephalidae; genus Cynocephalus; species Cynocephalus volans. The sequence continues at coordinate 283,225 of NW_026902373.1, read as the reverse complement.
GAAGTGGTAGTTAGAAGGGAGTTAGAGCTGCAAGCAGTTTGGTTTGGGAAATTAGACGCGAAATGAAACTGCAAATGCCTTCCAACAGGCTTGGAAAAGTGTGTTCTATATCTCTGCCAAAGAGACTCCCCGGAGGTTGAGCTTTCAGAAGCTAGTTTAACTCTAAGGGAGGAAGCAGCAGAATGTGCCTCTCACATCTAGCCTGTAGGAATTCAGGTTGGCAAGTTCTATGGGGAAGCCCATTGCTGCCTATGGTGGAAACGGCATGGGAGATTTCAGTTTCCAAATCTCTGTGAAAAAGCGTCAGAGAAGCTTCTCCGTTTAGAATCCAGCATATCTCACTGAACCGAAGAAGTGGTAGTTAGAAGGGAGTTAGAGCTGCAAGCAGTTTGGTTTGGGAAATTAGACGCGAAATGAAACTGCAAATGCCTTCCAACAGGCTTGGAAAAGTGTGTTCTATATCTCTGCCAAAGAGACTCCCCGGAGGTTGAGCTTTCAGAAGCTAGTTTAACTCTAAGGGAGGAAGCAGCAGAATGTGCCTCTCACATCTAGCCTGTAGGAATTCAGGTTGGCAAGTTCTATGGGGAAGCCCATTGGCGCCTTCGTTGGAAACGGGTTTGGAAATTTCAGTTTCAAAATCTCTGTGAAAAAACGTCAGAGAAGCTTCTCCGTTTAGAATCCAGCATATCTCACTGAACCGAAGAAGTGGTAGTTAGAAGGGAGTTAGAGCTGCAAGCAGTTTGGTTTGGGAAATTAGACGCGAAATGAAACTGCAAATGCCTTCCAACAGGCCTGGAAAAGTGTGTTCTATATCTCTGCCAAAGAGACTCCCCGGAGGTTGAGCTTTCAGAAGCGAGTTTAACTCTAAGGGAGGAAGCAGCAGAATGTGCCTCTCACATCTAGCCTGTAGGAATTCAGGTTGGCAAGTTCTATGGGGAAGCCCATTGCTGCCTATGGTGGAAACGGCATGGGAGATTTCAGTTTCAAAATCTCTGTGAAAAAGCGTCAGAGAAGCTTCTCCGTTTAGAATCCAGCATATCTCACTGAACCGAAGAACTGGTAGTTAGAAGGGAGTTAGAGCTGCAAGCAGTTTGGTTTGGGAAATTAGACGCGAAATGAAACTGCAAATGCCTTCCAACAGGCTTGGAAAAGTGTGTTCTATATCTCTGCCAAAGAGACTCCCCGGAGGTTGAGCTTTCAGAAGCTAGTTTAACTCTAAGGGAGGAAGCAGCAGAATGTGCCTCTCACATCTAGCCTGTAGGAATTCAGGTTGGCAAGTTCTATGGGGAAGCCCATTGCTGCCTATGGTGGAAACGGCATGGGAGATTTCAGTTTCAAAATCTCTGTGAAAAAGCGTCAGAGAAGCTTCTCCGTTTAGAATCCAGCATATCTCACTGAACCGAAGAACTGGTAGTTAGAAGGGAGTTAGAGCTGCAAGCAGTTTGGTTTGGGAAATTAGACGCGAAATGAAACTGCAAATGCCTTCCAACAGGCTTGGAAAAGTGTGTTCTATATCTCTGCCAAAGAGACTCCCCGGAGGTTGAGCTTTCAGAAGCTAGTTTAACTCTAAGGGAGGAAGCAGCAGAATGTGCCTCTCACATCTAGCCTGTAGGAATTCAGGTTGGCAAGTTCTATGGGGAAGCCCATTGCTGCCTATGGTGGAAACGGCATGGGAGATTTCAGTTTCCAAATCTCTGTGAAAAAGCGTCAGAGAAGCTTCTCCGTTTAGAATCCAGCATATCTCACTGAACCGAAGAAGTGGTAGTTAGAAGGGAGTTAGAGCTGCAAGCAGTTTGGTTTGGGAAATTAGACGCGAAATGAAACTGCAAATGCCTTCCAACAGGCTTGGAAAAGTGTGTTCTATATCTCTGCCAAAGAGACTCCCCGGAGGTTGAGCTTTCAGAAGCTAGTTTAACTCTAAGGGAGGAAGCAGCAGAATGTGCCTCTCACATCTAGCCTGTAGGAATTCAGGTTGGCAAGTTCTATGGGGAAGCCCATTGCTGCCTATGGTGGAAACGGCATGGGAGATTTCAGTTTCCAAATCTCTGTGAAAAATCGTCAGAGAAGCTTCTCTGACGTTTTTTCACAGAGATTTTGAAACTGAAATTTCCAAACCCGTTTCCAACGAAGGCGCCAATGGGCTTCCCCTTTGGGAAATTAGACGCGAAATGAAACTGCAAATGCCTTCCAACAGGCTTGGAAAAGTGTGTTCTATATCTCTGCCAAAGAGACTCCCCGGAGGTTGAGCTTTCAGAAGCTAGTTTAACTCTAAGGGAGGAAGCAGCAGAATGTGCCTCTCACATCTAGCCTGTAGGAATTCAGGTTGGCAAGTTCTATGGGGAAGCCCATTGGCGCCTTCGTTGGAAACGGGTTTGGAAATTTCAGTTTCAAAATCTCTGTGAAAAAACGTCAGAGAAGCTTCTCCGTTTAGAATCCAGCATATCTCACTGAACCGAAGAAGTGGTAGTTAGAAGGGAGTTAGAGCTGCAAGCAGTTTGGTTTGGGAAATTAGACGCGAAATGAAACTGCAAATGCCTTCCAACAGGCCTGGAAAAGTGTGTTCTATATCTCTGCCAAAGAGACTCCCCGGAGGTTGAGCTTTCAGAAGCTAGTTTAACTCTAAGGGAGGAAGCAGCAGAATGTGCCTCTCACATCTAGCCTGTAGGAATTCAGGTTGGCAAGTTCTATGGGGAAGCCCATTGGCGCCTTCGTTGGAAACGGGTTTGGAAATTTCAGTTTCAAAATCTCTGTGAAAAAACGTCAGAGAAGCTTCTCCGTTTAGAATCCAGCATATCTCACTGAACCGAAGAAGTGGTAGTTAGAAGGGAGTTAGAGCTGCAAGCAGTTTGGTTTGGGAAATTAGACGCGAAATGAAACTGCAAATGCCTTCCAACAGGCCTGGAAAAGTGTGTTCTATATCTCTGCCAAAGAGACTCCCCGGAGGTTGAGCTTTCAGAAGCTAGTTTAACTCTAAGGGAGGAAGCAGCAGAATGTGCCTCTCACATCTAGCCTGTAGGAATTCAGGTTGGCAAGTTCTATGGGGAAGCCCATTGCTGCCTATGGTGGAAACGGCATGGGAGATTTCAGTTTCAAAATCTCTGTGAAAAAGCGTCAGAGAAGCTTCTCCGTTTAGAATCCAGCATATCTCACTGAACCGAAGAAGTGGTAGTTAGAAGGGAGTTAGAGCTGCAAGCAGTTTGGTTTGGGAAATTAGACGCGAAATGAAACTGCAAATGCCTTCCAACAGGCTTGGAAAAGTGTGTTCTATATCTCTGCCAAAGAGACTCCCCGGAGGTTGAGCTTTCAAAAGCTAGTTTAACTCTAAGGGAGGAAGCAGCAGAATGTGCCTCTCACATCTAGCCTATAGGAATTCAGGTTGGCAAGTTCTATGGGGAAGCCCATTGGCGCCTTCGTTGGAAACGGGTTTGGAAATTTCAGTGTCAAAATCTCTTTGAAAAAGCGTCAGAGAAGCTTCTCCGTTTAGAATCCAGCATATCTCACTGGACCGAAGAAGTGGTAGTTAGAAGGGAGTTAGAGCTGCAAGCAGTTTGGTTTGGGAAATTAGACGCGAAATGAAACTGCAAAGGCCTTCCAACAGGCTTGGAAAAGTGTGTTCTATATCTCTGCCAAAGAGACTCCCCGGAGGTTGAGCTTTCAGAAGCTAGTTTAACCCTAAGGGAGGAAGCAGCAGAATGTGCCTCTCACATCTAGCCTGTAGGAATTCAGGTTGGCAAGTTCTATGGGGAAGCCCATTGCTGCCTATGGTGGAAACGGCATGGGAGATTTCAGTTTCCAAATCTCTGTGAAAAAGCGTCAGAGAATCTTCTCCGTTTAGAATCCAGCATATCTCACTGAACCGAAGAAGTGGTAGTTAGAAGGGAGTTAGAGCTGCAAGCAGTTTGGTTTGGGAAATTAGACGCGAAATGAAACTGCAAATGCCTTCCAACAGGCTTGGAAAAGTGTGTTCTATATCTCTGCCAAAGAGACTCCCCGGAGGTTGAGCTTTCAGAAGCTAGTTTAACTCTAAGGGAGGAAGCAGCAGAATGTGCCTCTCACATCTAGCCTGTAGGAATTCAGGTTGGCAAGTTCTATGGGGAAGCCCATTGCTGCCTATGGTGGAAACGGCATGGGAGATTTCAGTTTCCAAATCTCTGTGAAAAAGCGTCAGAGAAGCTTCTCCGTTTAGAATCCAGCATATCTCACTGAACCGAAGAAGTGGTAGTTAGAAGGGAGTTAGAGCTGCAAGCAGTTTGGTTTGGGAAATTAGACGCGAAATGAAACTGCAAATGCCTTCCAACAGGCTTGGAAAAGTGTGTTCTATATCTCTGCCAAAGAGACTCCCCGGAGGTTGAGCTTTCAGAAGCTAGTTTAACTCTAAGGGAGGAAGCAGCAGAATGTGCCTCTCACATCTAGCCTGTAGGAATTCAGGTTGGCAAGTTCTATGGGGAAGCCCATTGGCGCCTTCGTTGGAAACGGGTTTGGAAATTTCAGTTTCAAAATCTCTGTGAAAAAACGTCAGAGAAGCTTCTCCGTTTAGAATCCAGCATATCTCACTGAACCGAAGAAGTGGTAGTTAGAAGGGAGTTAGAGCTGCAAGCAGTTTGGTTTGGGAAATTAGACGCGAAATGAAACTGCAAATGCCTTCCAACAGGCCTGGAAAAGTGTGTTCTATATCTCTGCCAAAGAGACTCCCCGGAGGTTGAGCTTTCAGAAGCGAGTTTAACTCTAAGGGAGGAAGCAGCAGAATGTGCCTCTCACATCTAGCCTGTAGGAATTCAGGTTGGCAAGTTCTATGGGGAAGCCCATTGCTGCCTATGGTGGAAACGGCATGGGAGATTTCAGTTTCAAAATCTCTGTGAAAAAGCGTCAGAGAAGCTTCTCCGTTTAGAATCCAGCATATCTCACTGAACCGAAGAACTGGTAGTTAGAAGGGAGTTAGAGCTGCAAGCAGTTTGGTTTGGGAAATTAGACGCGAAATGAAACTGCAAATGCCTTCCAACAGGCTTGGAAAAGTGTGTTCTATATCTCTGCCAAAGAGACTCCCCGGAGGTTGAGCTTTCAGAAGCTAGTTTAACTCTAAGGGAGGAAGCAGCAGAATGTGCCTCTCACATCTAGCCTGTAGGAATTCAGGTTGGCAAGTTCTATGGGGAAGCCCATTGCTGCCTATGGTGGAAACGGCATGGGAGATTTCAGTTTCAAAATCTCTGTGAAAAAGCGTCAGAGAAGCTTCTCCGTTTAGAATCCAGCATATCTCACTGAACCGAAGAACTGGTAGTTAGAAGGGAGTTAGAGCTGCAAGCAGTTTGGTTTGGGAAATTAGACGCGAAATGAAACTGCAAATGCCTTCCAACAGGCTTGGAAAAGTGTGTTCTATATCTCTGCCAAAGAGACTCCCCGGAGGTTGAGCTTTCAGAAGCTAGTTTAACTCTAAGGGAGGAAGCAGCAGAATGTGCCTCTCACATCTAGCCTGTAGGAATTCAGGTTGGCAAGTTCTATGGGGAAGCCCATTGCTGCCTATGGTGGAAACGGCATGGGAGATTTCAGTTTCCAAATCTCTGTGAAAAAGCGTCAGAGAAGCTTCTCCGTTTAGAATCCAGCATATCTCACTGAACCGAAGAAGTGGTAGTTAGAAGGGAGTTAGAGCTGCAAGCAGTTTGGTTTGGGAAATTAGACGCGAAATGAAACTGCAAATGCCTTCCAACAGGCTTGGAAAAGTGTGTTCTATATCTCTGCCAAAGAGACTCCCCGGAGGTTGAGCTTTCAGAAGCTAGTTTAACTCTAAGGGAGGAAGCAGCAGAATGTGCCTCTCACATCTAGCCTGTAGGAATTCAGGTTGGCAAGTTCTATGGGGAAGCCCATTGCTGCCTATGGTGGAAACGGCATGGGAGATTTCAGTTTCCAAATCTCTGTGAAAAAGCGTCAGAGAAGCTTCTCCGTTTAGAATCCAGCATATCTCACTGAACCGAAGAAGTGGTAGTTAGAAGGGAGTTAGAGCTGCAAGCAGTTTGGTTTGGGAAATTAGACGCGAAATGAAACTGCAAATGCCTTCCAACAGGCTTGGAAAAGTGTGTTCTATATCTCTGCCAAAGAGACTCCCCGGAGGTTGAGCTTTCAGAAGCTAGTTTAACTCTAAGGGAGGAAGCAGCAGAATGTGCCTCTCACATCTAGCCTGTAGGAATTCAGGTTGGCAAGTTCTATGGGGAAGCCCATTGGCGCCTTCGTTGGAAACGGGTTTGGAAATTTCAGTTTCAAAATCTCTGTGAAAAAACGTCAGAGAAGCTTCTCCGTTTAGAATCCAGCATATCTCACTGAACCGAAGAAGTGGTAGTTAGAAGGGAGTTAGAGCTGCAAGCAGTTTGGTTTGGGAAATTAGACGCGAAATGAAACTGCAAATGCCTTCCAACAGGCCTGGAAAAGTGTGTTCTATATCTCTGCCAAAGAGACTCCCCGGAGGTTGAGCTTTCAGAAGCTAGTTTAACTCTAAGGGAGGAAGCAGCAGAATGTGCCTCTCACATCTAGCCTGTAGGAATTCAGGTTGGCAAGTTCTATGGGGAAGCCCATTGGCGCCTTCGTTGGAAACGGGTTTGGAAATTTCAGTTTCAAAATCTCTGTGAAAAAACGTCAGAGAAGCTTCTCCGTTTAGAATCCAGCATATCTCACTGAACCGAAGAAGTGGTAGTTAGAAGGGAGTTAGAGCTGCAAGCAGTTTGGTTTGGGAAATTAGACGCGAAATGAAACTGCAAATGCCTTCCAACAGGCCTGGAAAAGTGTGTTCTATATCTCTGCCAAAGAGACTCCCCGGAGGTTGAGCTTTCAGAAGCTAGTTTAACTCTAAGGGAGGAAGCAGCAGAATGTGCCTCTCACATCTAGCCTGTAGGAATTCAGGTTGGCAAGTTCTATGGGGAAGCCCATTGCTGCCTATGGTGGAAACGGCATGGGAGATTTCAGTTTCAAAATCTCTGTGAAAAAGCGTCAGAGAAGCTTCTCCGTTTAGAATCCAGCATATCTCACTGAACCGAAGAAGTGGTAGTTAGAAGGGAGTTAGAGCTGCAAGCAGTTTGGTTTGGGAAATTAGACGCGAAATTAAACTGCAAATGCCTTCCAACAGGCTTGGAAAAGTGTGTTCTATATCTCTGCCAAAGAGACTCCCCGGAGGTTGAGCTTTCAGAAGCTAGTTTAACTCTAAGGGAGGAAGCAGCAGAATGTGCCTCTCACATCTAGCCTGTAGGAATTCAGGTTGGCAAGTTCTATGGGGAAGCCCATTGCTGCCTATGGTGGAAACGGCATGGGAGATTTCAGTTTCAAAATCTCTGTGAAAAAGCGTCAGAGAAGCTTCTCCGTTTAGAATCCAGCATATCTCACTGAACCGAAGAACTGGTAGTTAGAAGGGAGTTAGAGCTGCAAGCAGTTTGGTTTGGGAAATTAGACGCGAAATGAAACTGCAAATGCCTTCCAACAGGCTTGGAAAAGTGTGTTCTATATCTCTGCCAAAGAGACTCCCCGGAGGTTGAGCTTTCAGAAGCTAGTTTAACTCTAAGGGAGGAAGCAGCAGAATGTGCCTCTCACATCTAGCCTGTAGGAATTCAGGTTGGCAAGTTCTATGGGGAAGCCCATTGGCGCCTTCGTTGGAAACGGGTTTGGAAATTTCAGTGTCAAAATCTCTGTGAAAAAGCGTCAGAGAAGCTTCTCCGTTTAGAATCCAGCATATCTCACTGAACCGAAGAAGTGGTAGTTAGAAGGGAGTTAGAGCTGCAAGCAGTTTGGTTTGGGAAATTAGACGCGAAATGAAACTGCAAAGGCCTTCCAACAGGCTTGGAAAAGTGTGTTCTATATCTCTGCCAAAGAGACTCCCCGGAGGTTGGGCTTTCAGAAGCTAGTTTAACTCTAAGGGAGGAAGCAGCAGAATGTGCCTCTCACATCTAGCCTGTAGGAATTCAGGTTGGCAAGTTCTATGGGGAAGCCCATTGCTGCCTATGGTGGAAACGGCATGGGAGATTTCAGTTTCCAAATCTCTGTGAAAAAGCGTCAGAGAAGCTTCTCCGTTTAGAATCCAGCATATCTCACTGAACCGAAGAAGTGGTAGTTAGAAGGGAGTTAGAGCTGCAAGCAGTTTGGTTTGGGAAATTAGACGCGAAATGAAACTGCAAATGCCTTCCAACAGGCTTGGAAAAGTGTGTTCTATCTCTGCCAAAGAGACTCCCCGGAGGTTGAGCTTTCAGAAGCTAGTTTAACTCTAAGGGAGGAAGCAGCAGAATGTGCCTCTCACATCTAGCCTGTAGGAATTCAGGTTGGCAAGTTCTATGGGGAAGCCTATTGCTGCCTATGGTGGAAACGGCATGGGAGATTTCAGTTTCCAAATCTCTGTGAAAAAGCGTCAGAGAAGCTTCTCCGTTTAGAATCCAGCATATCTCACTGAACCGAAGAAGTGGTAGTTAGAAGGGAGTTAGAGCTGCAAGCAGTTTGGTTTGGGAAATTAGACGCGAAATGAAACTGCAAATGCCTTCCAACAGGCTTGGAAAAGTGTGTTCTATATCTCTGCCAAAGAGACTCCCCGGAGGTTGAGCTTTCAGAAGCTAGTTTAACTCTAAGGGAGGAAGCAGCAGAATGTGCCTCTCACATCTAGCCTGTAGGAATTCAGGTTGGCAAGTTCTATGGGGAAGCCCATTGGCGCCTTCGTTGGAAACGGGTTTGGAAATTTCAGTTTCAAAATCTCTGTGAAAAAACGTCAGAGAAGCTTCTCCGTTTAGAATCCAGCATATCTCACTGAACCGAAGAAGTGGTAGTTAGAAGGGAGTTAGAGCTGCAAGCAGTTTGGTTTGGGAAATTAGACGCGAAATGAAACTGCAAATGCCTTCCAACAGGCCTGGAAAAGTGTGTTCTATATCTCTGCCAAAGAGACTCCCCGGAGGTTGAGCTTTCAGAAGCTAGTTTAACTCTAAGGGAGGAAGCAGCAGAATGTGCCTCTCACATCTAGCCTGTAGGAATTCAGGTTGGCAAGTTCTATGGGGAAGCCCATTGCTGCCTATGGTGGAAACGGCATGGGAGATTTCAGTTTCAAAATCTCTGTGAAAAAGCGTCAGAGAAGCTTCTCCGTTTAGAATCCAGCATATCTCACTGAACCGAAGAAGTGGTAGTTAGAAGGGAGTTAGAGCTGCAAGCAGTTTGGTTTGGGAAATTAGTCGCGAAATGAAACTGCAAAGGCCTTCCAACAGGCTTGGAAAAGTGTGTTCTATATCTCTGCCAAAGAGACTCCCCGGAGGTTGAGCTTTCAGAAGCTAGTTTAACTCTAAGGGAGGAAGCAGCAGAATGTGCCTCTCACATCTAGCCTGTAGGAATTCAGGTTGGCAAGTTCTATGGGGAAGCCCATTGGCGCCTTCGTTGGAAACGGGTTTGGAAATTTCAGTTTCAAAATCTCTGTGAAAAAACGTCAGAGAAGCTTCTCCGTTTAGAATCCAGCATATCTCACTGAACCGAAGAACTGGTAGTTAGAAGGGAGTTAGAGCTGCAAGCAGTTTGGTTTGGGAAATTAGACGCGAAATGAAACTGCAAATGCCTTCCAACAGGCTTGGAAAAGTGTGTTCTATATCTCTGCCAAAGAGACTCCCCGGAGGTTGAGCTTTCAGAAGCTAGTTTAACTCTAAGGGAGGAAGCAGCAGAGTGTGCCTCTCACATCTAGCCTGTAGGAATTCAGGTTGGCAAGTTCTATGGGGAAGCCCATTGCTGCCTATGGTGGAAACGGCATGGGAGATTTCAGTTTCAAAATCTCTGTGAAAAAGCGTCAGAGAAGCTTCTCCGTTTAGAATCCAGCATATCTCACTGAACCGAAGAAGTGGTAGTTAGAAGGGAGTTAGAGCTGCAAGCAGTTTGGTTTGGGAAATTAGACGCGAAATGAAACTGCAAAGGCCTTCCAACAGGCTTGGAAAAGTGTGTTCTATATCTCTGCCAAAGAGACTCCCCGGAGGTTGAGCTTTCAGAAGCTAGTTTAACTCTAAGGGAGGAAGCAGCAGAATGTGCCTCTCACATCTAGCCTGTAGGAATTCAGGTTGGCAAGTTCTATGGGGAAGCCCATTGCTGCCTATGGTGGAAACGGCATGGGAGATTTCAGTTTCCAAATCTCTGTGAAAAAGCGTCAGAGAAGCTTCTCCGTTTAGAATCCAGCATATCTCACTGAACCGAAGAACTGGTAGTTAGAAGGGAGTTAGAGCTGCAAGCAGTTTGGTTTGGGAAATTAGACGCGAAATGAAACTGCAAATGCCTTCCAACAGGCTTGGAAAAGTGTGTTCTATATCTCTGCCAAAGAGACTCCCCGGAGGTTGAGCTTTCAGAAGCTAGTTTAACTCTAAGGGAGGAAGCAGCAGAATGTGCCTCTCACATCTAGCCTGTAGGAATTCAGGTTGGCAAGTTCTATGGGGAAGCCCATTGGCGCCTTCGTTGGAAACGGGTTTGGAAATTTCAGTTTCAAAATCTCTGTGAAAAAACGTCAGAGAAGCGTCTCCGTTTAGAATCCAGCATATCTCACTGAACCGAAGAACTGGTAGTTAGAAGGGAGTTAGAGCTGCAAGCAGTTTGGTTTGGGAAATTAGACGCGAAATGAAACTGCAAATGCCTTCAAACAGGCCTGGAAAAGTGTGTTCTATATCTCTGCCAAAGAGACTCCCCGGAGGTTGAGCTTTCAGAAGCTAGTTTAACTCTAAGGGAGGAAGCAGCAGAATGTGCCTCTCACATCTAGCCTGTAGGAATTCAGGTTGGCAAGTTCTATGGGGAAGCCCATTGGCGCCTTCGTTGGAAACGGGTTTGGAAATTTCAGTTTCAAAATCTCTGTGAAAAAACGTCAGAGAAGCTTCTCCGTTTAGAATCCAGCATATCTCACTGAACCGAAGAAGTGGTAGTTAGAAGGGAGTTAGAGCTGCAAGCAGTTTGGTTTGGGAAATTAGACGCGAAATGAAACTGCAAAGGCCTTCCAACAGGCTTGGAAAAGTGTGTTCTATATCTCTGCCAAAGAGACTCCCCGGAGGTTGAGCTTTCAGAATCTAGTTTAACTCTAAGGGAGGAAGCAGCAGAATGTGCCTCTCACATCTAGCCTGTAGGAATTCAGGTTGGCAAGTTCTATGGGGAAGCCCATTGCTGCCTATGGTGGAAACGGCATGGGAGATTTCAGTTTCCAAATCTCTGTGAAAAAGCGTCAGAGAAGCTTCTCCGTTTAGAATCCAGCATATCTCACTGAACCGAAGAACTGGTAGTTAGAAGGGAGTTAGAGCTGCAAGCAGTTTGGTTTGGGAAATTAGACGCGAAATGAAACTGCAAAGGCCTTCCAACAGGCTTGGAAAAGTGTGTTCTATATCTCTGCCAAAGAGACTCCCCGGAGGTTGAGCTTTCAGAACCTAGTTTAATTCTAAGGGAGGAAGCAGCAGAATGTGCCTCTCACATCTAGCCTGTAGGAATTCAGGTTGGCAAGTTCTATGGGGAAGCCCATTGGCGCCTTCGTTGGAAACGGGTTTGGAAATTTCAGTTTCAAAATCTCTGTGAAAAAACGTCAGAGAAGCTTCTCCGTTTAGAATCCAGCATATCTCACTGAACCGAAGAAGTGGTAGTTAGAAGGGAGTTAGAGCTGCAAGAAGTTTGGTTTGGGAAATTAGACGCGAAATGAAACTGCAAATGCCTTCCAACAGGCCTGGAAAAGTGTGTTCTATATCTCTGCCAAAGAGACTCCCCGGAGGTTGAGCTTTCAGAAGCGAGTTTAACTCTAAGGGAGGAAGCAGCAGAATGTGCCTCTCACATCTAGCCTGTAGGAATTCAGGTTGGCAAGTTCTATGGGGAAGCCCATTGCTGCCTATGGTGGAAACGGCATGGGAGATTTCAGTTTCAAAATCTCTGTGAAAAAGCGTCAGAGAAGCTTCTCCGTTTAGAATCCAGCATATCTCACTGAACCGAAGAACTGGTAGTTAGAAGGGAGTTAGAGCTGCAAGCAGTTTGGTTTGGGAAATTAGACGCGAAATGAAACTGCAAATGCCTTCCAACAGGCTTGGAAAAGTGTGTTCTATATCTCTGCCAAAGAGACTCCCCGGAGGTTGAGCTTTCAGAAGCTAGTTTAACTCTAAGGGAGGAAGCAGCAGAATGTGCCTCTCACATCTAGCCTGTAGGAATTCAGGTTGGCAAGTTCTATGGGGAAGCCCACTGGCGCCTTCGTTGGAAACGAGTTTGGAAATTTCAGTGTCAAAATCTCTGTGAAAAAGCGTCAGAGAAGCTTCTCCGTTTAGAATCCAGCATATCTCACTGAACCGAAGAAGTGGTAGTTAGAAGGGAGTTAGAGCTGCAAGCAGTTTGGTTTGGGAAATTAGACGCGAAATGAAACTGCAAAGGCCTTCCAACAGGCTTGGAAAAGTGTGTTCTATATCTCTGCCAAAGAGACTCCCCGGAGGTTGAGCTTTCAGAAGCTAGTTTAACTCTAAGGGAGGAAGCAGCAGAATGTGCCTCTCACATCTAGCCTGTAGGAATTCAGGTTGGCAAGTTCTATGGGGAAGCCCATTGGCGCCTTCGTTGGAAACGGGTTTGGAAATTTCAGTTTCAAAATCTCTGTGAAAAAACGTCAGAGAAGCTTCTCCGTTTAGAATCCAGCATATCTCACTGAACCGAAGAAGTGGTAGTTAGAAGGGAGTTAGAGCTGCAAGCAGTTTGGTTTGGGAAATTAGACGCGAAATGAAACTGCAAATGCCTTCCAACAGGCCTGGGAAAGTGTGTTCTATATCTCTGCCAAAGAGACTCCCCGGAGGTTGAGCTTTCAGAAGCTAGTTTAACTCTAAGGGAGGAAGCAGCAGAATGTGCCTCTCACATCTAGCCTGTAGGAATTCAGGTTGGCAAGTTCTATGGGGAAGCCCATTGCTGCCTATGGTGGAAACGGCATGGGAGATTTCAGTTTCAAAATCTCTGTGAAAAAGCGTCAGAGAAGCTTCTCCGTTTAGAATCCAGCATATCTCACTGAACCGAAGAAGTGGTAGTTAGAAGGGAGTTAGAGCTGCAAGCAGTTTGGTTTGGGAAATTAGTCGCGAAATGAAACTGCAAAGGCCCTCCAACAGGCTTGGAAAAGTGTGTTCTATATCTCTGCCAAAGAGACTCCCCGGAGGTTGAGCTTTCAGAAGCTAGTTTAACTCTAAGGGAGGAAGCAGCAGAATGTGCCTCTCACATCTAGCCTGTAGGAATTCAGGTTGGCAAGTTCTATGGGGAAGCCCATTGGCGCCTTCGTTGGAAACGGGTTTGGAAATTTCAGTTTCAAAATCTCTGTGAAAAAACGTCAGAGAAGCTTCTCCGTTTAGAATCCAGCATATCTCACTGAACCGAAGAAGTGGTAGTTAGAAGGGAGTTAGAGCTGCAAGCAGTTTGGTTTGGGAAATTAGACGCGAAATGAACCTGCAAATGCCTTCCAACAGGCCTGGAAAAGTGTGTTCTATATCTCTGCCAAAGAGACTCCCCGGAGGTTGAGCTTTCAGAAGCTAGTTTAACTCTAAGGGAGGAAGCAGCAGAATGTGCCTCTCACATCTAGCCTGTAGGAATTCAGGTTGGCAAGTTCTATGGGGAAGCCCATTGCTGCCTATGGTGGAAACGGCATGGGAGATTTCAGTTTCAAAATCTCTGTGAAAAAGCTTCAGAGAAGCTTCTCCGTTTAGAATCCAGCATATCTCACTGAACCGAAGAAGTGGTAGTTAGAAGGGAGTTAGAGCTGCAAGCAGTTTGGTTTGGGAAATTAGACGCGTAATGAAACTGCAAATGCCTTCCAACAGGCTTGGAAAAGTGTGTTCTATATCTCTGCCAAAGAGACTCCCCGGAGGTTGAGCTTTCAGAAGCTAGTTTAACTCTAAGGGAGGAAGCAGCAGAATGTGCCTCTCACATCTAGCCTGTAGGAATTCAGTTTGGCAAGTTCTATGGGGAAGCCCATTGCTGCCTATGGTGGAAACGGCATGGGAGATTTCAGTTTCAAAATCTCTGTGAAAAAGCGTCAGAGAAGCTTCTCCGTTTAGAATCCAGCATATCTCACTGAACCGAAGAACTGGTAGTTAGAAGGGAGTTAGAGCTGCAAGCAGTTTGGTTTGGGAAATTAGACGCGAAATGAAACTGCAAATGCCTTCCAACAGGCTTGGAAAAGTGTGTTCTATATCTCTGCCAAAGAGACTCCCCGGAGGTTGAGCTTTAAGAAGCTAGTTTAACTCTAAGGGAGGAAGCAGCAGAATGTGCCTCTCACATCTAGCCTGTAGGAATTCAGGTTGGCAAGTTCTATGGGGAAGCCCATTGGCGCCTTCGTTGGAAACGGGTTTGAAATTTCAGTTTCAAAATCTCTGTGAAAAAACGTCAGAGAAGCTTCTCCGTTTAGAATCCAGCATATCTCACTGAACCGAAGAAGTGGTAGTTAGAAGGGAGTTAGAGCTGCAAGCAGTTTGGTTTGGGAAATTAGACGCGAAATGAAACTGCAAATGCCTTCCAACAGGCCTGGGAAAGTGTGTTCTATATCTCTGCCAAAGAGACTCCCCGGAGGTTGAGCTTTCAGAAGCTAGTTTAACTCTAAGGGAGGAAGCAGCAGAATGTGCCTCTCACATCTAGCCTGTAGGAATTCAGGTTGGCAAGTTCTATGGGGAAGCCCATTGCTGCCTATGGTGGAAACGGCATGGGAGATTTCAGTTTCAAAATCTCTGTGAAAAAGCGTCAGAGAAGCTTCTCCGTTTAGAATCCAGCATATCTCACTGAACCGAAGAAGTGGTAGTTAGAAGGGAGTTAGAGCTGCAAGCAGTTTGGTTTGGGAAATTAGTCGCGAAATGAAACTGCAAAGGCCTTCCAACAGGCTTGGAAAAGTGTGTTCTATATCTCTGCCAAAGAGACTCCCCGGAGGTTGAGCTTTCAGAAGCTAGTTTAACTCTAAGGGAGGAAGCAGCAGAATGTGCCTCTCACATCTAGCCTGTAGGAATTCAGGTTGGCAAGTTCTATGGGGAAGCCCATTGGCGCCTTCGTTGGAAACGGGTTTGGAAATTTCAGTTTCAAAATCTCTGTGAAAAAACGTCAGAGAAGCTTCTCCGTTTAGAATCCAGCATATCTCACTGAACCGAAGAAGTGGTAGTTAGAAGGGAGTTAGAGCTGCAAGCAGTTTGGTTTGGGAAATTAGACGCGAAATGAAACTGCAAATGCCTTCCAACAGGCCTGGAAAAGTGTGTTCTATATCTCTGCCAAAGAGACTCCCCGGAGGTTGAGCTTTCAGAAGCTAGTTTAACTCTAAGGGAGGAAGCAGCAGAATGTGCCTCTCACATCTAGCCTGTAGGAATTCAGGTTGGCAAGTTCTATGGGGAAGCCCATTGCTGCCTATGGTGGAAACGGCATGGGAGATTTCAGTTTCAAAATCTCTGTGAAAAAGCTTCAGAGAAGCTTCTCCGTTTAGAATCCAGCATATCTCACTGAACCGAAGAAGTGGTAGTTAGAAGGGAGTTAGAGCTGCAAGCAGTTTGGTTTGGGAAATTAGACGCGTAATGAAACTGCAAATGCCTTCCAACAGGCTTGGAAAAGTGTGTTCTATATCTCTGCCAAAGAGACTCCCCGGAGGTTGAGCTTTCAGAAGCTAGTTTAACTCTAAGGGAGGAAGCAGCAGAATGTGCCTCTCACATCTAGCCTGTAGGAATTCAGTTTGGCAAGTTCTATGGGGAAGCCCATTGCTGCCTATGGTGGAAACGGCATGGGAGATTTCAGTTTCAAAATCTCTGTGAAAAAGCGTCAGAGAAGCTTCTCCGTTTAGAATCCAGCATATCTCACTGAACCGAAGAACTGGTAGTTAGAAGGGAGTTAGAGCTGCAAGCAGTTTG
Organism: Cynocephalus volans; assembly: GCF_027409185.1. NCBI lineage: Eukaryota > Metazoa > Chordata > Mammalia > Dermoptera > Cynocephalidae > Cynocephalus > Cynocephalus volans. Next base: position 267,392 of record NW_026902373.1, on the reverse strand, counting down.
GTTTGGGAAATTAGACGCGAAATGAAACTGCAAATGCCTTCCAACAGGCTTGGAAAAGTGTGTTCTATATCTCTGCCAAAGAGACTCCCCGGAGGTTGAGCTTTAAGAAGCTAGTTTAACTCTAAGGGAGGAAGCAGCAGAATGTGCCTCTCACATCTAGCCTGTAGGAATTCAGGTTGGCAAGTTCTATGGGGAAGCCCATTGGCGCCTTCGTTGGAAACGGGTTTGAAATTTCAGTTTCAAAATCTCTGTGAAAAAACGTCAGAGAAGCTTCTCCGTTTAGAATCCAGCATATCTCACTGAACCGAAGAAGTGGTAGTTAGAAGGGAGTTAGAGCTGCAAGCAGTTTGGTTTGGGAAATTAGACGCGAAATGAAACTGCAAATGCCTTCCAACAGGCCTGGAAAAGTGTGTTCTATATCTCTGCCAAAGAGACTCCCCGGAGGTTGAGCTTTCAGAAGCTAGTTTAACTCTAAGGGAGGAAGCAGCAGAATGTGCCTCTCACATCTAGCCTGTAGGAATTCAGGTTGGCAAGTTCTATGGGGAAGCCCATTGCTGCCTATGGTGGAAACGGCATGGGAGATTTCAGTTTCAAAATCTCTGTGAAAAAGCGTCAGAGAAGCTTCTCCGTTTAGAATCCAGCATATCTCACTGAACCGAAGAAGTGGTAGTTAGAAGGGAGTTAGAGCTGCAAGCAGTTTGGTTTGGGAAATTAGACGCGAAATGAAACTGCAAATGCCTTCCAACAGGCTTGGAAAAGTGTGTTCTATATCTCTGCCAAAGAGACTCCCCGGAGGTTGAGCTTTCAGAAGCTAGTTTAACTCTAAGGGAGGAAGCAGCAGAATGTGCCTCTCACATCTAGCCTGTAGGAATTCAGGTTGGCAAGTTCTATGGGGAAGCCCATTGCTGCCTATGGTGGAAACGGCATGGGAGATTTCAGTTTCAAAATCTCTGTGAAAAAGCGTCAGAGAAGCTTCTCCGTTTAGAATCCAGCATATCTCACTGAACCGAAGAACTGGTAGTTAGAAGGGAGTTAGAGCTGCAAGCAGTTTGGTTTGGGAAATTAGACGCGAAATGAAACTGCAAATGCCTTCCAACAGGCTTGGAAAAGTGTGTTCTATATCTCTGCCAAAGAGACTCCCCGGAGGTTGAGCTTTCAGAAGCTAGTTTAACTCTAAGGGAGGAAGCAGCAGAGTGTGCCTCTCACATCTAGCGTGTAGGAATTCAGGTTGGCAAGTTCTATGGGGAAGCCCATTGCTGCCTATGGTGGAAACGGCATGGGAGATTTCAGTTTCAAAATCTCTGTGAAAAAGCGTCAGAGAAGCTTCTCCGTTTAGAAACCAGCATATCTCACTGAACCGAAGAAGTGGTAGTTAGAAGGGAGTTAGAGCTGCAAGCAGTTTGGTTTGGGAAATTAGACGCGAAATGAAACTGCAAAGGCCTTCCAACAGGCTTGGAAACGTGTGTTCTATATCTCTGCCAAAGAGACTCCCCGGAGGTTGCGCTTTCAGAAGCTAGTTTAACTCTAAGGGAGGAAGCAGCAGAATGTGCCTCTCACATCTAGCCTGTAGGAATTCAGGTTGGCAAGTTCGATGGGGAAGCCCATTGCTGCCTATGGTGGAAACGGCATGGGAGATTTCAGTTTCAAAATCTCTGTGAAAAAGCGTCAGAGAAGCTTCTCCGTTTAGAATCCAGCATATCTCACTGAACTGAAGAAGTGGTAGTTAGAAGGGAGTTAGAGCTGCAAGCAGTTTGGTTTGGGAAATTAGACGCGAAATGAAACTGCAAAGGCCTTCCAACAGGCTTGGAAAAGTGTGTTCTATATCTCTGCCAAAGAGACTCCCCGGAGGTTGAGCTTTCAGAAGCTAGTTTAACTCTAAGGGAGGAAGCAGCAGAATGTGCCTCTCACATCTAGCCTGTAGGAATTCAGGTTGGCAAGTTCTATGGGGAAGCCCATTGCTGCCTATGGTGGAAACGGCATGGGAGATTTCAGTTTCAAAATCTCTGTGAAAAAGCGTCAGAGAAGCTTCTCCGTTTAGAATCCAGCATATCTCACTGAACCGAAGAAGTGGTAGTTAGTAGGGAGTTAGAGCTGCAAGCAGTTTGGTTTGGGAAATTAGACGCGTAATGAAACTGCAAATGCCTTCCAACAGGCTTGGAAAAGTGTGTTCTATATCTCTGCCAAAGAGACTCCCCGGAGGTTGAGCTTTCAGAAGCTAGTTTAACTCTAAGGGAGGAAGCAGCAGAATGTGCCTCTCACATCTAGCCTGTAGGAATTCAGGTTGGCAAGTTCTATGGGGAAGCCCATTGGCGCCTTCGTTGGAAACGGGTTTGGAAATTTCAGTGTCAAAATCTCTGTGAAAAAGCGTCAGAGAAGCTTCTCCGTTTAGAATCCAGCATATCTCACTGAACCGAAGAAGTGGTAGTTAGAAGGGAGTTAGAGCTGCAAGCAGTTTGGTTTGGGAAATTAGACGCGAAATGAAACTGCAAAGGCCTTCCAACAGGCTTGGAAAAGTGTGTTCTATATCTCTGCCAAAGAGACTCCCCGGAGGTTGAGCTTTCAGAAGCTAGTTTAACTCCAAGGGAGGAAGCAGCAGAATGTGCCTCTCACATCTAGCCTGTAGGAATTCAGGTTGGCAAGTTCTATGGGGAAGCCCATTGCTGCCTATGGTGGAAACGGCATGGGAGATTTCAGTTTCCAAATCTCTGTGAAAAAGCGTCAGAGAAGCTTCTCCGTTTAGAATCCAGCATATCTCACTGAACCGAAGAAGTGGTAGTTAGAAGGGAGTTAGAGCTGCAAGCAGTTTGGTTTGGGAAATTAGACGCGAAATGAAACTGCAAATGCCTTCCAACAGGCTTGGAAAAGTGTGTTCTATATCTCTGCCAAAGAGACTCCCCGGAGGTTGAGCTTTCAGAAGCAAGTTTAACTCTAAGGGAGGAAGCAGCAGAATGTGCCTCTCACATCTAGCCTGTAGGAATTCAGGTTGGCAAGTTCTATGGGGAAGCCCATTGCTGCCTATGGTTGAAACGGCATGGGAGATTTCAGTTTCCAAATCTCTGTGAAAAAGCGTCAGAGAAGCTTCTCCGTTTAGAATCCAGCATATCTCACTGAACCGAAGAACTGGTAGTTAGAAGGGAGTTAGAGCTGCAAGCAGTTTGGTTTGGGAAATTAGACGCGAAATGAAACTGCAAATGCCGTCCAACAGGCCTGGAAAAGTGTGTTCTATATCTCTGCCAAAGAGACTCCCCGGAGGTTGAGCTTTCAGAAGCTAGTTTAACTCTAAGGGAGGAAGCAGCAGAATGTGCCTCTCACATCTAGCCTGTAGGAATTCAGGTTGGCAAGTTCTATGGGGAAGCCCATTGCTGCCTATGGTGGAAACGGCATGGGAGATTTCAGTTTCAAAATCTCTGTGAAAAAGCGTCAGAGAAGCTTCTCCGTTTAGAATCCAGCATATCTCACTGAACCGAAGAAGTGGTAGTTAGAAGGGAGTTAGAGCTGCAAGCAGTTTGGTTTGGGAAATTAGACGCGAAATGAAACTGCAAATGCCTTCCAACAGGCTTGGAAAAGTGTGTTCTATATCTCTGCCAAAGAGACTCCCCGGAGGTTGAGCTTTCAAAAGCTAGTTTAACTCTAAGGGAGGAAGCAGCAGAATGTGCCTCTCACATCTAGCCTATAGGAATTCAGGTTGGCAAGTTCTATGGGGAAGCCCATTGGCGCCTTCGTTGGAAACGGGTTTGGAAATTTCAGTGTCAAAATCTCTTTGAAAAAGCGTCAGAGAAGCTTCTCCGTTTAGAATCCAGCATATCTCACTGGACCGAAGAAGTGGTAGTTAGAAGGGAGTTAGAGCTGCAAGCAGTTTGGTTTGGGAAATTAGACGCGAAATGAAACTGCAAAGGCCTTCCAACAGGCTTGGAAAAGTGTGTTCTATATCTCTGCCAAAGAGACTCCCCGGAGGTTGAGCTTTCAGAAGCTAGTTTAACCCTAAGGGAGGAAGCAGCAGAATGTGCCTCTCACATCTAGCCTGTAGGAATTCAGGTTGGCAAGTTCTATGGGGAAGCCCATTGCTGCCTATGGTGGAAACGGCATGGGAGATTTCAGTTTCCAAATCTCTGTGAAAAAGCGTCAGAGAATCTTCTCCGTTTAGAATCCAGCATATCTCACTGAACCGAAGAAGTGGTAGTTAGAAGGGAGTTAGAGCTGCAAGCAGTTTGGTTTGGGAAATTAGACGCGAAATGAAACTGCAAATGCCTTCCAACAGGCTTGGAAAAGTGTGTTCTATATCTCTGCCAAAGAGACTCCCCGGAGGTTGAGCTTTCAGAAGCTAGTTTAACTCTAAGGGAGGAAGCAGCAGAATGTGCCTCTCACATCTAGCCTGTAGGAATTCAGGTTGGCAAGTTCTATGGGGAAGCCCATTGCTGCCTATGGTTGAAACGGCATGGGAGATTTCAGTTTCCAAATCTCTGTGAAAAAGCGTCAGAGAAGCTTCTCCGTTTAGAATCCAGCATATCTCACTGAACCGAAGAACTGGTAGTTAGAAGGGAGTTAGAGCTGCAAGCAGTTTGGTTTGGGAAATTAGACGCGAAATGAAACTGCAAATGCCGTCCAACAGGCCTGGAAAAGTGTGTTCTATATCTCTGCCAAAGAGACTCCCCGGAGGTTGAGCTTTCAGAAGCTAGTTTAACTCTAAGGGAGGAAGCAGCAGAATGTGCCTCTCACATCTAGCCTGTAGGAATTCAGGTTGGCAAGTTCTATGGGGAAGCCCATTGCTGCCTATGGTGGAAACGGCATGGGAGATTTCAGTTTCAAAATCTCTGTGAAAAAGCGTCAGAGAAGCTTCTCCGTTTAGAATCCAGCATATCTCACTGAACCGAAGAAGTGGTAGTTAGAAGGGAGTTAGAGCTGCAAGCAGTTTGGTTTGGGAAATTAGACGCGAAATGAAACTGCAAATGCCTTCCAACAGGCTTGGAAAAGTGTGTTCTATATCTCTGCCAAAGAGACTCCCCGGAGGTTGAGCTTTCAGAAGCTAGTTTAACTCTAAGGGAGGAAGCAGCAGAATGTGCCTCTCACATCTAGCCTGTAGGAATTCAGGTTGGCAAGTTCTATGGGGAAGCCCATTGCTGCCTATGGTGGAAACGGCATGGGAGATTTCAGTTTCAAAATCTCTGTGAAAAAGCGTCAGAGAAGCTTCTCCGTTTAGAATCCAGCATATCTCACTGAACCGAAGAACTGGTAGTTAGAAGGGAGTTAGAGCTGCAAGCAGTTTGGTTTGGGAAATTAGACGCGAAATGAAACTGCAAATGCCTTCCAACAGGCTTGGAAAAGTGTGTTCTATATCTCTGCCAAAGAGACTCCCCGGAGGTTGAGCTTTCAGAAGCTAGTTTAACTCTAAGGGAGGAAGCAGCAGAATGTGCCTCTCACATCTAGCCTGTAGGAATTCAGGTTGGCAAGTTCTATGGGGAAGCCCATTGCTGCCTATGGTGGAAACGGCATGGGAGATTTCAGTTTCCAAATCTCTGTGAAAAAGCGTCAGAGAAGCTTCTCCGTTTAGAATCCAGCATATCTCACTGAACCGAAGAAGTGGTAGTTAGAAGGGAGTTAGAGCTGCAAGCAGTTTGGTTTGGGAAATTAGACGCGAAATGAAACTGCAAATGCCTTCCAACAGGCTTGGAAAAGTGTGTTCTATATCTCTGCCAAAGAGACTCCCCGGAGGTTGAGCTTTCAGAAGCTAGTTTAACTCTAAGGGAGGAAGCAGCAGAATGTGCCTCTCACATCTAGCCTGTAGGAATTCAGGTTGGCAAGTTCTATGGGGAAGCCCATTGCTGCCTATGGTGGAAACGGCATGGGAGATTTCAGTTTCCAAATCTCTGTGAAAAAGCGTCAGAGAAGCTTCTCCGTTTAGAATCCAGCATATCTCACTGAACCGAAGAAGTGGTAGTTAGAAGGGAGTTAGAGCTGCAAGCAGTTTGGTTTGGGAAATTAGACGCGAAATGAAACTGCAAATGCCTTCCAACAGGCTTGGAAAAGTGTGTTCTATATCTCTGCCAAAGAGACTCCCCGGAGGTTGAGCTTTCAGAAGCTAGTTTAACTCTAAGGGAGGAAGCAGCAGAATGTGCCTCTCACATCTAGCCTGTAGGAATTCAGGTTGGCAAGTTCTATGGGGAAGCCCATTGCTGCCTATGGTGGAAACGGCATGGGAGATTTCAGTTTCAAAATCTCTGTGAAAAAGCGTCAGAGAAGCTTCTCCGTTTAGAATCCAGCATATCTCACTGAACCGAAGAAGTGGTAGTTAGAAGGGAGTTAGAGCTGCAAGCAGTTTGGTTTGGGAAATTAGACGCGAAATGAAACTGCAAAGGCCTTCCAACAGGCTTGGAAAAGTGTGTTCTATATCTTTGCCAAAGAGACTCCCCGGAGGTTGAGCTTTCAGAAGCTAGTTTAACTCTAAGGGAGGAAGCAGCAGAATGTGCCTCTCACATCTAGCCTGTAGGAATTCAGGTTGGCAAGTTCTATGGGGAAGCCCATTGCTGCCTATGGTGGAAACGGCATGGGAGATTTCAGTTTCCAAATCTCTGTGAAAAAGCGTCAGAGAAGCTTCTCCGTTTAGAATCCAGCATATCTCACTGAACCGAAGAACTGGTAATTAGAAGGGAGTTAGAGCTGCAAGCAGTTTGGTTTGGGAAATTAGACGCGAAATGAAACTGCAAATGCCTTCCAACAGGCTTGGAAAATTGTGTTCTATATCTCTGCCAAAGAGACTCCCCGGAGGTTGAGCTTTCAGAAGCTAGTTTAACTCTAAGGGAGGAAGCAGCAGAATGTGCCTCTCACATCTAGCCTGTAGGAATTCAGGTTGGCAAGTTCTATGGGGAAGCCCATTGGCGCCTTCGTTGGAAACGGGTTTGGAAATTTCAGTTTCAAAATCTCTGTGAAAAAACGTCAGAGAAGCTTCTCCGTTTAGAATCCAGCATATCTCACTGAACCGAAGAAGTGGTAGTTAGAAGGGAGTTAGAGCTGCAAGCAGTTTGGTTTGGGAAATTAGACGCGAAATGAAACTGCAAATGCCTTCCAACAGGCCTGGAAAAGTGTGTTCTATATCTCTGCCAAAGAGACTCCCCGGAGGTTGAGCTTTCAGAAGCTAGTTTAACTCTAAGGGAGGAAGCAGCAGAATGTGCCTCTCACATCTAGCCTGTAGGAATTCAGGTTGGCAAGTTCTATGGGGAAGCCCATTGCTGCCTATGGTGGAAACGGCATGGGAGATTTCAGTTTCAAAATCTCTGTGAAAAAGCGTCAGAGAAGCTTCTCCGTTTAGAATCCAGCATATCTCACTGAACCGAAGAAGTGGTAGTTAGAAGGGAGTTAGAGCTGCAAGCAGTTTGGTTTGGGAAATTAGACGCGAAATTAAACTGCAAATGCCTTCCAACAGGCTTGGAAAAGTGTGTTCTATATCTCTGCCAAAGAGACTCCCCGGAGGTTGAGCTTTCAGAAGCTAGTTTAACTCTAAGGGAGGAAGCAGCAGAATGTGCCTCTCACATCTAGCCTGTAGGAATTCAGGTTGGCAAGTTCTATGGGGAAGCCCATTGCTGCCTATGGTGGAAACGGCATGGGAGATTTCAGTTTCAAAATCTCTGTGAAAAAGCGTCAGAGAAGCTTCTCCGTTTAGAATCCAGCATATCTCACTGAACCGAAGAACTGGTAGTTAGAAGGGAGTTAGAGCTGCAAGCAGTTTGGTTTGGGAAATTAGACGCGAAATGAAACTGCAAATGCCTTCCAACAGGCTTGGAAAAGTGTGTTCTATATCTCTGCCAAAGAGACTCCCCGGAGGTTGAGCTTTCAGAAGCTAGTTTAACTCTAAGGGAGGAAGCAGCAGAATGTGCCTCTCACATCTAGCCTGTAGGAATTCAGGTTGGCAAGTTCTATGGGGAAGCCCATTGGCGCCTTCGTTGGAAACGGGTTTGGAAATTTCAGTGTCAAAATCTCTGTGAAAAAGCGTCAGAGAAGCTTCTCCGTTTAGAATCCAGCATATCTCACTGAACCGAAGAAGTGGTAGTTAGAAGGGAGTTAGAGCTGCAAGCAGTTTGGTTTGGGAAATTAGACGCGAAATGAAACTGCAAAGGCCTTCCAACAGGCTTGGAAAAGTGTGTTCTATATCTCTGCCAAAGAGACTCCCCGGAGGTTGAGCTTTCAGAAGCTAGTTTAACTCTAAGGGAGGAAGCAGCAGAATGTGCCTCTCACATCTAGCCTGTAGGAATTCAGGTTGGCAAGTTCTATGGGGAAGCCCATTGCTGCCTATGGTGGAAACGGCATGGGAGATTTCAGTTTCCAAATCTCTGTGAAAAAGCGTCAGAGAAGCTTCTCCGTTTAGAATCCAGCATATCTCACTGAACCGAAGAAGTGGTAGTTAGAAGGGAGTTAGAGCTGCAAGCAGTTTGGTTTGGGAAATTAGACGCGAAATGAAACTGCAAATGCCTTCCAACAGGCTTGGAAAAGTGTGTTCTATCTCTGCCAAAGAGACTCCCCGGAGGTTGAGCTTTCAGAAGCTAGTTTAACTCTAAGGGAGGAAGCAGCAGAATGTGCCTCTCACATCTAGCCTGTAGGAATTCAGGTTGGCAAGTTCTATGGGGAAGCCTATTGCTGCCTATGGTGGAAACGGCATGGGAGATTTCAGTTTCCAAATCTCTGTGAAAAAGCGTCAGAGAAGCTTCTCCGTTTAGAATCCAGCATATCTCACTGAACCGAAGAAGTGGTAGTTAGAAGGGAGTTAGAGCTGCAAGCAGTTTGGTTTGGGAAATTAGACGCGAAATGAAACTGCAAATGCCTTCCAACAGGCTTGGAAAAGTGTGTTCTATATCTCTGCCAAAGAGACTCCCCGGAGGTTGAGCTTTCAGAAGCTAGTTTAACTCTAAGGGAGGAAGCAGCAGAATGTGCCTCTCACATCTAGCCTGTAGGAATTCAGGTTGGCAAGTTCTATGGGGAAGCCCATTGGCGCCTTCGTTGGAAACGGGTTTGGAAATTTCAGTTTCAAAATCTCTGTGAAAAAACGTCAGAGAAGCTTCTCCGTTTAGAATCCAGCATATCTCACTGAACCGAAGAAGTGGTAGTTAGAAGGGAGTTAGAGCTGCAAGCAGTTTGGTTTGGGAAATTAGACGCGAAATGAAACTGCAAATGCCTTCCAACAGGCCTGGAAAAGTGTGTTCTATATCTCTGCCAAAGAGACTCCCCGGAGGTTGAGCTTTCAGAAGCTAGTTTAACTCTAAGGGAGGAAGCAGCAGAATGTGCCTCTCACATCTAGCCTGTAGGAATTCAGGTTGGCAAGTTCTATGGGGAAGCCCATTGCTGCCTATGGTGGAAACGGCATGGGAGATTTCAGTTTCAAAATCTCTGTGAAAAAGCGTCAGAGAAGCTTCTCCGTTTAGAATCCAGCATATCTCACTGAACCGAAGAAGTGGTAGTTAGAAGGGAGTTAGAGCTGCAAGCAGTTTGGTTTGGGAAATTAGTCGCGAAATGAAACTGCAAAGGCCTTCCAACAGGCTTGGAAAAGTGTGTTCTATATCTCTGCCAAAGAGACTCCCCGGAGGTTGAGCTTTCAGAAGCTAGTTTAACTCTAAGGGAGGAAGCAGCAGAATGTGCCTCTCACATCTAGCCTGTAGGAATTCAGGTTGGCAAGTTCTATGGGGAAGCCCATTGGCGCCTTCGTTGGAAACGGGTTTGGAAATTTCAGTTTCAAAATCTCTGTGAAAAAACGTCAGAGAAGCTTCTCCGTTTAGAATCCAGCATATCTCACTGAACCGAAGAACTGGTAGTTAGAAGGGAGTTAGAGCTGCAAGCAGTTTGGTTTGGGAAATTAGACGCGAAATGAAACTGCAAATGCCTTCCAACAGGCTTGGAAAAGTGTGTTCTATATCTCTGCCAAAGAGACTCCCCGGAGGTTGAGCTTTCAGAAGCTAGTTTAACTCTAAGGGAGGAAGCAGCAGAGTGTGCCTCTCACATCTAGCCTGTAGGAATTCAGGTTGGCAAGTTCTATGGGGAAGCCCATTGCTGCCTATGGTGGAAACGGCATGGGAGATTTCAGTTTCAAAATCTCTGTGAAAAAGCGTCAGAGAAGCTTCTCCGTTTAGAATCCAGCATATCTCACTGAACCGAAGAAGTGGTAGTTAGAAGGGAGTTAGAGCTGCAAGCAGTTTGGTTTGGGAAATTAGACGCGAAATGAAACTGCAAAGGCCTTCCAACAGGCTTGGAAAAGTGTGTTCTATATCTCTGCCAAAGAGACTCCCCGGAGGTTGAGCTTTCAGAAGCTAGTTTAACTCTAAGGGAGGAAGCAGCAGAATGTGCCTCTCACATCTAGCCTGTAGGAATTCAGGTTGGCAAGTTCTATGGGGAAGCCCATTGCTGCCTATGGTGGAAACGGCATGGGAGATTTCAGTTTCCAAATCTCTGTGAAAAAGCGTCAGAGAAGCTTCTCCGTTTAGAATCCAGCATATCTCACTGAACCGAAGAACTGGTAGTTAGAAGGGAGTTAGAGCTGCAAGCAGTTTGGTTTGGGAAATTAGACGCGAAATGAAACTGCAAATGCCTTCCAACAGGCTTGGAAAAGTGTGTTCTATATCTCTGCCAAAGAGACTCCCCGGAGGTTGAGCTTTCAGAAGCTAGTTTAACTCTAAGGGAGGAAGCAGCAGAATGTGCCTCTCACATCTAGCCTGTAGGAATTCAGGTTGGCAAGTTCTATGGGGAAGCCCATTGGCGCCTTCGTTGGAAACGGGTTTGGAAATTTCAGTTTCAAAATCTCTGTGAAAAAACGTCAGAGAAGCGTCTCCGTTTAGAATCCAGCATATCTCACTGAACCGAAGAACTGGTAGTTAGAAGGGAGTTAGAGCTGCAAGCAGTTTGGTTTGGGAAATTAGACGCGAAATGAAACTGCAAATGCCTTCCAACAGGCCTGGAAAAGTGTGTTCTATATCTCTGCCAAAGAGACTCCCCGGAGGTTGAGCTTTCAGAAGCTAGTTTAACTCTAAGGGAGGAAGCAGCAGAATGTGCCTCTCACATCTAGCCTGTAGGAATTCAGGTTGGCAAGTTCTATGGGGAAGCCCATTGGCGCCTTCGTTGGAAACGGGTTTGGAAATTTCAGTTTCAAAATCTCTGTGAAAAAACGTCAGAGAAGCTTCTCCGTTTAGAATCCAGCATATCTCACTGAACCGAAGAAGTGGTAGTTAGAAGGGAGTTAGAGCTGCAAGCAGTTTGGTTTGGGAAATTAGACGCGAAATGAAACTGCAAATGCCTTCCAACAGGCTTGGAAAAGTGTGTTCTATATCTCTGCCAAAGAGACTCCCCGGAGGTTGAGCTTTCAGAATCTAGTTTAACTCTAAGGGAGGAAGCAGCAGAATGTGCCTCTCACATCTAGCCTGTAGGAATTCAGGTTGGCAAGTTCTATGGGGAAGCCCATTGCTGCCTATGGTGGAAACGGCATGGGAGATTTCAGTTTCCAAATCTCTGTGAAAAAGCGTCAGAGAAGCTTCTCCGTTTAGAATCCAGCATATCTCACTGAACCGAAGAACTGGTAGTTAGAAGGGAGTTAGAGCTGCAAGCAGTTTGGTTTGGGAAATTAGACGCGAAATGAAACTGCAAAGGCCTTCCAACAGGCTTGGAAAAGTGTGTTCTATATCTCTGCCAAAGAGACTCCCCGGAGGTTGAGCTTTCAGAAGCTAGTTTAATTCTAAGGGAGGAAGCAGCAGAATGTGCCTCTCACATCTAGCCTGTAGGAATTCAGGTTGGCAAGTTCTATGGGGAAGCCCATTGGCGCCTTCGTTGGAAACGGGTTTGGAAATTTCAGTTTCAAAATCTCTGTGAAAAAACGTCAGAGAAGCTTCTCCGTTTAGAATCCAGCATATCTCACTGAACCGAAGAAGTGGTAGTTAGAAGGGAGTTAGAGCTGCAAGAAGTTTGGTTTGGGAAATTAGACGCGAAATGAAACTGCAAATGCCTTCCAACAGGCCTGGAAAAGTGTGTTCTATATCTCTGCCAAAGAGACTCCCCGGAGGTTGAGCTTTCAGAAGCGAGTTTAACTCTAAGGGAGGAAGCAGCAGAATGTGCCTCTCACATCTAGCCTGTAGGAATTCAGGTTGGCAAGTTCTATGGGGAAGCCCATTGCTGCCTATGGTGGAAACGGCATGGGAGATTTCAGTTTCAAAATCTCTGTGAAAAAGCGTCAGAGAAGCTTCTCCGTTTAGAATCCAGCATATCTCACTGAACCGAAGAACTGGTAGTTAGAAGGGAGTTAGAGCTGCAAGCAGTTTGGTTTGGGAAATTAGACGCGAAATGAAACTGCAAATGCCTTCCAACAGGCTTGGAAAAGTGTGTTCTATATCTCTGCCAAAGAGACTCCCCGGAGGTTGAGCTTTCAGAAGCTAGTTTAACTCTAAGGGAGGAAGCAGCAGAATGTGCCTCTCACATCTAGCCTGTAGGAATTCAGGTTGGCAAGTTCTATGGGGAAGCCCACTGGCGCCTTCGTTGGAAACGGGTTTGGAAATTTCAGTGTCAAAATCTCTGTGAAAAAGCGTCAGAGAAGCTTCTCCGTTTAGAATCCAGCATATCTCACTGAACCGAAGAAGTGGTAGTTAGAAGGGAGTTAGAGCTGCAAGCAGTTTGGTTTGGGAAAGTAGACGCGAAATGAAACTGCAAAGGCCTTCCAACAGGCTTGGAAAAGTGTGTTCTATATCTCTGCCAAAGAGACTCCCCGGAGGTTGAGCTTTCAGAAGCTAGTTTAACTCTAAGGGAGGAAGCAGCAGAATGTGCCTCTCACATCTAGCCTGTAGGAATTCAGGTTGGCAAGTTCTATGGGGAAGCCCATTGGCGCCTTCGTTGGAAACGGGTTTGGAAATTTCAGTTTCAAAATCTCTGTGAAAAAACGTCAGAGAAGCTTCTCCGTTTAGAATCCAGCATATCTCACTGAACCGAAGAAGTGGTAGTTAGAAGGGAGTTAGAGCTGCAAGCAGTTTGGTTTGGGAAATTAGACGCGAAATGAAACTGCAAATGCCTTCCAACAGGCCTGGGAAAGTGTGTTCTATATCTCTGCCAAAGAGACTCCCCGGAGGTTGAGCTTTCAGAAGCTAGTTTAACTCTAAGGGAGGAAGCAGCAGAATGTGCCTCTCACATCTAGCCTGTAGGAATTCAGGTTGGCAAGTTCTATGGGGAAGCCCATTGCTGCCTATGGTGGAAACGGCATGGGAGATTTCAGTTTCAAAATCTCTGTGAAAAAGCGTCAGAGAAGCTTCTCCGTTTAGAATCCAGCATATCTCACTGAACCGAAGAAGTGGTAGTTAGAAGGGAGTTAGAGCTGCAAGCAGTTTGGTTTGGGAAATTAGTCGCGAAATGAAACTGCAAAGGCCTTCCAACAGGCTTGGAAAAGTGTGTTCTATATCTCTGCCAAAGAGACTCCCCGGAGGTTGAGCTTTCAGAAGCTAGTTTAACTCTAAGGGAGGAAGCAGCAGAATGTGCCTCTCACATCTAGCCTGTAGGAATTCAGGTTGGCAAGTTCTATGGGGAAGCCCATTGGCGCCTTCGTTGGAAACGGGTTTGGAAATTTCAGTTTCAAAATCTCTGTGAAAAAACGTCAGAGAAGCTTCTCCGTTTAGAATCCAGCATATCTCACTGAACCGAAGAAGTGGTAGTTAGAAGGGAGTTAGAGCTGCAAGCAGTTTGGTTTGGGAAATTAGACGCGAAATGAAACTGCAAATGCCTTCCAACAGGCCTGGAAAAGTGTGTTCTATATCTCTGCCAAAGAGACTCCCCGGAGGTTGAGCTTTCAGAAGCTAGTTTAACTCTAAGGGAGGAAGCAGCAGAATGTGCCTCTCACATCTAGCCTGTAGGAATTCAGGTTGGCAAGTTCTATGGGGAAGCCCATTGCTGCCTATGGTGGAAACGGCATGGGAGATTTCAGTTTCAAAATCTCTGTGAAAAAGCTTCAGAGAAGCTTCTCCGTTTAGAATCCAGCATATCTCACTGAACCGAAGAAGTGGTAGTTAGAAGGGAGTTAGAGCTGCAAGCAGTTTGGTTTGGGAAATTAGACGCGAAATGAAACTGCAAATGCCTTCCAACAGGCTTGGAAAAGTGTGTTCTATATCTCTGCCAAAGAGACTCCCCGGAGGTTGAGCTTTCAGAAGCTAGTTTAACTCTAAGGGAGGAAGCAGCAGAATGTGCCTCTCACATCTAGCCTGTAGGAATTCAGTTTGGCAAGTTCTATGGGGAAGCCCATTGCTGCCTATGGTGGAAACGGCATGGGAGATTTCAGTTTCAAAATCTCTGTGAAAAAGCGTCAGAGAAGCTTCTCCGTTTAGAATCCAGCATATCTCACTGAACCGAAGAACTGGTAGTTAGAAGGGAGTTAGAGCTGCAAGCAGTTTGGTTTGGGAAATTAGACGCGAAATGAAACTGCAAATGCCTTCCAACAGGCTTGGAAAAGTGTGTTCTATATCTCTGCCAAAGAGACTCCCCGGAGGTTGAGCTTTAAGAAGCTAGTTTAACTCTAAGGGAGGAAGCAGCAGAATGTGCCTCTCACATCTAGCCTGTAGGAATTCAGGTTGGCAAGTTCTATGGGGAAGCCCATTGGCGCCTTCGTTGGAAACGGGTTTGAAATTTCAGTTTCAAAATCTCTGTGAAAAAACGTCAGAGAAGCTTCTCCGTTTAGAATCCAGCATATCTCACTGAACCGAAGAAGTGGTAGTTAGAAGGGAGTTAGAGCTGCAAGCAGTTTGGTTTGGGAAATTAGACGCGAAATGAAACTGCAAATGCCTTCCAACAGGCCTGGAAAAGTGTGTTCTATATCTCTGCCAAAGAGACTCCCCGGAGGTTGAGCTTTCAGAAGCTAGTTTAACTCTAAGGGAGGAAGCAGCAGAATGTGCCTCTCACATCTAGCCTGTAGGAATTCAGGTTGGCAAGTTCTATGGGGAAGCCCATTGCTGCCTATGGTGGAAACGGCATGGGAGATTTCAGTTTCAAAATCTCTGTGAAAAAGCGTCAGAGAAGCTTCTCCGTTTAGAATCCAGCATATCTCACTGAACCGAAGAAGTGGTAGTTAGAAGGGAGTTAGAGCTGCAAGCAGTTTGGTTTGGGAAATTAGACGCGAAATGAAACTGCAAATGCCTTCCAACAGGCTTGGAAAAGTGTGTTCTATATCTCTGCCAAAGAGACTCCCCGGAGGTTGAGCTTTCAGAAGCTAGTTTAACTCTAAGGGAGGAAGCAGCAGAATGTGCCTCTCACATCTAGCCTGTAGGAATTCAGGTTGGCAAGTTCTATGGGGAAGCCCATTGCTGCCTATGGTGGAAACGGCATGGGAGATTTCAGTTTCAAAATCTCTGTGAAAAAGCGTCAGAGAAGCTTCTCCGTTTAGAATCCAGCATATCTCACTGAACCGAAGAACTGGTAGTTAGAAGGGAGTTAGAGCTGCAAGCAGTTTGGTTTGGGAAATTAGACGCGAAATGAAACTGCAAATGCCTTCCAACAGGCTTGGAAAAGTGTGTTCTATATCTCTGCCAAAGAGACTCCCCGGAGGTTGAGCTTTCAGAAGCTAGTTTAACTCTAAGGGAGGAAGCAGCAGAGTGTGCCTCTCACATCTAGCGTGTAGGAATTCAGGTTGGCAAGTTCTATGGGGAAGCCCATTGCTGCCTATGGTGGAAACGGCATGGGAGATTTCAGTTTCAAAATCTCTGTGAAAAAGCGTCAGAGAAGCTTCTCCGTTTAGAAACCAGCATATCTCACTGAACCGAAGAAGTGGTAGTTAGAAGGGAGTTAGAGCTGCAAGCAGTTTGGTTTGGGAAATTAGACGCGAAATGAAACTGCAAAGGCCTTCCAACAGGCTTGGAAACGTGTGTTCTATATCTCTGCCAAAGAGACTCCCCGGAGGTTGCGCTTTCAGAAGCTAGTTTAACTCTAAGGGAGGAAGCAGCAGAATGTGCCTCTCACATCTAGCCTGTAGGAATTCAGGTTGGCAAGTTCGATGGGGAAGCCCATTGCTGCCTATGGTGGAAACGGCATGGGAGATTTCAGTTTCAAAATCTCTGTGAAAAAGCGTCAGAGAAGCTTCTCCGTTTAGAATCCAGCATATCTCACTGAACTGAAGAAGTGGTAGTTAGAAGGGAGTTAGAGCTGCAAGCAGTTTGGTTTGGGAAATTAGACGCGAAATGAAACTGCAAAGGCCTTCCAACAGGCTTGGAAAAGTGTGTTCTATATCTCTGCCAAAGAGACTCCCCGGAGGTTGAGCTTTCAGAAGCTAGTTTAACTCTAAGGGAGGAAGCAGCAGAATGTGCCTCTCACATCTAGCCTGTAGGAATTCAGGTTGGCAAGTTCTATGGGGAAGCCCATTGCTGCCTATGGTGGAAACGGCATGGGAGATTTCAGTTTCAAAATCTCTGTGAAAAAGCGTCAGAGAAGCTTCTCCGTTTAGAATCCAGCATATCTCACTGAACCGAAGAAGTGGTAGTTAGTAGGGAGTTAGAGCTGCAAGCAGTTTGGTTTGGGAAATTAGACGCGTAATGAAACTGCAAATGCCTTCCAACAGGCTTGGAAAAGTGTGTTCTATATCTCTGCCAAAGAGACTCCCCGGAGGTTGAGCTTTCAGAAGCTAGTTTAACTCTAAGGGAGGAAGCAGCAGAATGTGCCTCTCACATCTAGCCTGTAGGAATTCAGGTTGGCAAGTTCTATGGGGAAGCCCATTGCTGCCTATGGTGGAAACGGCATGGGAGATTTCAGTTTCCAAATCTCTGTGAAAAAGCGTCAGAGAAGCTTCTCCGTTTAGAATCCAGCATATCTCACTGAACCGAAGAACTGGTAGTTAGAAGGGAGTTAGAGCTGCAAGCAGTTTGGTTTGGGAAATTAGACGCGAAATGAAACTGCAAATGCCTTCCAACAGGCTTGGAAAAGTGTGTTCTATATCTCTGCCAAAGAGACTCCCCGGAGGTTGAGCTTTCAGAAGCTAGTTTAACTCTAAGGGAGGAAGCAGCAGAATGTGCCTCTCACATCTAGCCTGTAGGAATTCAGGTTGGCAAGTTCTATGGGGAAGCCCATTGGCGCCTTCGTTGGAAACGGGTTTGAAATTTCAGTTTCAAAATCTCTGTGAAAAAACGTCAGAGAAGCTTCTCCGTTTAGAATCCAGCATATCTCACTGAACCGAAGAAGTGGTAGTTAGAAGGGAGTTAGAGCTGCAAGCAGTTTGGTTTGGGAAATTAGACGCGAAATGAAACTGCAAATGCCTTCCAACAGGCCTGGAAAAGTGTGTTCTATATCTCTGCCAAAGAGACTCCCCGGAGGTTGAGCTTTCAGAAGCTAGTTTAACTCTAAGGGAGGAAGCAGCAGAATGTGCCTCTCACATCTAGCCTGTAGGAATTCAGGTTGGCAAGTTCTATGGGGAAGCCCATTGCTGCCTATGGTGGAAACGGCATGGGAGATTTCAGTTTCAAAATCTCTGTGAAAAAGCGTCAGAGAAGCTTCTCCGTTTAGAATCCAGCATATCTCACTGAACTGAAGAAGTGGTAGTTAGAAGGGAGTTAGAGCTGCAAGCAGTTTGGTTTGGGAAATTAGACGCGAAATGAAACTGCAAAGGCCTTCCAACAGGCTTGGAAAAGTGTGTTCTATATCTCTGCCAAAGAGACTCCCCGGAGGTTGAGCTTTCAGAAGCTAGTTTAACTCTAAGGGAGGAAGCAGCAGAATGTGCCTCTCACATCTAGCCTGTAGGAATTCAGGTTGGCAAGTTCTATGGGGAAGCCCATTGCTGCCTATGGTGGAAACGGCATGGGAGATTTCAGTTTCAAAATCTCTGTGAAAAAGCGTCAGAGAAGCTTCTCCGTTTAGAATCCAGCATATCTCACTGAACCGAAGAAGTGGTAGTTAGAAGGGAGTTAGAGCTGCAAGCAGTTTGGTTTGGGAAATTAGACGCGAAATGAAACTGCAAAGGCCTTCCAACAGGCTTGGAAAAGTGTGTTCTATATCTCTGCCAAAGAGACTCCCCGGAGGTTGAGCTTTCAGAAGCTAGTTTAACTCTAAGGGAGGAAGCAGCAGAATGTGCCTCTCACATCTAGCCTGTAGGAATTCAGGTTGGCAAGTTCTATGGGGAAGCCCATTGCTGCCTATGGTGGAAACGGCATGGGAGATTTCAGTTTCCAAATCTCTGTGAAAAAGCGTCAGAGAAGCTTCTCCGTTTAGAATCCAGCATATCTCACTGAACCGAAGAACTGGTAGTTAGAAGGGAGTTAGAGCTGCAAGCAGTTTGGTTTGGGAAATTAGACGCGAAATGAAACTGCAAATGCCTTCCAACAGGCTTGGAAAAGTGTGTTCTATATCTCTGCCAAAGAGACTCCCCGGAGGTTGAGCTTTCAGAAGCTAGTTTAACTCTAAGGGAGGAAGCAGCAGAATGTGCCTCTCACATCTAGCCTGTAGGAATTCAGGTTGGCAAGTTCTATGGGGAAGCCCATTGGCGCCTTCGTTGGAAACGGGTTTGGAAATTTCAGTTTCAAAATCTCTGTGAAAAAACGTCAGAGAAGCTTCTCCGTTTAGAATCCAGCATATCTCACTGAACCGAAGAAGTGGTAGTTAGAAGGGAGTTAGAGCTGCAAGCAGTTTGGTTTGGGAAATTAGACGCGAAATGAAACTGCAAATGCCTTCCAACAGGCCTGGAAAAGTGTGTTCTATATCTCTGCCACAGAGACTCCCCGGAGGTTGAGCTTTCAGAAGCTAGTTTAACTCTAAGGGAGGAAGCAGCAGAATGTGCCTCTCACATCTAGCCTGTAGGAATTCAGGTTGGCAAGTTTTATGGGGAAGCCCATTGCTGCCTATGGTGGAAACGGCATGGGAGATTTCAGTTTCAAAATCTCTGTGAAAAAGCGTCAGAGAAGCTTCTCCGTTTAGAATCCAGCATATCTCACTGAACCGAAGAAGTGGTAGTTAGAAGGGAGTTAGAGCTGCAAGCAGTTTGGTTTGGGAAATTAGACGCGAAATGAAACTGCAAATGCCTTCCAACAGGCTTGGAAAAGTGTGTTCTATATCTCTGCCAAAGAGACTCCCCGGAGGTTGAGCTTTCAGAAGCTAGTTTAACTCTAAGGGAGGAAGCAGCAGAATGTGCCTCTCACATCTAGCCTGTAGGAATTCAGGTTGGCAAGTTCTATGGGGAAGCCCATTGCTGCCTATGGTGGAAACGGCATGGGAGATTTCAGTTTCAAAATCTCTGTGAAAAAGCGTCGGAGAAGCTTCTCCGTTTAGAATCCAGCATATCTCACTGAACTGAAGAACTGGTAGTTAGAAGGGAGTTAGAGCTGCAAGCAGTTTGGTTTGGGAAATTAGACGCGAAATGAAACTGCAAATGCCTTCCAACAGGCTTGGAAAAGTGTGTTCTATATCTCTGCCAAAGAGACTCCCCGGAGGTTGAGCTTTCAGAAGCTAGTTTAACTCTAAGGGAGGAAGCAGCAGAATGTGCCTCTCACATCTAGCCTGTAGGAATTCAGGTTGGCAAGTTCTATGGGGAAGCCCATTGCTGCCTATGGTGGAAACGGCATGGGAGATTTCAGTTTCCAAATCTCTGTGAAAAAGCATCAGAGAAGCTTCTCCGTTTAGAATCCAGCATATCTCACTGAACCGAAGAAGTGGTAGTTAGAAGGGAGTTAGAGCTGCAAGCAGTTTGGTTTGGGAAATTAGACGCGAAATGAAACTGCAAATGCCTTCCAACAGGCTTGGAAAAGTGTGTTCTATATCTCTGCCAAAGAGACTAACCGGAGGTTGAGCTTTCAGAAGCTAGTTTAACTCTAAGGGAGGAAGCAGCAGAATGTGCCTCTCACATCTAGCCTGTAGGAATTCAGGTTGGCAAGTTCTATGGGGAAGCCCATTGCTGCCTATGGTGGAAACGGCATGGGAGATTTCAGTTTCCAAATCTCTGTGAAAAAGCGTCAGAGAAGCTTCTCCGTTTAGAATCCAGCATATCTCACTGAACCGAAGAAGTGGTAGTTAGAAGGGAGTTAGAGCTGCAAGCAGTTTGGTTTGGGAAATTAGACGCGAAATGAAACTGCAAATGCCTTCCAACAGGCTTGGAAAAGTGTGTTCTATATCTCTGCCAAAGAGACTCCCCGGAGGTTGAGCTTTCAGAAGCTAGTTTAACTCTAAGGGAGGAAGCAGCAGAATGTGCCTCTCACATCTAGCCTGTAGGAATTCAGGTTGGCAAGTTCTATGGGGAAGCCCATTGCTGCCTATGGTGGAAACGGCATGGGAGATTTCAGTTTCAAAATCTCTGTGAAAAAGCGTCAGAGAAGCTTCTCCGTTTAGAATCCAGCATATCTCACTGAACCGAAGAAGTGGTAGTTAGAAGGGAGTTAGAGCTGCAAGCAGTTTGGTTTGGGAAATTAGACGCGAAATGAAACTGCAAATGCCTTCCAACAGGCTTGGAAAAGTGTGTTCTATATCTCTGCCAAAGAGACTCCCCGGAGGTTGAGCTTTCAGAAGCTAGTTTAACTCTAAGGGAGGAAGCAGCAGAATGTGCCTCTCACATCTAGCCTGTAGGAATTCAGGTTGGCAAGTTCTATGGGGAAGCCCATTGGCGCCTTCGTTGGAAACGGGTTTGAAATTTCAGTTTCAAAATCTCTGTGAAAAAACGTCAGAGAAGCTTCTCCGTTTAGAATCCAGCATATCTCACTGCACCGAAGAAGTGGTAGTTAGAAGGGAGTTAGAGCTGCAAGCAGTTTGGTTTGGGAAATTAGACGCGAAATGAAACTGCAAATGCCTTCCAACAGGCCTGGAAAAGTGTGTTCTATATCTCTGCCAAAGAGACTCCCCGGAGGTTGAGCTTTCAGAAGCTAGTTTAACTCTAAGGGAGGAAGCAGCAGAATGTGCCTCTCACATCTAGCCTGTAGGAATTCAGGTTGGCAAGTTCTATGGGGAAGCCCATTGCTGCCTATGGTGGAAACGGCATGGGAGATTTCAGTTTCAAAATCTCTGTGAAAAAGCGTCAGAGAAGCTTCTCCGTTTAGAATCCAGCATATCTCACTGAACCGAAGAAGTGGTAGTTAGAAGGGAGTTAGAGCTGCAAGCAGTTTGGTTTGGGAAATTAGACGCGAAATGAAACTGCAAATGCCTTCCAACAGGCTTGGAAAAGTGTGTTCTATATCTCTGCCAAAGAGACTCCCCGGAGGTTGAGCTTTCAGAAGCTAGTTTAACTCTAAGGGAGGAAGCAGCAGAATGTGCCTCTCACATCTAGCCTGTAGGAATTCAGGTTGGCAAGTTCTATGGGGAAGCCCATTGCTGCCTATGGTGGAAACGGCATGGGAGATTTCAGTTTCCAAATCTCTGTGAAAAAGCGTCAGAGAAGCTTCTCCGTTTAGAATCCAGCATATCTCACTGAACCGAAGAAGTGGTAGTTAGAAGGGAGTTAGAGCTGCAAGCAGTTTGGTTTGGGAAATTAGACGCGAAATGAAACTGCAAATGCCTTCCAACAGGCTTGGAAAAGTGTGTTCTATATCGCTGCCAAAGAGAATCCCCGGAGGTTGAGCTTTCAGAAGCTAGTTTAACTCTAAGGGAGGAAGCAGCAGAATGTGCCTCTCACATCTAGCCTGTAGGAATTCAGGTTGGCAAGTTCTATGGGGAAGCCCATTGCTGCCTATGGTGGAAACGGCATGGCAGATTTCAGTTTCCAAATCTCTGTGAAAAAGCGTCAGAGAAGCTTCTCCGTTTAGAATCCAGCATATCTCACTGAACCGAAGAAGTGGTAGTTAGAAGGGAGTTAGAGCTGCAAGCAGTTTCGTTTGGGAAATTAGACGCGAAATGAAACTGCAAATGCCTTCCAACAGGCTTGGAAAAGTGTGTTCTATATCTCTGCCAAAGAGACTCCCCGGAGGTTGAGCTTTCAGAAGCTAGTTTAACTCTAAGGGAGGAAGCAGCAGAATGTGCCTCTCACATCTAGCCTGTAGGAATTCAGGTTGGCAAGTTCTATGGGGAAGCCCATTGGCGCCTTCGTTGGAAACGGGTTTGGAAATTTCAGTTTCAAAATCTCTGTGAAAAAACGTCAGAGAAGCTTCTCCGTTTAGAATCCAGCATATCTCACTGAACCGAAGAAGTGGTAGTTAGAAGGGAGTTAGAGCTGCAAGCAGTTTGGTTTGGGAAATTAGACGCGAAATGAAACTGCAAATGCCTTCCAACAGGCCTGGAAAAGTGTGTTCTATATCTCTGCCAAAGAGACTCCCCGGAGGTTGAGCTTTCAGAAGCTAGTTTAACTCTAAGGGAGGAAGCAGCAGAATGTGCCTCTCACATCTAGCCTGTAGGAATTCAGGTTGGCAAGTTCTATGGGGAAGCCCATTGCTGCCTATGGTGGAAACGGCATGGGAGATTTCAGTTTCCAAATCTCTGTGAAAAAGCGTCAGAGAAGCTTCTCCGTTTAGAATCCAGCATATCTCACTGAACCGAAGAAGTGGTAGTTAGAAGGGAGTTAGAGCTGCAAGCAGTTTGGTTTGGGAAATTAGACGCGAAATGAAACTGCAAATGCCTTCCAACAGGCTTGGAAAAGTGTGTTCTATATCTCTGCCAAAGAGACTCCCCGGAGGTTGAGCTTTCAGAAGCTAGTTTAACTCTAAGGGAGGAAGCAGCAGAATGTGCCTCTCACATCTAGCCTGTAGGAATTCAGGTTGGCAAGTTCTATGGGGAAGCCCATTGCTGCCTATGGTGGAAACGGCATGGGAGATTTCAGTTTCCAAATCTCTGTGAAAAAGCGTCAGAGAAGCTTCTCCGTTTAGAATCCAGCATATCTCACTGAACCGAAGAAGTGGTAGTTAGAAGGGAGTTAGAGCTGCAAGCAGTTTGGTTTGGGAAATTAGACGCGAAATGAAACTGCAAATGCCTTCCAACAGGCTTGGAAATTGTGTTCTATATCTCTGCCAAAGAGACTCCCCGGAGGTTGAGCTTTCAGAAGCTAGTTTAACTCTAAGGGAGGAAGCAGCAGAATGTGCCTCTCACATCTAGCCTGTAGGAATTCAGGTTGGCAAGTTCTATGGGGAAGCCCATTGGCGCCTTCGTTGGAAACGGGTTTGGAAATTTCAGTTTCAAAATCTCTGTGAAAAAACGTCAGAGAAGCTGCTCCGTTTAGAATCCAGCATATCTCACTGTACCGAAGAAGTGGTAGTTAGAAGGGAGTTAGAGCTGCAAGCAGTTTGGTTTGGGAAATTAGACGCGAAATGAAACTGCAAATGCCTTCCAACAGGCCTGGAAAAGTGTGTTCTATATCTCTGCCAAAGAGACTCCCCGGAGGTTGAGCTTTCAGAAGCTAGTTTAACTCTAAGGGAGGAAGCAGCAGAATGTGCCTCTCACATCTAGCCTGTAGGAATTCAGGTTGGCAAGTTCTATGGGGAAGCCCATTGGCGCCTTCGTTGGAAACGGGTTTGGAAATTTCAGTTTCAAAATCTCTGTGAAAAAGCGTCAGAGAAGCTTCTCCGTTTAGAATCCAGCATATCTCACTGAACCGAAGAAGTGGTAGTTAGAAGGGAGTTAGAGCTGCAAGCAGTTTGTTTTGGGAAATTAGACACGAAATGACACTGCAAAGGCCTTCCAACAGGCTTGGAAAAGTGTGTTCTATATCTCTGCCAAACAAACTCCCCGGAGGTTGAGCTTTCAGAAGCAAGTTTAACTCTAAGGGTGGAAGCAGCAGAATGTGACTCTGACATCTAGCCTGTCGGAATTCAGGTTGGCAAGCTCTTTGGGGAAGCCCATTGCTGCCTATGGTGGAAACGGCATGGGAGATTTCAGTTTCAATATCTCTGTGAAAGAGTGTCAGAGAAGCTTCTCCGTTTAGAATCCAGCATATCTCACAGAACCGAAGAAGTGGTAGATAGAAGGGAGTTAGAGCTGCAAGCAGTTTGGTTTGGGAATTTAGACGCAAAATGAAACTGCAAATGCCTTCAAACAGGCTTGGAAAAGTGTGTTGTATATCTCTGCAAACAAACTCCCCGGAGGTTGAGCTTTCAGAAGCTAGTTTAACTCTAAGGGTGGAAGCAGCAGAATGTGACTCTCACATCTAGCCTGTAGGAATTCAGGTTGGCAAGTTCTATGGGGAAGCCCATTGCTGCCTATGGTGGAAACGGCATGGGAGATTTCAGTTTCAAAATCTGTGTGAAAAAGCGTCAGAGAAGCTTCTCCGTTTAGAATCTAGCATATCTCACAGAACCGAAGAAGTGGTAGTTAGAAGGGAGTTAGAGCTGCAAGCAGTTTGGTTTTGGAATTTAGAGGCGAAATGAAACTGCAAATGCCTTCCAACAGGCTTGGAAAAATGTGTTCTATATCTCTGCCAAACAGACTCCCCGGAGGTTGAGGTTTCAGAAGCTAGTTTAACTCTAAGGGAGGAAGCAGCAGAATGTGCCTCTCACATCTAGCCTGTAGGAATTCAGGTTGGCAAGTTCTATGGGGAAGCCCATTGCTACCTATGGTGGAAACGGCATGGGAGATTTCAGTTTCAAAATCTCTGTGAAAAAGCGTCAGAGAAGCTTCTCCGTTTAGAATCCAGCATATATCACAGAACCGAAGAAGTGGTAGATAGAAGGGAGTTAGAGCTGCAAGCAGTTTGGTTTGGGAATTTAGACGCGAAATGAAACTGCAAATGCCTTCAAACAGGCTTGGAAAAGTGTGTTCTATATCTCTGCCAAACAGACTCCCCGGAGGTTGAGCTTTCAGAAGCAAGCTTAACTCTTTGGGAGGAAGCAGCAGAATGTGCCTCTCACATCTAGCCTGTAGGAATTCAGGTTGGCAAGTTCTATGGGGAAGCCCATTGCTGCCTATGGTGGAAACGGCATGGGAGATTTCAGTTTCAAAATCTCTGTGAAAAAGCGTCAGAGAAGCTTCTCCGTTTAGAATCCAGCATATCTCACTGAACCGAAGAAGTGGTAGTTAGAAGGGAGTTAGAGCTGCAAGCAGTTTGTTTTGGGAAATTAGACACGAAATGACACTGCAAAGGCCTTCCAACAGGCTTGGAAAAGTGTGTTCTATATCTCTGCCAAACAGACTCCCCGGAGCTTGAGCTTTCAGAAGCCAGTTTAACTCCTAGGGTGGAAGCAGCAGAATGTGCCTCTCAGATCCAACCTGTAGGAATTCAGGTTGGCAAGTTCTATGGGGAAGCCCATTGGCGCCTTCGTTGGAAATGGGTTTGGAAATTTCAGTTTCAAAATCTCTGTGAAAAAGCGTCAGAGAAGCTTCCCCGTTTAGAATCCAGCATATCTCACTGAACCGAAGAAGTGGTAGTTAGAAGGGAGTTAGAGCTGCAAGCAGTTTGGTTTTGGAAATTAGAGGCTAAATGAAACTGCAAATGCCTTCCAACAGGCTTGGAAAAGTGTGTTCTATATCTCTGCCAAACAGACTCCCCGGAGGTTGAGCTTTCAGAAGCTGGTTTAACTCTAAGGGAGGAAGCAGCAGAATGTGCCTCTCACATCTAGCCTGTAGGAATTCAGGTTGGCAAGTTCTATGGGGAAGCCAATTGCTGCCTATGGTGGAAACGGCATGGGAGATTTCAGTTTCAAAATCTCTGTGAAAAAGTGTCAGAGAAGCATCTCCGTTTAGAATCCAGCATATCTCACTGAACCGAAGAAGTGGTAGTTAGAAGGGAGTTAGAGCTGCAAGCAGTTTGGTTTTGGAAATTAGAGGCGTAATGAACCTGCAAATGCCTTCCAACAGGCTTGGAAAAATGTGTTCTATATCTCTGCCAAACAGACTCCCTGGAGGTTGAGCTTTCAGAAGCTAGTTTAACTCTTTGGGAGGAAGCAGCAGAATGTTCCTCTCACATCTAGCCTGTAGGAATTCAGGTTGGCAAGTTCTATGGGGAAGCCCATTGCTGCCTATGGTGGAAACGGCATGGGAGATTTCAGTTTCAAAATCTCTGTGAAAAAGCGTCAGAGAAGCTTCTCCGTTTAGAATCCAGCATATCTCACTGAACCGAAGAAGTGGTAGTTAGAAGGGAGTTAGAGATGCAAGCAGTTTGTTTTGGGAAATTAGACGCCAAATGACACTGCAAAGGCCTTCCAACAGGCTTGGAAAAGTGTGTTCTATATCTCTGCCAAACAGACTCCCCGGAGCTTGAGCTTTCAGAAGCCAGTTTAACTCTTAGTGTGGAAGCAGCAGAATGTGCCTGTCACATCTAGCCTGTAGGAATTCAGGTTGGCAAGTTCTATGGGGAAGCCCATTGGCGCCTTCGTTGGAAACGGCTTTGGAAATTTCAGTTTCAAAATCTCTGTGAAAAAGCGTCAGAGAAGCTTCTCCGTTTAGAATCCAGCATATCTCACTGAACCGAGGAAGTGGTAGTTAGAAGGGAGTTAGAGCTGCAAGCAGTTTGGTTTTGGAAATTAGAGGCGAAATGAACCTGCAAATGCCTTCCAACAGGCTTGGAAAAGTGTGTTCTATATCTCTGCCAAACACACTCCCCGGAGGTGGAGCTTTCAGAAGCAAGGTTAACTCTTTGAGAGGAAGCAGCAGAATGTGCCTCTCACATCTAGCCTGTAGGAATTCAGGTTGGCAAGTTCTATGGGGAAGCCCATTGCTGCCTATGGTGGAAACGGCATGGGATATTTCAGTTTCAAAATCTCTGTGAAAAAGCGTCAGAGAAGCTTCTCCGTTTAGAATCCAGCATATCTCACTGAACCGAGGAAGTGGTAGTTAGAAGGGAGTTAGAGCTGCAAGCAGTTTGGTTTTGGAAATTAGAGGCGAAATGAAACTGCAAATGCCTTCAAACAGGCTTGGAAAATTGTGTTCTATATCTCTGAAAAACAGACTCCCCGGAGCTTGAGCTTTCAGAAGCCAGCTTAACTCTTTGGGAGGAAGCAGCAGAATGTGCCTCTCACATCTAGCCTGTAGGAATTCAGGTTGGCAAGTTCTATGGGGAAGCCAATTGCTGCCTATGGTGGAAACGGCATGGGAGATTTCATTTTCAAAATCTCTGTGAAAAAGCGTCAGAGAAGCTTCTCCGTTTAGAATCCAGCATATCTCACTGAACCGAGGAAGTGGTAGTTAGAAGGGAGTTAGAGCTGCAAGCAGTTTGGTTTTGGAAATTAGAGGCGAAATGAACCTGCAAATGCCTTCCAACAGGCTTGGAAAAATGTGTTCTATATCTCTGCCAAACAGACTCCCTGGAGGTTGAGCTTTCAGAAGCCAGTTTAACTCTTTGGGAGGAAGCAGCAGAATGTGCCTCTCACATCTAGCCTGTAGGAATTCAGGTTGGCAAGTTCTATGGGGAAGCCCATTGCTGCCTATGGTGGAAACGGCATGGGATATTTCAGTTTGAAAATCTCTGTGAAAAAGCGTCAGAGAAGCTTTCCCGTTTAGAATCCAGCATATCTCACTGAACCGAAGAAGTGGTAGTTAGAAGGGAGTTAGAGCTGCAAGCAGTTTGGTTTTGGAAATTAGAGGCTAAATGAAACTGCAAATGCCTTCCAACAGGCTTGGAAAAATGTGTTCTATATCTCTGCCAAACAGACTCCCCGGAGGTTGAGCTTTCAGAAGCTAGTTTAACTCTAAGGGAGGAAGCAGCAGAATGTGCCTCTCACATCTAGCCTGTAGGAATTCAGGTTGGCAAGTTCTATGGGGAAGCCCATTGGCGCCTTCGTTGGAAACGGGTTTGGAAATTTCAGTTTCAAAATCTCTGTGAAAAAGCGTCAGAGAAGCTTCCCCGTTTAGAATCCAGCATATCTCACTGAACCGAAGAAGTGGTAGTTAGAAGGGTGTTAGAGCTGCAAGCAGTTTGGTTTGGGAAATTAGACGCGAAATCAAACTGCAAAGGCCTTCCAACAGGCTTGGAAAAGTGTGTTCTATATCTCTGCCAAACAGACTCCCCGGAGGTTGAGCTTTCAGAAGCAAGCTTAACTCTTTGGGAGGAAGCAGCAGAATGTTCCTGTCACATCTAGCCTGTAGGAATTCAGGTTGGCAAGTTCTATGGGGAAGCCCATTGCTGCCTATGGTGGAAACGGCATGGGAGATTTCAGTTTCAAAATCTCTGTGAAAAAGCGTCAGAGAAGCTTCTCCGTTTAGAATCCAGCATATCTCACAGAACCGAAGAAGTGGTAGTTAAAAGGGAGTTAGAGCTGCAAGCTGTTTGGTTTGGGAAATTAGACGCGAAATGAAACTGCAAATGCCTTCCAACAGGCTTGGAAAAGTGTGTTCTATATCTCTGCCAAACAGACTCCCCGGAGGTTGAGCTTTCAGAAGCAAGCTTAACTCTTTGGGAGGAAGCAGCAGAATGTGCCTCTCACATCTAGCCTGTAGGAATTCAGGATGGCAAGTTCTATGGGGAAGCCCATTGCTGCCTATGGTGGAAACGGCATGGGAGATTTCAGTTTCAAAATCTCTGTGAAAAAGCGTCAGAGAAGCTTCTCCGTTTAGAATCCAGCATATCTCACTGAACCGAAGAAGTGGTAGTTAGAAGGGAGTTAGAGCTGCAAGCAGTTTGGTTTGGGAAATTAGACGCGACATCAAACTTGCAAAGGCCTTCCAACAGGCTTGGAAAAATGTGTTCTATATCTCTGCCAAACAGACTCCCCGGAGGTTGAGCTTTCAGAAGCAAGCTTAACTCTTTGGGAGGAAGCAGCAGAATGTGCCTCTCACATCTAGCCTGTAGGAATTCAGGTTGGCAAGTTCTATGGGGAAGCCCATAGGCGCCTTCGTTTGAAACGGGTTTGGAAATTTCAGTTTCAAAATCTCTGTGAAAAAGCGTCAGAGAAGCTTCCCCGTTTAGAATCCAGCATATCTCACTGAACCGAAGAAGTGGTAGTTAGAAGGGAGTTAGAGCTGCAAGCAGTTTGGTTTTGGAAATTAGAGGCTAAATGAAACTGCAAATGCCTTCCAACAGGCTTGGAAAAGTGTGTTGTATATCTCTGCCAAACAGACTCCCCGGAGGTTGAGCTTTCAGAAGCTGGTTTAACTCTAAGGGAGGAAGCAGCAGAATGTGCCTCTCACATCTAGCCTGTAGGAATTCAGGTTGGCAAGTTCTATGGGGAAGCCAATTGCTGCCTATGGTGGAAACGGCATGGGAGATTTCAGTTTCAAAATCTCTGTGAAAAAGCGTCAGAGAAGCTTCTCCGTTTAGAATCCAGCATATCTCACTGAACCGAAGAAGTGGTAGTTAGAAGGGAGTTAGAGCTGCAAGCAGTTTGGTTTTGGAAATTAGAGGCGTAATGCACCTGCAAATGCCTTCCAACAGGCTTGGAAAAATGTGTTCTATATCTCTGCCAAACAGACTCCCTGGAGGTTGAGCTTTCAGAAGCTAGTTTAACTCTTTGGGAGGAAGCATCAGAATGTTCCTCTCACATCTAGCCTGTAGGAATTCAGGTTGGCAAGTTCTATGGGGAAGCCCATTGCTGCCTATGGTGGAAACGGCATGGGAGATTTCAGTTTCAAAATCTCTGTGAAAAAGCGTCAGAGAAGCTTCTCCGTTTAGAATCCAGCATATCTCACTGAACCGAAGAAGTGGTAGTTAGAAGGGAGTTAGAGATGCAAGCAGTTTGTTTTGGGAAATTAGACGCCAAATGACACTGCAAAGGCCTTCCAACAGGCTTGGAAAAGTGTGTTCTATATCTCTGCCAAACAGACTCCCCGGAGCTTGAGCTTTCAGAAGCCAGTTTAACTCTTAGGGTGGAAGCAGCAGAATGTGCCTGTCACATCTAGCCTGTAGGAATTCAGGTTGGCAAGTTCTATGGGGAAGCCCATTGGCGCCTTCGTTGGAAACGGCTTTGGAAATTTCAGTTTCAAAATCTCTGTGAAAAAGCGTCAGAGAAGCTTCTCCGTTTAGAATCCAGCATATCTCACTGAACCGAGGAAGTGGTAGTTAGAAGGGAGTTAGAGCTGCAAGCAGTTTGGTTTTGGAAATTAGAGGCGAAATGAACCTGCAAATGCCTTCCAACAGGCTTGGAAAAGTGTGTTCTATATCTCTGCCAAACACACTCCCCGGAGGTGGAGCTTTCAGAAGCAAGGTTAACTCTTTGAGAGGAAGCAGCAGAATGTGCCTCTCACATCTAGCCTGTAGGAATTCAGGTTGGCAAGTTCTATGGGGAAGCCCATTGCTGCCTATGGTGGAAACGGCATGGGATATTTCAGTTTCAAAATCTCTGTGAAAAAGCGTCAGAGAAGCTTCTCCGTTTAGAATCCAGCATATCTCACTGAACCGAGGAAGTGGTAGTTAGAAGGGAGTTAGAGCTGCAAGCAGTTTGGTTTTGGAAATTAGAGGCGAAATGAAACTGCAAATGCCTTCAAACAGGCTTGGAAAATTGTGTTCTATATCTCTGAAAAACAGACTCCCCGGAGCTTGAGCTTTCAGAAGCCAGCTTAACTCTTTGGGAGGAAGCAGCAGAATGTGCCTCTCACATCTAGCCTGTAGGAATTCAGGTTGGCAAGTTCTATGGGGAAGCCCATAGGCGCCTTCGTTTGAAACGGGTTTGGAAATTTCAGTTTCAAAATCTCTGTGAAAAAGCGTCAGAGAAGCTTCCCCGTTTAGAATCCAGCATATCTCACTGAACCGAAGAAGTGGTAGTTAGAAGGGAGTTAGAGCTGCAAGCAGTTTGGTTTTTGAAATTAGAGGCTAAATGAAACTGCAAATTCCTTCCAACAGCCTTGGAAAAGTGTGTTCTATATCTCTGCCAAACAGACTCCCCGGAGGTTGAGCTTTCAGAAGCTGGTTTAACTCTAAGGGAGGAAGCAGCAGAATGTGCCTCTCACATCTAGCCTGTAGGAATTCAGGTTGGCAAGTTCTATGGGGAAGCCAATTGCTGCCTATGGTGGAAACGGCATGGGAGATTTCATTTTCAAAATCTCTGTGAAAAAGCGTCAGAGAAGCTTCTCCGTTTAGAATCCAGCATATCTCACTGAACCGAGGAAGTGGTAGTTAGAAGGGAGTTAGAGCTGCAAGCAGTTTGGTTTTGGAAATTAGAGGCGAAATGAACCTGCAAATGCCTTCCAACAGGCTTGGAAAAATGTGTTCTATATCTCTGCCAAACAGACTCCCTGGAGGTTGAGCTTTCAGAAGCCAGTTTAACTCTTTGGGAGGAAGCAGCAGAATGTGCCTCTCACATCTAGCCTGTAGGAATTCAGGTTGGCAAGTTCTATGGGGAAGCCCATTGCTGCCTATGGTGGAAACGGCATGGGATATTTCAGTTTGAAAATCTCTGTGAAAAAGCGTCAGAGAAGCTTTCCCGTTTAGAATCCAGCATATCTCACTGAACCGAAGAAGTGGTAGTTAGAAGGGAGTTAGAGCTGCAAGCAGTTTGGTTTTGGAAATTAGAGGCTAAATGAAACTGCAAATGCCTTCCAACAGGCTTGGAAAAATGTGTTCTATATCTCTGCCAAACAGACTCCCCGGAGGTTGAGCTTTCAGAAGCTAGTTTAACTCTAAGGGAGGAAGCAGCAGAATGTGCCTCTCACATCTAGCCTGTAGGAATTCAGGTTGGCAAGTTCTATGGGGAAGCCCATTGGCGCCTTCGTTGGAAACGGGTTTGGAAATTTCACTTTCAAAATCTCTGTGAAAAAGCGTCAGAGAAGCTTCCCCGTTTAGAATCCAGCATATCTCACTGAACCGAAGAAGTGGTAGTTAGAAGGGAGTTAGACCTGCAAGCAGTTTGGTTTGGGAAATTAGACGCGAAATCAAACTGCAAAGGCCTTCCAACAGGCTTGGAAAAGTGTGTTCTATATCTCTGCCAAACAGACTCCCCGGAGGTTGAGCTTTCAGAAGCAAGCTTAACTCTTTGGGAGGAAGCAGCAGAATGTTCCTGTCACATCTAGCCTGTAGGAATTCAGGTTGGCAAGTTCTATGGGGAAGCCCATTGCTGCCTATGGTGGAAACGGCATGGGATATTTCAGTTTCAAAATCTCTGTGAAAAAGCGTCAGAGAAGCTTCTCCGTTTAGAATCCAGCATATCTCACTGACCCGAAGAAGTGGTAGTTAGAAGGGAGTTAGAGCTGCAAGCTGTTTGGTTTTGGAAATTAGAGGCTAAATGAAACTGCAAATGCCTTCCAACAGGCTTGGAAAAATGTGTTCTATATCTCTGCCAAAGAGACTCCCCGGAGGTTGAGCTTTCAGAAGCTAGTTTAACTCTAAGGGAGGAAGCAGCAGAATGTGCCTCTCACATCTAGCCTGTAGGAATTCAGGTTGGCAAGTTCTATGGGGAAGCCCATTGCTGCCTATGGTGGAAACGGCATGGGAGATTTCAGTTTCAAAATCTCTGTGAAAAAGCGTCAGAGAAGCTTCTCCGTTTAGAATCCAGCATATCTCACAGAACCGAAGAAGTGGTAGTTAAAAGGGAGTTAGAGCTGCAAGCTGTTTGGTTTGGGAAATTAGACGCGAAATGAAACTGCAAATGCCTTCCAACAGGCTTGGAAAAGTGTGTTCTATATCTCTGCCAAACAGACTCCCCGGAGGTTGAGCTTTCAGAAGCAAGCTTAACTCTTTGGGAGGAAGCAGCAGAATGTGCCTCTCACATCTAGCCTGTAGGAATTCAGGATGGCAAGTTCTATGTGGAAGCCCATTGCTGCCTATGGTGGAAACGGCATGGGAGATTTCAGTTTCAAAATCTCTGTGAAAAAGCGTCAGAGAAGCTTCTCCGTTTAGAATCCAGCATATCTCACTGAACCGAAGAAGTGGTAGTTAGAAGGGAGTTAGAGCTGCAAGCAGTTTGGTTTGGGAAATTAGACGCGACATCAAACTGCAAAGGCCTTCCAACAGGCTTGGAAAATTGTGTTCTATATCTCTGCCAAACAGACTCCCCGGAGGTTGAGCTTTCAGAAGCAAGCTTAACTCTTTGGGAGGAAGCAGCAGAATGTGCCTCTCACATCTAGCCTGTAGGAATTCAGGTTGGCAAGTTCTATGGGGAAGCCCATAGGCGCCTTCGTTTGAAACGGGTTTGGAAATTTCAGTTTCAAAATCTCTGTGAAAAAGCGTCAGAGAAGCTTCCCCGTTTAGAATCCAGCATATCTCACTGAACCGAAGAAGTGGTAGTTAGAAGGGAGTTAGAGCTGCAAGCAGTTTGGTTTTGGAAATTAGAGGCTAAATGAAACTGCAAATGCCTTCCAACAGGCTTGGAAAAGTGTGTTGTATATCTCTGCCAAACAGACTCCCCGGAGGTTGAGCTTTCAGAAGCTGGTTTAACTCTAAGGGAGGAAGCAGCAGAATGTGCCTCTCACATCTAGCCTGTAGGAATTCAGGTTGGCAAGTTCTATGGGGAAGCCAATTGCTGCCTATGGTGGAAACGGCATGGGAGATTTCAGTTTCAAAATCTCTGTGAAAAAGCGTCAGAGAAGCTTCTCCGTTTAGAATCCAGCATATCTCACTGAACCGAAGAAGTGGTAGTTAGAAGGGAGTTAGAGCTGCAAGCAGTTTGGTTTTGGAAATTAGAGGCGTAATGAACCTGCAAATGCCTTCCAACAGGCTTGGAAAAATGTGTTCTATATCTCTGCCAAACAGACTCCCTGGAGGTTGAGCTTTCAGAAGCTAGTTTAACTCTTTGGGAGGAAGCATCAGAATGTTCCTCTCACATCTAGCCTGTAGGAATTCAGGTTGGCAAGTTCTATGGGGAAGCCCATTGCTGCCTATGGTGGAAACGGCATGGGAGATTTCAGTTTCAAAATCTCTGTGAAAAAGCGTCAGAGAAGCTTCTCCGTTTAGAATCCAGCATATCTCACTGAACCGAAGAAGTGGTAGTTAGAAGGGAGTTAGAGATGCAAGCAGTTTGTTTTGGGAAATTAGACGCCAAATGACACTGCAAAGGCCTTCCAACAGGCTTGGAAAAGTGTGTTCTATATCTCTGCCAAACAGACTCCCCGGAGCTTGAGCTTTCAGAAGCCAGTTTAACTCTTAGGGTGGAAGCAGCAGAATGTGCCTGTCACATCTAGGCTGTAGGAATTCAGGTTGGCAAGTTCTATGGGGAAGCCCATTGGCGCCTTCGTTGGAAACGGCTTTGGAAATTTCAGTTTCAAAATCTCTGTGAAAAAGCGTCAGAGAAGCTTCTCCGTTTAGAATCCAGCATATCTCACTGAACCGAGGAAGTGGTAGTTAGAAGGGAGTTAGAGCTGCAAGCAGTTTGGTTTTGGAAATTAGAGGCGAAATGAACCTGCAAATGCCTTCCAACAGGCTTTGAAAAGTGTGTTCTATATCTCTGCCAAACACACTCCCCGGAGGTGGAGCTTTCAGAAGCAAGGTTAACTCTTTGAGAGGAAGCAGCAGAATGTGCCTCTCACATCTAGCCTGTAGGAATTCAGGTTGGCAAGTTCTATGGGGAAGCCCATTGCTGCCTATGGTGGAAACGGCATGGGATATTTCAGTTTCAAAATCTCTGTGAAAAAGCGTCAGAGAAGCTTCTCCGTTTAGAATCCAGCATATCTCACTGAACCGAGGAA
Source organism: Cynocephalus volans (assembly GCF_027409185.1). Classification (NCBI taxonomy): domain Eukaryota; kingdom Metazoa; phylum Chordata; class Mammalia; order Dermoptera; family Cynocephalidae; genus Cynocephalus; species Cynocephalus volans. The sequence continues at coordinate 233,039 of NW_026902373.1, read as the reverse complement.
GTGGTAGTTAGAAGGGAGTTAGAGCTGCAAGCAGTTTGGTTTTGGAAATTAGAGGCGAAATGAAACTGCAAATGCCTTCAAACAGGCTTGGAAAATTGTGTTCTATATCTCTGAAAAACAGACTCCCCGGAGCTTGAGCTTTCAGAAGCCAGCTTAACTCTTTGGGAGGAAGCAGCAGAATGTGCCTCTCACATCTAGCCTGTAGGAATTCAGGTTGGCAAGTTCTATGGGGAAGCCCATAGGCGCCTTCGTTTGAAACGGGTTTGGAAATTTCAGTTTCAAAATCTCTGTGAAAAAGCGTCAGAGAAGCTTCCCCGTTTAGAATCCAGCATATCTCACTGAACCGAAGAAGTGGTAGTTAGAAGGGAGTTAGAGCTGCAAGCAGTTTGGTTTTTGAAATTAGAGGCTAAATGAAACTGCAAATTCCTTCCAACAGCCTTGGAAAAGTGTGTTCTATATCTCTGCCAAACAGACTCCCCGGAGGTTGAGCTTTCAGAAGCTGGTTTAACTCTAAGGGAGGAAGCAGCAGAATGTGCCTCTCACATCTAGCCTGTAGGAATTCAGGTTGGCAAGTTCTATGGGGAAGCCAATTGCTGCCTCTGGTGGAAACGGCATGGGAGATTTCATTTTCAAAATCTCTGTGAAAAAGCGTCAGAGAAGCTTCTCCGTTTAGAATCCAGCATATCTCACTGAACCGAGGAAGTGGTAGTTAGAAGGGAGTTAGAGCTGCAAGCAGTTTGGTTTTGGAAATTAGAGGCGAAATGAACCTGCAAATGCCTTCCAACAGGCTTGGAAAAATGTGTTCTATATCTCTGCCAAACAGACTCCCTGGAGGTTGAGCTTTCAGAAGCCAGTTTAACTCTTTGGGAGGAAGCAGCAGAATGTGCCTCTCACATCTAGCCTGTAGGAATTCAGGTTGGCAAGTTCTATGGGGAAGCCCATTGCTGCCTATGGTGGAAACGGCATGGGATATTTCAGTTTGAAAATCTCTGTGAAAAAGCGTCAGAGAAGCTTTCCCGTTTAGAATCCAGCATATCTCACTGAACCGAAGAAGTGGTAGTTAGAAGGGAGTTAGAGCTGCAAGCAGTTTGGTTTTGGAAATTAGAGGCTAAATGAAACTGCAAATGCCTTCCAACAGGCTTGGAAAAATGTGTTCTATATCTCTGCCAAACAGACTCCCCGGAGGTTGAGCTTTCAGAAGCTAGTTTAACTCTAAGGGAGGAAGCAGCAGAATGTGCCTCTCACATCTAGCCTGTAGGAATTCAGGTTGGCAAGTTCTATGGGGAAGCCCATTTTTGCCTATGGTGGAAACGGCATGGGAGATTTCAGTTTCAAAATCTCTGTGAAAAAGCGTCAGAGAAGCTTTCCCGTTTAGAATCCAGCATATCTCACTGACCCGAAGAAGTGGTAGTTAGAAGGGAGTTAGAGCTGCAAGCTGTTTGGTTTTGGAAATTAGAGGCTAAATGAAACTGCAAATGCCTTCCAACAGGCTTGGAAAAATGTGTTCTATATCTCTGCCAAAGAGACTCCCCGGAGGTTGAGCTTTCAGAAGCTAGTTTAACTCTAAGGGAGGAAGCAGCAGAATGTGCCTCTCACATCTAGCCTGTAGGAATTCAGGTTGGCAAGTTCTATGGGGAAGCCCATTGCTGCCTATGGTGGAAACGGCATGGGAGATTTCAGTTTCAAAATCCCTGTGAAAAAGCGTCAGAGAAGCTTCTCCGTTTAGAATCCAGCATATCTCACAGAACCGAAGAAGTGGTAGTTAAAAGGGAGTTAGAGCTGCAAGCTGTTTGGTTTGGGAAATTAGACGCGAAATGAAACTGCAAATGCCTTCCAACAGGCTTGGAAAAGTGTGTTCTATATCTCTGCCAAACAGACTCCCCGGAGGTTGAGCTTTCAGAAGCAAGCTTAACTCTTTGGGAGGAAGCAGCAGAATGTGCCTCTCACATCTAGACTGTAGGAATTCAGGATGGCAAGTTCTATGGGGAAGCCCATTGCTGCCTATGTTGGAAACGGCATGGGAGATTTCAGTTTCAAAATCTCTGTGAAAAAGCGTCAGAGAAGCTTCTCCGTTTAGAATCCAGCATATCTCACTGAACCGAAGAAGTGGTAGTTAGAAGGGAGTTAGAGCTGCAAGCAGTTTGGTTTGGGAAATTAGACGCGACATCAAACTGCAAAGGCCTTCCAACAGGCTTGGAAAAATGTGTTCTATATCTCTGCCAAACAGACTCCCCGGAGGTTGAGCTTTCAGAAGCAAGCTTAACTCTTTGGGAGGAAGCAGCAGAATGTGCCTCTCACATCTAGCCTGTAGGAATTCAGGTTGGCAAGTTCTATGGGGAAGCCCATAGGCGCCTTCGTTTGAAACGGGTTTGGAAATTTCAGTTTCAAAATCTCTGTGAAAAAGCGTCAGAGAAGCTTCCCCGTTTAGAATCCAGCATATCTCACTGAACCGAAGAAGTGGTAGTTAGAAGGGAGTTAGAGCTGCAAGCAGTTTGGTTTTGGAAATTAGAGGCTAAATGAAACTGCAAATGCCTTCCAACAGGCTTGGAAAAGTGTGTTGTATATCTCTGCCAAACAGACTCCCCGGAGGTTGAGCTTTCAGAAGCTGGTTTAACTCTAAGGGAGGAAGCAGCAGAATGTGCCTCTCACATCTAGCCTGTAGGAATTCAGGTTGGCAAGTTCTATGGGGAAGCCAATTGCTGCCTATGGTGGAAACGGCATGGGAGATTTCAGTTTCAAAATCTCTGTGAAAAAGCGTCAGAGAAGCTTCTCCGTTTAGAATCCAGCATATCTCACTGAACCGAAGAAGTGGTAGTTAGAAGGGAGTTAGAGCTGCAAGCAGTTTGGTTTTGGAAATTAGAGGCGTAATGAACCTGCAAATGCCTTCCAACAGGCTTGGAAAAATGTGTTCTATATCTCTGCCAAACAGACTCCCTGGAGGTTGAGCTTTCAGAAGCTAGTTTAACTCTTTGGGAGGAAGCAGCAGAATGTGCCTCTCACATCTAGCCTGTAGGAATTCAGGTTGGCAAGTTCTATGGGGAAGCCCATTGCTGCCTATGGTGGAAACGGCTTTGGAAATTTCAGTTTCAAAATCTCTGTGAAAAAGCGTCAGAGAAGCTTCCCCGTTTAGAATCCAGCATATCTCACTGAACCGAAGAAGTGGTATTTAGAAGGGAGTTAGAGCTGCAAGCAGTTTGGTTTTGGAAATTAGAGGCGAAATGACACTGGAAATGCCTTCCAACAGGCTTGGAAAAGTGTGTTCTATATCTCTGCCAAACAGACTCCCCGGAGCTTGAGCTTTCAGAAGCCAGTTTAACTCTTAGGGTGGAAGCAGCAGAATGTGCCTGTCACATCTAGCCTGTAGGAATTCAGGTTGGCAAGTTCTATGGGGAAGCCCATTGGCGCCTTCGTTGGAAACGGCTTTGGAAATTTCAGTTTCAAAATCTCTGTGAAAAAGCGTCAGAGAAGCTTCTCCGTTTAGAATCCAGCATATCTCACTGAACCGAGGAAGTGGTAGTTAGAAGGGAGTTAGAGCTGCAAGCAGTTTGGTTTTGGAAATTAGAGGCGAAATGAACCTGCAAATGCCTTCCAACAGGCTTGGAAAAGTGTGTTCTATATCTCTGCCAAACACACTCCCCGGAGGTGGAGCTTTCAGAAGCAAGGTTAACTCTTTGAGAGGAAGCAGCAGAATGTGCCTCTCACATCTAGCCTGTAGGAATTCAGGTTGGCAAGTTCTATGGGGAAGCCCATTGCTGCCTATGGTGGAAACGGCATGGGATATTTCAGTTTCAAAATCTCTGTGAAAAAGCGTCAGAGAAGCTTCTCCGTTTAGAATCCAGCATATCTCACTGAACCGAGGAAGTGGTAGTTAGAAGGGAGTTAGAGCTGCAAGCAGTTTGGTTTTGGAAATTAGAGGCGAAATGAAACTGCAAATGCCTTCAAACAGGCTTGGAAAATTGTGTTCTATATCTCTGAAAAACAGACTCCCCGGAGCTTGAGCTTTCAGAAGCCAGCTTAACTCTTTGGGAGGAAGCAGCAGAATGTGCCTCTCACATCTAGCCTGTAGGAATTCAGGTTGGCAAGTTCTATGGGGAAGCCCATAGGCGCCTTCGTTTGAAACGGGTTTGGAAATTTCAGTTTCAAAATCTCTGTGAAAAAGCGTCAGAGAAGCTTCCCCGTTTAGAATCCAGCATATCTCACTGAACCGAAGAAGTGGTAGTTAGAAGGGAGTTAGAGCTGCAAGCAGTTTGGTTTTTGAAATTAGAGGCTAAATGAAACTGCAAATTCCTTCCAACAGCCTTGGAAAAGTGTGTTCTATATCTCTGCCAAACAGACTCCCCGGAGGTTGAGCTTTCAGAAGCTGGTTTAACTCTAAGGGAGGAAGCAGCAGAATGTGCCTCTCACATCTAGCCTGTAGGAATTCAGGTTGGCAAGTTCTATGGGGAAGCCAATTGCTGCCTATGGTGGAAACGGCATGGGAGATTTCATTTTCAAAATCTCTGTGAAAAAGCGTCAGAGAAGCTTCTCCGTTTAGAATCCAGCATATCTCACTGAACCGAGGAAGTGGTAGTTAGAAGGGAGTTAGAGCTGCAAGCAGTTTGGTTTTGGAAATTAGAGGCGAAATGAACCTGCAAATGCCTTCCAACAGGCTTGGAAAAATGTGTTCTATATCTCTGCCAAACAGACTCCCTGGAGGTTGAGCTTTCAGAAGCCAGTTTAACTCTTTGGGAGGAAGCAGCAGAATGTGCCTCTCACATCTAGCCTGTAGGAATTCAGGTTGGCAAGTTCTATGGGGAAGCCCATTGCTGCCTATGGTGGAAACGGCATGGGATATTTCAGTTTGAAAATCTCTGTGAAAAAGCGTCAGAGAAGCTTTCCCGTTTAGAATCCAGCATATCTCACTGAACCGAAGAAGTGGTAGTTAGAAGGGAGTTAGAGCTGCAAGCAGTTTGGTTTTGGAAATTAGAGGCTAAATGAAACTGCAAATGCCTTCCAACAGGCTTGGAAAAATGTGTTCTATATCTCTGCCAAACAGACTCCCCGGAGGTTGAGCTTTCAGAAGCTAGTTTAACTCTAAGGGAGGAAGCAGCAGAATGTGCCTCTCACATCTAGCCTGTAGGAATTCAGGTTGGCAAGTTCTATGGGGAAGCCCATTGGCGCCTTCGTTGGAAACGGGTTTGGAAATTTCACTTTCAAAATCTCTGTGAAAAAGCGTCAGAGAAGCTTCCCCGTTTAGAATCCAGCATATCTCACTGAACCGAAGAAGTGGTAGTTAGAAGGGAGTTAGACCTGCAAGCAGTTTGGTTTGGGAAATTAGACGCGAAATCAAACTGCAAAGGCCTTCCAACAGGCTTGGAAAAGTGTGTTCTATATCTCTGCCAAACAGACTCCCCGGAGGTTGAGCTTTCAGAAGCAAGCTTAACTCTTTGGGAGGAAGCAGCAGAATGTTCCTGTCACATCTAGCCTGTAGGAATTCAGGTTGGCAAGTTCTATGGGGAAGCCCATTGCTGCCTATGGTGGAAACGGCATGGGATATTTCAGTTTCAAAATCTCTGTGAAAAAGCGTCAGAGAAGCTTCTCCGTTTAGAATCCAGCATATCTCACTGACCCGAAGAAGTGGTAGTTAGAAGGGAGTTAGAGCTGCAAGCTGTTTGGTTTTGGAAATTAGAGGCTAAATGAAACTGCAAATGCCTTCCAACAGGCTTGGAAAAATGTGTTCTATATCTCTGCCAAAGAGACTCCCCGGAGGTTGAGCTTTCAGAAGCTAGTTTAACTCTAAGGGAGGAAGCAGCAGAATGTGCCTCTCACATCTAGCCTGTAGGAATTCAGGTTGGCAAGTTCTATGGGGAAGCCCATTGCTGCCTATGGTGGAAACGGCATGGGAGATTTCAGTTTCAAAATCTCTGTGAAAAAGCGTCAGAGAAGCTTCTCCGTTTAGAATCCAGCATATCTCACAGAACCGAAGAAGTGGTAGTTAAAAGGGAGTTAGAGCTGCAAGCTGTTTGGTTTGGGAAATTAGACGCGAAATGAAACTGCAAATGCCTTCCAACAGGCTTGGAAAAGTGTGTTCTATATCTCTGCCAAACAGACTCCCCGGAGGTTGAGCTTTCAGAAGCAAGCTTAACTCTTTGGGAGGAAGCAGCAGAATGTGCCTCTCACATCTAGCCTGTAGGAATTCAGGATGGCAAGTTCTATGTGGAAGCCCATTGCTGCCTATGGTGGAAACGGCATGGGAGATTTCAGTTTCAAAATCTCTGTGAAAAAGCGTCAGAGAAGCTTCTCCGTTTAGAATCCAGCATATCTCACTGAACCGAAGAAGTGGTAGTTAGAAGGGAGTTAGAGCTGCAAGCAGTTTGGTTTGGGAAATTAGACGCGACATCAAACTGCAAAGGCCTTCCAACAGGCTTGGAAAATTGTGTTCTATATCTCTGCCAAACAGACTCCCCGGAGGTTGAGCTTTCAGAAGCAAGCTTAACTCTTTGGGAGGAAGCAGCAGAATGTGCCTCTCACATCTAGCCTGTAGGAATTCAGGTTGGCAAGTTCTATGGGGAAGCCCATAGGCGCCTTCGTTTGAAACGGGTTTGGAAATTTCAGTTTCAAAATCTCTGTGAAAAAGCGTCAGAGAAGCTTCCCCGTTTAGAATCCAGCATATCTCACTGAACCGAAGAAGTGGTAGTTAGAAGGGAGTTAGAGCTGCAAGCAGTTTGGTTTTGGAAATTAGAGGCTAAATGAAACTGCAAATGCCTTCCAACAGGCTTGGAAAAGTGTGTTGTATATCTCTGCCAAACAGACTCCCCGGAGGTTGAGCTTTCAGAAGCTGGTTTAACTCTAAGGGAGGAAGCAGCAGAATGTGCCTCTCACATCTAGCCTGTAGGAATTCAGGTTGGCAAGTTCTATGGCGAAGCCCATGGCTGCCTATGGTGGAAACGGCATGGGAGATTTCAGTTTCAAAATCTCTGTGAAAAAGCGTCAGAGAAGCTTCTCCGTTTAGAATCCAGCATATCTCACTGAACCGAAGAAGTGGTAGTTAGAAGGGAGTTAGAGCTGCAAGCAGTTTGGTTTTGGAAATTAGAGGCGTAATGAACCTGCAAATGCCTTCCAACAGGCTTGGAAAAATGTGTTCTATATCTCTGCCAAACAGACTCCCTGGAGGTTGAGCTTTCAGAAGCTAGTTTAACTCTTTGGGAGGAAGCATCAGAATGTTCCTCTCACATCTAGCCTGTAGGAATTCAGGTTGGCAAGTTCTATGGGGAAGCCCATTGCTGCCTATGGTGGAAACGGCATGGGAGATTTCAGTTTCAAAATCTCTGTGAAAAAGCGTCAGAGAAGCTTCTCCGTTTAGAATCCAGCATATCTCACTGAACCGAAGAAGTGGTAGTTAGAAGGGAGTTAGAGATGCAAGCAGTTTGTTTTGGGAAATTAGACGCCAAATGACACTGCAAAGGCCTTCCAACAGGCTTGGAAAAGTGTGTTCTATATCTCTGCCAAACAGACTCCCCGGAGCTTGAGCTTTCAGAAGCCAGTTTAACTCTTAGGGTGGAAGCAGCAGAATGTGCCTGTCACATCTAGCCTGTAGGAATTCAGGTTGGCAAGTTCTATGGGGAAGCCCATTGGCGCCTTCGTTGGAAACGGCTTTGGAAATTTCAGTTTCAAAATCTCTGTGAAAAAGCGTCAGAGAAGCTTCTCCGTTTAGAATCCAGCATATCTCACTGAACCGAGGAAGTGGTAGTTAGAAGGGAGTTAGAGCTGCAAGCAGTTTGGTTTTGGAAATTAGAGGCGAAATGAACCTGCAAATGCCTTCCAACAGGCTTTGAAAAGTGTGTTCTATATCTCTGCCAAACACACTCCCCGGAGGTGGAGCTTTCAGAAGCAAGGTTAACTCTTTGAGAGGAAGCAGCAGAATGTGCCTCTCACATCTAGCCTGTAGGAATTCAGGTTGGCAAGTTCTATGGGGAAGCCCATTGCTGCCTATGGTGGAAACGGCATGGGATATTTCAGTTTCAAAATCTCTGTGAAAAAGCGTCAGAGAAGCTTCTCCGTTTAGAATCCAGCATATCTCACTGAACCGAGGAAGTGGTAGTTAGAAGGGAGTTAGAGCTGCAAGCAGTTTGGTTTTGGAAATTAGAGGCGAAATGAAACTGCAAATGCCTTCAAACAGGCTTGGAAAATTGTGTTCTATATCTCTGAAAAACAGACTCCCCGGAGCTTGAGCTTTCAGAAGCCAGCTTAACTCTTTGGGAGGAAGCAGCAGAATGTGCCTCTCACATCTAGCCTGTAGGAATTCAGGTTGGCAAGTTCTATGGGGAAGCCCATAGGCGCCTTCGTTTGAAACGGGTTTGGAAATTTCAGTTTCAAAATCTCTGTGAAAAAGCGTCAGAGAAGCTTCCCCGTTTAGAATCCAGCATATCTCACTGAACCGAAGAAGTGGTAGTTAGAAGGGAGTTAGAGCTGCAAGCAGTTTGGTTTTTGAAATTAGAGGCTAAATGAAACTGCAAATTCCTTCCAACAGCCTTGGAAAAGTGTGTTCTATATCTCTGCCAAACAGACTCCCCGGAGGTTGAGCTTTCAGAAGCTGGTTTAACTCTAAGGGAGGAAGCAGCAGAATGTGCCTCTCACATCTAGCCTGTAGGAATTCAGGTTGGCAAGTTCTATGGGGAAGCCAATTGCTGCCTCTGGTGGAAACGGCATGGGAGATTTCATTTTCAAAATCTCTGTGAAAAAGCGTCAGAGAAGCTTCTCCGTTTAGAATCCAGCATATCTCACTGAACCGAGGAAGTGGTAGTTAGAAGGGAGTTAGAGCTGCAAGCAGTTTGGTTTTGGAAATTAGAGGCGAAATGAACCTGCAAATGCCTTCCAACAGGCTTGGAAAAATGTGTTCTATATCTCTGCCAAACAGACTCCCTGGAGGTTGAGCTTTCAGAAGCCAGTTTAACTCTTTGGGAGGAAGCAGCAGAATGTGCCTCTCACATCTAGCCTGTAGGAATTCAGGTTGGCAAGTTCTATGGGGAAGCCCATTGCTGCCTATGGTGGAAACGGCATGGGATATTTCAGTTTGAAAATCTCTGTGAAAAAGCGTCAGAGAAGCTTTCCCGTTTAGAATCCAGCATATCTCACTGAACCGAAGAAGTGGTAGTTAGAAGGGAGTTAGAGCTGCAAGCAGTTTGGTTTTGGAAATTAGAGGCTAAATGAAACTGCAAATGCCTTCCAACAGGCTTGGAAAAATGTGTTCTATATCTCTGCCAAACAGACTCCCCGGAGGTTGAGCTTTCAGAAGCTAGTTTAACTCTAAGGGAGGAAGCAGCAGAATGTGCCTCTCACATCTAGCCTGTAGGAATTCAGGTTGGCAAGTTCTATGGGGAAGCCCATTTTTGCCTATGGTGGAAACGGCATGGGAGATTTCAGTTTCAAAATCTCTGTGAAAAAGCGTCAGAGAAGCTTTCCCGTTTAGAATCCAGCATATCTCACTGACCCGAAGAAGTGGTAGTTAGAAGGGAGTTAGAGCTGCAAGCTGTTTGGTTTTGGAAATTAGAGGCTAAATGAAACTGCAAATGCCTTCCAACAGGCTTGGAAAAATGTGTTCTATATCTCTGCCAAAGAGACTCCCCGGAGGTTGAGCTTTCAGAAGCTAGTTTAACTCTAAGGGAGGAAGCAGCAGAATGTGCCTCTCACATCTAGCCTGTAGGAATTCAGGTTGGCAAGTTCTATGGGGAAGCCCATTGCTGCCTATGGTGGAAACGGCATGGGAGATTTCAGTTTCAAAATCCCTGTGAAAAAGCGTCAGAGAAGCTTCTCCGTTTAGAATCCAGCATATCTCACAGAACCGAAGAAGTGGTAGTTAAAAGGGAGTTAGAGCTGCAAGCTGTTTGGTTTGGGAAATTAGACGCGAAATGAAACTGCAAATGCCTTCCAACAGGCTTGGAAAAGTGTGTTCTATATCTCTGCCAAACAGACTCCCCGGAGGTTGAGCTTTCAGAAGCAAGCTTAACTCTTTGGGAGGAAGCAGCAGAATGTGCCTCTCACATCTAGACTGTAGGAATTCAGGATGGCAAGTTCTATGGGGAAGCCCATTGCTGCCTATGTTGGAAACGGCATGGGAGATTTCAGTTTCAAAATCTCTGTGAAAAAGCGTCAGAGAAGCTTCTCCGTTTAGAATCCAGCATATCTCACTGAACCGAAGAAGTGGTAGTTAGAAGGGAGTTAGAGCTGCAAGCAGTTTGGTTTGGGAAATTAGACGCGACATCAAACTGCAAAGGCCTTCCAACAGGCTTGGAAAAATGTGTTCTATATCTCTGCCAAACAGACTCCCCGGAGGTTGAGCTTTCAGAAGCAAGCTTAACTCTTTGGGAGGAAGCAGCAGAATGTGCCTCTCACATCTAGCCTGTAGGAATTCAGGTTGGCAAGTTCTATGGGGAAGCCCATAGGCGCCTTCGTTTGAAACGGGTTTGGAAATTTCAGTTTCAAAATCTCTGTGAAAAAGCGTCAGAGAAGCTTCCCCGTTTAGAATCCAGCATATCTCACTGAACCGAAGAAGTGGTAGTTAGAAGGGAGTTAGAGCTGCAAGCAGTTTGGTTTTGGAAATTAGAGGCTAAATGAAACTGCAAATGCCTTCCAACAGGCTTGGAAAAGTGTGTTGTATATCTCTGCCAAACAGACTCCCCGGAGGTTGAGCTTTCAGAAGCTGGTTTAACTCTAAGGGAGGAAGCAGCAGAATGTGCCTCTCACATCTAGCCTGTAGGAATTCAGGTTGGCAAGTTCTATGGGGAAGCCAATTGCTGCCTATGGTGGAAACGGCATGGGAGATTTCAGTTTCAAAATCTCTGTGAAAAAGCGTCAGAGAAGCTTCTCCGTTTAGAATCCAGCATATCTCACTGAACCGAAGAAGTGGTAGTTAGAAGGGAGTTAGAGCTGCAAGCAGTTTGGTTTTGGAAATTAGAGGCGTAATGAACCTGCAAATGCCTTCCAACAGGCTTGGAAAAATGTGTTCTATATCTCTGCCAAACAGACTCCCTGGAGGTTGAGCTTTCAGAAGCTAGTTTAACTCTTTGGGAGGAAGCAGCAGAATGTGCCTCTCACATCTAGCCTGTAGGAATTCAGGTTGGCAAGTTCTATGGGGAAGCCCATTGCTGCCTATGGTGGAAACGGCTTTGGAAATTTCAGTTTCAAAATCTCTGTGAAAAAGCGTCAGAGAAGCTTCCCCGTTTAGAATCCAGCATATCTCACTGAACCGAAGAAGTGGTATTTAGAAGGGAGTTAGAGCTGCAAGCAGTTTGGTTTTGGAAATTAGAGGCGAAATGAAACTGGAAATGCCTTCCAACAGGCTTGGAAAAGTGTGTTCTATATCTCTGCCAAACAGACTCCCCGGAGCTTGAGCTTTCAGAAGCCAGTTTAACTCTTAGGGTGGAAGCAGCAGAATGTGCCTGTCACATCTAGCCTGTAGGAATTCAGGTTGGCAAGTTCTATGGGGAAGCCCATTGGCGCCTTCGTTGGAAACGGCTTTGGAAATTTCAGTTTCAAAATCTCTGTGAAAAAGCGTCAGAGAAGCTTCTCCGTTTAGAATCCAGCATATCTCACTGAACCGAGGAAGTGGTAGTTAGAAGGGAGTTAGAGCTGCAAGCAGTTTGGTTTTGGAAATTAGAGGCGAAATGAACCTGCAAATGCCTTCCAACAGGCTTGGAAAAGTGTGTTCTATATCTCTGCCAAACACACTCCCCGGAGGTGGAGCTTTCAGAAGCAAGGTTAACTCTTTGAGAGGAAGCAGCAGAATGTGCCTCTCACATCTAGCCTGTAGGAATTCAGGTTGGCAAGTTCTATGGGGAAGCCCATTGCTGCCTATGGTGGAAACGGCATGGGATATTTCAGTTTCAAAATCTCTGTGAAAAAGCGTCAGAGAAGCTTCTCCGTTTAGAATCCAGCATATCTCACTGAACCGAGGAAGTGGTAGTTAGAAGGGAGTTAGAGCTGCAAGCAGTTTGGTTTTGGAAATTAGAGGCGAAATGAAACTGCAAATGCCTTCAAACAGGCTTGGAAAATTGTGTTCTATATCTCTGAAAAACAGACTCCCCGGAGCTTGAGCTTTCAGAAGCCAGCTTAACTCTTTGGGAGGAAGCAGCAGAATGTGCCTCTCACATCTAGCCTGTAGGAATTCAGGTTGGCAAGTTCTATGGGGAAGCCCATAGGCGCCTTCGTTTGAAACGGGTTTGGAAATTTCAGTTTCAAAATCTCTGTGAAAAAGCGTCAGAGAAGCTTCCCCGTTTAGAATCCAGCATATCTCACTGAACCGAAGAAGTGGTAGTTAGAAGGGAGTTAGAGCTGCAAGCAGTTTGGTTTTTGAAATTAGAGGCTAAATGAAACTGCAAATTCCTTCCAACAGCCTTGGAAAAGTGTGTTCTATATCTCTGCCAAACAGACTCCCCGGAGGTTGAGCTTTCAGAAGCTGGTTTAACTCTAAGGGAGGAAGCAGCAGAATGTGCCTCTCACATCTAGCCTGTAGGAATTCAGGTTGGCAAGTTCTATGGGGAAGCCAATTGCTGCCTATGGTGGAAACGGCATGGGAGATTTCATTTTCAAAATCTCTGTGAAAAAGCGTCAGAGAAGCTTCTCCGTTTAGAATCCAGCATATCTCACTGAACCGAGGAAGTGGTAGTTAGAAGGGAGTTAGAGCTGCAAGCAGTTTGGTTTTGGAAATTAGAGGCGAAATGAACCTGCAAATGCCTTCCAACAGGCTTGGAAAAATGTGTTCTATATCTCTGCCAAACAGACTCCCTGGAGGTTGAGCTTTCAGAAGCCAGTTTAACTCTTTGGGAGGAAGCAGCAGAATGTGCCTCTCACATCTAGCCTGTAGGAATTCAGGTTGGCAAGTTCTATGGGGAAGCCCATTGCTGCCTATGGTGGAAACGGCATGGGATATTTCAGTTTGAAAATCTCTGTGAAAAAGCGTCAGAGAAGCTTTCCCGTTTAGAATCCAGCATATCTCACTGAACCGAAGAAGTGGTAGTTAGAAGGGAGTTAGAGCTGCAAGCAGTTTGGTTTTGGAAATTAGAGGCTAAATGAAACTGCAAATGCCTTCCAACAGGCTTGGAAAAATGTGTTCTATATCTCTGCCAAACAGACTCCCCGGAGGTTGAGCTTTCAGAAGCTAGTTTAACTCTAAGGGAGGAAGCAGCAGAATGTGCCTCTCACATCTAGCCTGTAGGAATTCAGGTTGGCAAGTTCTATGGGGAAGCCCATTGGCGCCTTCGTTGGAAACGGGTTTGGAAATTTCACTTTCAAAATCTCTGTGAAAAAGCGTCAGAGAAGCTTCCCCGTTTAGAATCCAGCATATCTCACTGAACCGAAGAAGTGGTAGTTAGAAGGGAGTTAGACCTGCAAGCAGTTTGGTTTGGGAAATTAGACGCGAAATCAAACTGCAAAGGCCTTCCAACAGGCTTGGAAAAGTGTGTTCTATATCTCTGCCAAACAGACTCCCCGGAGGTTGAGCTTTCAGAAGCAAGCTTAACTCTTTGGGAGGAAGCAGCAGAATGTTCCTGTCACATCTAGCCTGTAGGAATTCAGGTTGGCAAGTTCTATGGGGAAGCCCATTGCTGCCTATGGTGGAAACGGCATGGGATATTTCAGTTTCAAAATCTCTGTGAAAAAGCGTCAGAGAAGCTTCTCCGTTTAGAATCCAGCATATCTCACTGACCCGAAGAAGTGGTAGTTAGAAGGGAGTTAGAGCTGCAAGCTGTTTGGTTTTGGAAATTAGAGGCTAAATGAAACTGCAAATGCCTTCCAACAGGCTTGGAAAAATGTGTTCTATATCTCTGCCAAAGAGACTCCCCGGAGGTTGAGCTTTCAGAAGCTAGTTTAACTCTAAGGGAGGAAGCAGCAGAATGTGCCTCTCACATCTAGCCTGTAGGAATTCAGGTTGGCAAGTTCTATGGGGAAGCCCATTGCTGCCTATGGTGGAAACGGCATGGGAGATTTCAGTTTCAAAATCTCTGTGAAAAAGCGTCAGAGAAGCTTCTCCGTTTAGAATCCAGCATATCTCACAGAACCGAAGAAGTGGTAGTTAAAAGGGAGTTAGAGCTGCAAGCTGTTTGGTTTGGGAAATTAGACGCGAAATGAAACTGCAAATGCCTTCCAACAGGCTTGGAAAAGTGTGTTCTATATCTCTGCCAAACAGACTCCCCGGAGGTTGAGCTTTCAGAAGCAAGCTTAACTCTTTGGGAGGAAGCAGCAGAATGTGCCTCTCACATCTAGCCTGTAGGAATTCAGGATGGCAAGTTCTATGTGGAAGCCCATTGCTGCCTATGGTGGAAACGGCATGGGAGATTTCAGTTTCAAAATCTCTGTGAAAAAGCGTCAGAGAAGCTTCTCCGTTTAGAATCCAGCATATCTCACTGAACCGAAGAAGTGGTAGTTAGAAGGGAGTTAGAGCTGCAAGCAGTTTGGTTTGGGAAATTAGACGCGACATCAAACTGCAAAGGCCTTCCAACAGGCTTGGAAAATTGTGTTCTATATCTCTGCCAAACAGACTCCCCGGAGGTTGAGCTTTCAGAAGCAAGCTTAACTCTTTGGGAGGAAGCAGCAGAATGTGCCTCTCACATCTAGCCTGTAGGAATTCAGGTTGGCAAGTTCTATGGGGAAGCCCATAGGCGCCTTCGTTTGAAACGGGTTTGGAAATTTCAGTTTCAAAATCTCTGTGAAAAAGCGTCAGAGAAGCTTCCCCGTTTAGAATCCAGCATATCTCACTGAACCGAAGAAGTGGTAGTTAGAAGGGAGTTAGAGCTGCAAGCAGTTTGGTTTTTGAAATTAGAGGCTAAATGAAACTGCAAATGCCTTCCAACAGGCTTGGAAAAGTGTGTTGTATATCTCTGCCAAACAGACTCCCCGGAGGTTGAGCTTTCAGAAGCTGGTTTAACTCTAAGGGAGGAAGCAGCAGAATGTGCCTCTCACATCTAGCCTGTAGGAATTCAGGTTGGCAAGTTCTATGGCGAAGCCCATGGCTGCCTATGGTGGAAACGGCATGGGAGATTTCAGTTTCAAAATCTCTGTGAAAAAGCGTCAGAGAAGCTTCTCCGTTTAGAATCCAGCATATCTCACTGAACCGAAGAAGTGGTAGTTAGAAGGGAGTTAGAGCTGCAAGCAGTTTGGTTTTGGAAATTAGAGGCGTAATGAACCTGCAAATGCCTTCCAACAGGCTTGGAAAAATGTGTTCTATATCTCTGCCAAACAGACTCCCTGGAGGTTGAGCTTTCAGAAGCTAGTTTAACTCTTTGGGAGGAAGCATCAGAATGTTCCTCTCACATCTAGCCTGTAGGAATTCAGGTTGGCAAGTTCTATGGGGAAGCCCATTGCTGCCTATGGTGGAAACGGCATGGGAGATTTCAGTTTCAAAATCTCTGTGAAAAAGCGTCAGAGAAGCTTCTCCGTTTAGAATCCAGCATATCTCACTGAACCGAAGAAGTGGTAGTTAGAAGGGAGTTAGAGATGCAAGCAGTTTGTTTTGGGAAATTAGACGCCAAATGACACTGCAAAGGCCTTCCAACAGGCTTGGAAAAGTGTGTTCTATATCTCTGCCAAACAGACTCCCCGGAGCTTGAGCTTTCAGAAGCCAGTTTAACTCTTAGGGTGGAAGCAGCAGAATGTGCCTGTCACATCTAGCCTGTAGGAATTCAGGTTGGCAAGTTCTATGGGGAAGCCCATTGGCGCCTTCGTTGGAAACGGCTTTGGAAATTTCAGTTTCAAAATCTCTGTGAAAAAGCGTCAGAGAAGCTTCTCCGTTTAGAATCCAGCATATCTCACTGAACCGAGGAAGTGGTAGTTAGAAGGGAGTTAGAGCTGCAAGCAGTTTGGTTTTGGAAATTAGAGGCGAAATGAACCTGCAAATGCCTTCCAACAGGCTTTGAAAAGTGTGTTCTATATCTCTGCCAAACACACTCCCCGGAGGTGGAGCTTTCAGAAGCAAGGTTAACTCTTTGAGAGGAAGCAGCAGAATGTGCCTCTCACATCTAGCCTGTAGGAATTCAGGTTGGCAAGTTCTATGGGGAAGCCCATTGCTGCCTATGGTGGAAACGGCATGGGATATTTCAGTTTCAAAATCTCTGTGAAAAAGCGTCAGAGAAGCTTCTCCGTTTAGAATCCAGCATATCTCACTGAACCGAGGAAGTGGTAGTTAGAAGGGAGTTAGAGCTGCAAGCAGTTTGGTTTTGGAAATTAGAGGCGAAATGAAACTGCAAATGCCTTCAAACAGGCTTGGAAAATTGTGTTCTATATCTCTGAAAAACAGACTCCCCGGAGCTTGAGCTTTCAGAAGCCAGCTTAACTCTTTGGGAGGAAGCAGCAGAATGTGCCTCTCACATCTAGCCTGTAGGAATTCAGGTTGGCAAGTTCTATGGGGAAGCCCATAGGCGCCTTCGTTTGAAACGGGTTTGGAAATTTCAGTTTCAAAATCTCTGTGAAAAAGCGTCAGAGAAGCTTCCCCGTTTAGAATCCAGCATATCTCACTGAACCGAAGAAGTGGTAGTTAGAAGGGAGTTAGAGCTGCAAGCAGTTTGGTTTTTGAAATTAGAGGCTAAATGAAACTGCAAATTCCTTCCAACAGCCTTGGAAAAGTGTGTTCTATATCTCTGCCAAACAGACTCCCCGGAGGTTGAGCTTTCAGAAGCTGGTTTAACTCTAAGGGAGGAAGCAGCAGAATGTGCCTCTCACATCTAGCCTGTAGGAATTCAGGTTGGCAAATTCTATGGGGAAGCCAATTGCTGCCTCTGGTGGAAACGGCATGGGAGATTTCATTTTCAAAATCTCTGTGAAAAAGCGTCAGAGAAGCTTCTCCGTTTAGAATCCAGCATATCTCACTGAACCGAGGAAGTGGTAGTTAGAAGGGAGTTAGAGCTGCAAGCAGTTTGGTTTTGGAAATTAGAGGCGAAATGAACCTGCAAATGCCTTCCAACAGGCTTGGAAAAATGTGTTCTATATCTCTGCCAAACAGACTCCCTGGAGGTTGAGCTTTCAGAAGCCAGTTTAACTCTTTGGGAGGAAGCAGCAGAATGTGCCTCTCACATCTAGCCTGTAGGAATTCAGGTTGGCAAGTTCTATGGGGAAGCCCATTGCTGCCTATGGTGGAAACGGCATGGGATATTTCAGTTTGAAAATCTCTGTGAAAAAGCGTCAGAGAAGCTTTCCCGTTTAGAATCCAGCATATCTCACTGAACCGAAGAAGTGGTAGTTAGAAGGGAGTTAGAGCTGCAAGCAGTTTGGTTTTGGAAATTAGAGGCTAAATGAAACTGCAAATGCCTTCCAACAGGCTTGGAAAAATGTGTTCTATATCTCTGCCAAACAGACTCCCCGGAGGTTGAGCTTTCAGAAGCTAGTTTAACTCTAAGGGAGGAAGCAGCAGAATGTGCCTCTCACATCTAGCCTGTAGGAATTCAGGTTGGCAAGTTCTATGGGGAAGCCCATTTTTGCCTATGGTGGAAACGGCATGGGAGATTTCAGTTTCAAAATCTCTGTGAAAAAGCGTCAGAGAAGCTTTCCCGTTTAGAATCCAGCATATCTCACTGACCCGAAGAAGTGGTAGTTAGAAGGGAGTTAGAGCTGCAAGCTGTTTGGTTTTGGAAATTAGAGGCTAAATGAAACTGCAAATGCCTTCCAACAGGCTTGGAAAAATGTGTTCTATATCTCTGCCAAAGAGACTCCCCGGAGGTTGAGCTTTCAGAAGCTAGTTTAACTCTAAGGGAGGAAGCAGCAGAATGTGCCTCTCACATCTAGCCTGTAGGAATTCAGGTTGGCAAGTTCTATGGGGAAGCCCATTGCTGCCTATGGTGGAAACGGCATGGGAGATTTCAGTTTCAAAATCCCTGTGAAAAAGCGTCAGAGAAGCTTCTCCGTTTAGAATCCAGCATATCTCACAGAACCGAAGAAGTGGTAGTTAAAAGGGAGTTAGAGCTGCAAGCTGTTTGGTTTGGGAAATTAGACGCGAAATGAAACTGCAAATGCCTTCCAACAGGCTTGGAAAAGTGTGTTCTATATCTCTGCCAAACAGACTCCCCGGAGGTTGAGCTTTCAGAAGCAAGCTTAACTCTTTGGGAGGAAGCAGCAGAATGTGCCTCTCACATCTAGACTGTAGGAATTCAGGATGGCAAGTTCTATGGGGAAGCCCATTGCTGCCTATGGTGGAAACGGCATGGGAGATTTCAGTTTCAAAATCTCTGTGAAAAAGCGTCAGAGAAGCTTCTCCGTTTAGAATCCAGCATATCTCACTGAACCGAAGAAGTGGTAGTTAGAAGGGAGTTAGAGCTGCAAGCAGTTTGGTTTGGGAAATTAGACGCGACATCAAACTGCAAAGGCCTTCCAACAGGCTTGGAAAAATGTGTTCTATATCTCTGCCAAACAGACTCCCCGGAGGTTGAGCTTTCAGAAGCAAGCTTAACTCTTTGGGAGGAAGCAGCAGAATGTGCCTCTCACATCTAGCCTGTAGGAATTCAGGTTGGCAAGTTCTATGGGGAAGCCCATTGCTGCCTATGGTGGAAACGGCTTTGGAAATTTCAGTTTCAAAATCTCTGTGAAAAAGCGTCAGAGAAGCTTCCCCGTTTAGAATCCAGCATATCTCACTGAACCGAAGAAGTGGTATTTAGAAGGGAGTTAGAGCTGCAAGCAGTTTGGTTTTGGAAATTAGAGGCGAAATGAAACTGGAAATGCCTTCCAACAGGCTTGGAAAAGTGTGTTCTATATCTCTGCCAAACAGACTCCCCGGAGCTTGAGCTTTCAGAAGCCAGTTTAACTCTTAGGGTGGAAGCAGCAGAATGTGCCTGTCACATCTAGCCTGTAGGAATTCAGGTTGGCAAGTTCTATGGGGAAGCCCATTGGCGCCTTCGTTGGAAACGGCTTTGGAAATTTCAGTTTCAAAATCTCTGTGAAAAAGCGTCAGAGAAGCTTCTCCGTTTAGAATCCAGCATATCTCACTGAACCGAGGAAGTGGTAGTTAGAAGGGAGTTAGAGCTGCAAGCAGTTTGGTTTTGGAAATTAGAGGCGAAATGAACCTGCAAATGCCTTCCAACAGGCTTGGAAAAGTGTGTTCTATATCTCTGCCAAACACACTCCCCGGAGGTGGAGCTTTCAGAAGCAAGGTTAACTCTTTGAGAGGAAGCAGCAGAATGTGCCTCTCACATCTAGCCTGTAGGAATTCAGGTTGGCAAGTTCTATGGGGAAGCCCATTGCTGCCTATGGTGGAAACGGCATGGGATATTTCAGTTTCAAAATCTCTGTGAAAAAGCGTCAGAGAAGCTTCTCCGTTTAGAATCCAGCATATCTCACTGAACCGAGGAAGTGGTAGTTAGAAGGGAGTTAGAGCTGCAAGCAGTTTGGTTTTGGAAATTAGAGGCGAAATGAAACTGCAAATGCCTTCAAACAGGCTTGGAAAATTGTGTTCTATATCTCTGAAAAACAGACTCCCCGGAGCTTGAGCTTTCAGAAGCCAGCTTAACTCTTTGGGAGGAAGCAGCAGAATGTGCCTCTCACATCTAGCCTGTAGGAATTCAGGTTGGCAAGTTCTATGGGGAAGCCCATAGGCGCCTTCGTTTGAAACGGGTTTGGAAATTTCAGTTTCATAATCTCTGTGAAAAAGCGTCAGAGAAGCTTCCCCGTTTAGAATCCAGCATATCTCACTGAACCGAAGAAGTGGTAGTTAGAAGGGAGTTAGAGCTGCAAGCAGTTTGGTTTTTGAAATTAGAGGCTAAATGAAACTGCAAATTCCTTCCAACAGCCTTGGAAAAGTGTGTTCTATATCTCTGCCAAACAGACTCCCCGGAGGTTGAGCTTTCAGAAGCTGGTTTAACTCTAAGGGAGGAAGCAGCAGAATGTGCCTCTCACATCTAGCCTGTAGGAATTCAGGTTGGCAAGTTCTATGGGGAAGCCAATTGCTGCCTATGGTGGAAACGGCATGGGAGATTTCATTTTCAAAATCTCTGTGAAAAAGCGTCAGAGAAGCTTCTCCGTTTAGAATCCAGCATATCTCACTGAACCGAGGAAGTGGTAGTTAGAAGGGAGTTAGAGCTGCAAGCAGTTTGGTTTTGGAAATTAGAGGCGAAATGAACCTGCAAATGCCTTCCAACAGGCTTGGAAAAATGTGTTCTATATCTCTGCCAAACAGACTCCCTGGAGGTTGAGCTTTCAGAAGCCAGTTTAACTCTTTGGGAGGAAGCAGCAGAATGTGCCTCTCACATCTAGCCTGTAGGAATTCAGGTTGGCAAGTTCTATGGGGAAGCCCATTGCTGCCTATGGTGGAAACGGCATGGGATATTTCAGTTTGAAAATCTCTGTGAAAAAGCGTCAGAGAAGCTTTCCCGTTTAGAATCCAGCATATCTCACTGAACCGAAGAAGTGGTAGTTAGAAGGGAGTTAGAGCTGCAAGCAGTTTGGTTTTGGAAATTAGAGGCTAAATGAAACTGCAAATGCCTTCCAACAGGCTTGGAAAAATGTGTTCTATATCTCTGCGAAACAGACTCCCCGGAGGTTGAGCTTTCAGAAGCTAGTTTAACTCTAAGGGAGGAAGCAGCAGAATGTGCCTCTCACATCTAGCCTGTAGGAATTCAGGTTGGCAAGTTCTATGGGGAAGCCCATTGGCGCCTTCGTTGGAAACGGGTTTGGAAATTTCACTTTCAAAATCTCTGTGAAAAAGCGTCAGAGAAGCTTCCCCGTTTAGAATCCGGCATATCTCACTGAACCGAAGAAGTGGTAGTTAGAAGGGAGTTAGACCTGCAAGCAGTTTGGTTTGGGAAATTAGACGCGAAATCAAACTGCAAAGGCCTTCCAACAGGCTTGGAAAAGTGTGTTCTATATCTCTGCCAAACAGACTCCCCGGAGGTTGAGCTTTCAGAAGCAAGCTTAACTCTTTGGGAGGAAGCAGCAGAATGTTCCTGTCACATCTAGCCTGTAGGAATTCAGGTTGGCAAGTTCTATGGGGAAGCCCATTGCTGCCTATGGTGGAAACGGCATGGGAGATTTCAGTTTCAAAATCTCTGTGAAAAAGCGTCAGAGAAGCTTCTCCGTTTAGAATCCAGCATATCTCACTGACCCGAAGAAGTGGTAGTTAGAAGGGAGTTAGAGCTGCAAGCTGTTTGGTTTTGGAAATTAGAGGCTAAATGAAACTGCAAATGCCTTCCAACAGGCTTGGAAAAATGTGTTCTATATCTCTGCCAAAGAGACTCCCCGGAGGTTGAGCTTTCAGAAGCTAGTTTAACTCTAAGGGAGGAAGCAGCAGAATGTGCCTCTCACATCTAGCCTGTAGGAATTCAGGTTGGCAAGTTCTATGGGGAAGCCCATTGCTGCCTATGGTGGAAACGGCATGGGAGATTTCAGTTTCAAAATCTCTGTGAAAAAGCGTCAGAGAAGCTTCTCCGTTTAGAATCCAGCATATCTCACAGAACCGAAGAAGTGGTAGTTAAAAGGGAGTTAGAGCTGCAAGCTGTTTGGTTTGGGAAATTAGACGCGAAATGAAACTGCAAATGCCTTCCAACAGGCTTGGAAAAGTGTGTTCTATATCTCTGCCAAACAGACTCCCCGGAGGTTGAGCTTTCAGAAGCAAGCTTAACTCTTTGGGAGGAAGCAGCAGAATGTGCCTCTCACATCTAGCCTGTAGGAATTCAGGATGGCAAGTTCTATGGGGAAGCCCATTGCTGCCTATGGTGGAAACGGCATGGGAGATTTCAGTTTCAAAATCTCTGTGAAAAAGCGTCAGAGAAGCTTCTCCGTTTAGAATCCAGCATATCTCACTGAACCGAAGAAGTGGTAGTTAGAAGGGAGTTAGAGCTGCAAGCAGTTTGGTTTGGGAAATTAGACGCGACATCAAACTGCAAAGGCCTTCCAACAGGCTTGGAAAAATGTGTTCTATATCTCTGCCAAACAGACTCCCCGGAGGTTGAGCTTTCAGAAGCAAGCTTAACTCTTTGGGAGGAAGCAGCAGAATGTGCCTCTCACATCTAGCCTGTAGGAATTCAGGTTGGCAAGTTCTATGGGGAAGCCCATAGGCGCCTTCGTTTGAAACGGGTTTGGAAATTTCAGTTTCAAAATCTCTGTGAAAAAGCGTCAGAGAAGCTTCCCCGTTTAGAATCCAGCATATCTCACTGAACCGAAGAAGTGGTAGTTAGAAGGGAGTTAGAGCTGCAAGCAGTTTGGTTTTGGAAATTAGAGGCTAAATGAAACTGCAAATGCCTTCCAACAGGCTTGGAAAAGTGTGTTGTATATCTCTGCCAAACAGACTCCCCGGAGGTTGAGCTTTCAGAAGCTGGTTTAACTCTAAGGGAGGAAGCAGCAGAATGTGCCTCTCACATCTAGCCTGTAGGAATTCAGGTTGGCAAGTTCTATGGGGAAGCCAATTGCTGCCTATGGTGGAAACGGCATGGGAGATTTCAGTTTCAAAATCTCTGTGAAAAAGCGTCAGAGAAGCTTCTCCGTTTAGAATCCAGCATATCTCACTGAACCGAAGAAGTGGTAGTTAGAAGGGAGTTAGAGCTGCAAGCAGTTTGGTTTTGGAAATTAGAGGCGTAATGAACCTGCAAATGACTTCCAACAGGCTTGGAAAAATGTGTTCTATATCTCTGCCAAACAGACTCCCTGGAGGTTGAGCTTTCAGAAGCTAGTTTAACTCTTTGGGAGGAAGCATCAGAATGTTCCTCTCACATCTAGCCTGTAGGAATTCAGGTTGGCAAGTTCTATGGGGAAGCCCATTGCTGCCTATGGTGGAAACGGCATGGGAGATTTCAGTTTCAAAATCTCTGTGAAAAAGCGTCAGAGAAGCTTCTCCGTTTAGAATCCAGCATATCTCACTGAACCGAAGAAGTGGTAGTTAGAAGGGAGTTAGAGATGCAAGCAGTTTGTTTTGGGAAATTAGACGCCAAATGACACTGCAAAGGCCTTCCAACAGGCTTGGAAAAGTGTGTTCTATATCTCTGCCAAACAGACTCCCCGGAGCTTGAGCTTTCAGAAGCCAGTTTAACTCTTAGGGTGGAAGCAGCAGAATGTGCCTGTCACATCTAGCCTGTAGGAATTCAGGTTGGCAAGTTCTATGGGGAAGCCCATTGGCGCCTTCGTTGGAAACGGCTTTGGAAATTTCAGTTTCAAAATCTCTGTGAAAAAGCGTCAGAGAAGCTTCTCCGTTTAGAATCCAGCATATCTCACTGAACCGAGGAAGTGGTAGTTAGAAGGGAGTTAGAGCTGCAAGCAGTTTGGTTTTGGAAATTAGAGGCGAAATGAACCTGCAAATGCCTTCCAACAGGCTTGGAAAAGTGTGTTCTATATCTCTGCCAAACACACTCCCCGGAGGTGGAGCTTTCAGAAGCAAGGTTAACTCTTTGAGAGGAAGCAGCAGAATGTGCCTCTCACATCTAGCCTGTAGGAATTCAGGTTGGCAAGTTCTATGGGGAAGCCCATTGCTGCCTATGGTGGAAACGGCATGGGATATTTCAGTTTCAAAATCTCTGTGAAAAAGCGTCAGAGAAGCTTCTCCGTTTAGAATCCAGCATATCTCACTGAACCGAGGAAGTGGTAGTTAGAAGGGAGTTAGAGCTGCAAGCAGTTTGGTTTTGGAAATTAGAGGCGAAATGAAACTGCAAATGCCTTCAAACAGGCTTGGAAAATTGTGTTCTATATCTCTGAAAAACAGACTCCCCGGAGCTTGAGCTTTCAGAAGCCAGCTTAACTCTTTGGGAGGAAGCAGCAGAATGTGCCTCTCACATCTAGCCTGTAGGAATTCAGGTTGGCAAGTTCTATGGGGAAGCCCATAGGCGCCTTCGTTTGAAACGGGTTTGGAAATTTCAGTTTCAAAATCTCTGTGAAAAAGCGTCAGAGAAGCTTCCCCGTTTAGAATCCAGCATATCTCACTGAACCGAAGAAGTGGTAGTTAGAAGGGAGTTAGAGCTGCAAGCAGTTTGGTTTTTGAAATTAGAGGCTAAATGAAACTGCAAATTCCTTCCAACAGCCTTGGAAAAGTGTGTTCTATATCTCTGCCAAACAGACTCCCCGGAGGTTGAGCTTTCAGAAGCTGGTTTAACTCTAAGGGAGGAAGCAGCAGAATGTGCCTCTCACATCTAGCCTGTAGGAATTCAGGTTGGCAAGTTCTATGGGGAAGCCAATTGCTGCCTATGGTGGAAACGGCATGGGAGATTTCATTTTCAAAATCTCTGTGAAAAAGCGTCAGAGAAGCTTCTCCGTTTAGAATCCAGCATATCTCACTGAACCGAGGAAGTGGTAGTTAGAAGGGAGTTAGAGCTGCAAGCAGTTTGGTTTTGGAAATTAGAGGCGAAATGAACCTGCAAATGCCTTCCAACAGGCTTGGAAAAATGTGTTCTATATCTCTGCCAAACAGACTCCCTGGAGGTTGAGCTTTCAGAAGCCAGTTTAACTCTTTGGGAGGAAGCAGCAGAATGTGCCTCTCACATCTAGCCTGTAGGAATTCAGGTTGGCAAGTTCTATGGGGAAGCCCATTGCTGCCTATGGTGGAAACGGCATGGGATATTTCAGTTTGAAAATCTCTGTGAAAAAGCGTCAGAGAAGCTTTCCCGTTTAGAATCCAGCATATCTCACTGAACCGAAGAAGTGGTAGTTAGAAGGGAGTTAGAGCTGCAAGCAGTTTGGTTTTGGAAATTAGAGGCTAAATGAAACTGCAAATGCCTTCCAACAGGCTTGGAAAAATGTGTTCTATATCTCTGCCAAACAGACTCCCCGGAGGTTGAGCTTTCAGAAGCTAGTTTAACTCTAAGGGAGGAAGCAGCAGAATGTGCCTCTCACATCTAGCCTGTAGGAATTCAGGTTGGCAAGTTCTATGGGGAAGCCCATTGGCGCCTTCGTTGGAAACGGGTTTGGAAATTTCAGTTTCAAAATCTCTGTGAAAAAGCGTCAGAGAAGCTTCCCCGTTTAGAATCCAGCATATCTCACTGAACCGAAGAAGTGGTAGTTAGAAGGGAGTTAGAGCTGCAAGCAGTTTGGTTTGGGAAATTAGACGCGAAATCAAACTGCAAAGGCCTTCCAACAGGCTTGGAAAAGTGTGTTCTATATCTCTGCCAAACAGACTCCCCGGAGGTTGAGCTTTCAGAAGCAAGCTTAACTCTTTGGGAGGAAGCAGCAGAATGTTCCTGTCACATCTAGCCTGTAGGAATTCAGGTTGGCAAGTTCTATGGGGAAGCCCATTGCTGCCTATGGTGGAAACGGCATGGGATATTTCAGTTTCAAAATCTCTGTGAAAAAGCGTCAGAGAAGCTTCTCCGTTTAGAATCCAGCATATCTCACTGAACCGAAGAAGTGGTAGTTAGAAGGGAGTTAGAGCTGCAAGCAGTTTGTTTTGGGAAATTAGACGCGAAATGACACTGCAAAGGCCTTCGAACAGGCTTGGAAAAGTGTGTTCTATATCTCTGCCAAACAGACTCCCCGGAGCTTGAGCTTTCAGAAGCCAGTTTAACTCTTAGGGTGGAAGCAGCAGAATGTGCCTCTCACATCTAGCCTGTAGGAATTCAGGTTGGCAAGTTCTATGGGGAAGCCCATTTTTGCCTATGGTGGAAACGGCATGGGAGATTTCAGTTTCAAAATCTCTGTGAAAAAGCGTCAGAGAAGCTTTCCCGTTTAGAATCCAGCATATCTCACTGACCCGAAGAAGTGGTAGTTAGAAGGGAGTTAGAGCTGCAAGCTGTTTGGTTTTGGAAATTAGAGGCTAAATGAAACTGCAAATGCCTTCCAACAGGCTTGGAAAAATGTGTTCTATATCTCTGCCAAAGAGACTCCCCGGAGGTTGAGCTTTCAGAAGCTAGTTTAACTCTAAGGGAGGAAGCAGCAGAATGTGCCTCTCACATCTAGCCTGTAGGAATTCAGGTTGGCAAGTTCTATGGGGAAGCCCATTGCTGCCTATGGTGGAAACGGCATGGGAGATTTCAGTTTCAAAATCTCTGTGAAAAAGCGTCAGAGAAGCTTCTCCGTTTAGAATCCAGCATATCTCACAGAACCGAAGAAGTGGTAGTTAAAAGGGAGTTAGAGCTGCAAGCTGTTTGGTTTGGGAAATTAGACGCGAAATGAAACTGCAAATGCCTTCCAACAGGCTTGGAAAAGTGTGTTCTATATCTCTGCCAAACAGACTCCCCGGAGGTTGAGCTTTCAGAAGCAAGCTTAACTCTTTGGGAGGAAGCAGCAGAATGTGCCTCTCACATCTAGACTGTAGGAATTCAGGATGGCAAGTTCTATGGGGAAGCCCATTGCTGCCTATGGTGGAAACGGCATGGGAGATTTCAGTTTCAAAATCTCTGTGAAAAAGCGTCAGAGAAGCTTCTCCGTTTAGAATCCAGCATATCTCACTGAACCGAAGAAGTGGTAGTTAGAAGGGAGTTAGAGCTGAAAGCAGTTTGGTTTGGGAAATTAGACGCGACATCAAACTGCAAAGGCCTTCCAACAGGCTTGGAAAAATGTGTTCTATATCTCTGCCAAACAGACTCCCCGGAGGTTGAGGTTTCAGAAGCAAGCTTAACTCTTTGGGAGGAAGCAGCAGAATGTGCCTCTCACATCTAGCCTGTAGGAATTCAGGTTGGCAAGTTCTATGGGGAAGCCCATAGGCGCCTTCGTCTGAAACGGGTTTGGAAATTTCAGTTTCAAAATCTCTGTGAAAAAGCGTCAGAGAAGCTTCCCCGTTTAGAATCCAGCATATCTCACTGAACCGAAGAAGTGGTAGTTAGAAGGGAGTTAGAGCTGCAAGCAGTTTGGTTTTGGAAATTAGAGGCTAAATGAAACTGCAAATGCCTTCCAACAGGCTTGGAAAAGTGTGTTGTATATCTCTGCCAAACAGACTCCCCGGAGGTTGAGTTTTCAGAAGCTGGTTTAACTCTAAGGGAGGAAGCAGCAGAATGTGCCTCTCACATCTAGCCTGTAGGAATTCAGGTTGGCAAGTTCTATGGGGAAGCCAATTGCTGCCTATGGTGGAAACGGCATGGGAGATTTCAGTTTCAAAATCTCTGTGAAAAAGCGTCAGAGAAGCTTCTCCGTTTAGAATCCAGCATATCTCACTGAACCGAAGAAGTGGTAGTTAGAAGGGAGTTAGAGCTGCAAGCAGTTTGGTTTTGGAAATTAGAGGCGTAATGAACCTGCAAATGCCTTCCAACAGGCTTGGAAAAATGTGTTCTATATCTCTGCCAAACAGACTCCCTGGAGGTTGAGCATTCAGAAGCTAGTTTAACTCTTTGGGAGGAAGCAGCAGAATGTGCCTCTCACATCTAGCCTGTAGGAATTCAGGTTGGCAAGTTCTATGGGGAAGCCCATTGCTGCCTATGGTGGAAACGGCTTTGGAAATTTCAGTTTCAAAATCTCTGTGAAAAAGCGTCAGAGAAGCTTCCCCGTTTAGAATCCAGCATATCTCACTGAACCGAAGAAGTGGTATTTAGAAGGGAGTTAGAGCTGCAAGCAGTTTGGTTTTGGAAATTAGAGGCGAAATGAAACTGGAAATGCCTTCCAACAGGCTTGGAAAAATGTGTTCTATATCTCTGCCAAACAGACTCCCCGGAGGTTGAGCTTTCAGAAGCTAGTTTAACTCTAAGGGAGGAAGCAGCAGAATGTGCCTCTCACATCTAGCCTGTAGGAATTCAGGTTGGCAAGTTCTATGGGGAAGCCCATTGCTGCCTATGGTGGAAACGGCATGGCAGATTTCAGTTTCAAAATCTCTGTGAAAAAGCGTCAGAGAAGCTTCTCCGTTTAGAATCCAGCATATCTCACAGAACCGAAGAAGTGGTAGATAGAAGGGAGTTAGAGCTGCAAGCAGTTTGGTTTGGGAATTTAGACGCGAAATGAAACTGCAAATGCCTTCAAACAGGCTTGGAAAATTGTGTTCTATATCTCTGAAAAACAGACTCCCCGGAGCTTGAGCTTTCAGAAGCCAGCTTAACTCTTTGGGAGGAAGCAGCAGAATGTGCCTCTCACATCTAGCCTGTAGGAATTCAGGTTGGCAAGTTCTATGGGGAAGCCAATTGCTGCCTATGGTGGAAACGGCATGTGAGATTTCATTTTCAAAATCTCTGTGAAAAAGCGTCAGAGAAGCTTCTCCGTTTAGAATCCAGCATATCTCACTGAACCGAGGAAGTGGTAGTTAGAAGGGAGTTAGAGCTGCAAGCAGTTTGGTTTTGGAAATTAGAGGCGAAATGAACCTGCAAATGCCTTCCAACAGGCTTGGAAAAATGTGTTCTATATCTCTGCCAAACAGACTCCCTGGAGGTTGAGCTTTCAGAAGCCAGTTTAACTCTTTGGGAGGAAGCAGCAGAATGTGCCTCTCACATCTAGCCTGTAGGAATTCAGGTTGGCAAGTTCTATGGGGAAGCCCATTGCTGCCTATGGTGGAAACGGCATGGGATATTTCAGTTTGAAAATCTCTGTGAAAAAGCGTCAGAGAAGCTTTCCCGTTTAGAATCCAGCATATCTCACTGAACCGAAGAAGTGGTAGTTAGAAGGGAGTTAGAGCTGCAAGCAGTTTGGTTTTGGAAATTAGAGGCTAAATGAAACTGCAAATGCCTTCCAACAGGCTTGGAAAAATGTGTTCTATATCTCTGCCAAACAGACTCCCCGGAGGTTGAGCTTTCAGAAGCTAGTTTAACTCTAAGGGAGGAAGCAGCAGAATGTGCCTCTCACATCTAGCCTGTAGGAATTCAGGTTGGCAAGTTCTATGGGGAAGCCCATTGGCGCCTTCGTTGGAAACGGGTTTGGAAATTTCAGTTTCAAAATCTCTGTGAAAAAGCGTCAGAGAAGCTTCCCCGTTTAGAATCCAGCATATCTCACTGAACCGAAGAAGTGGTAGTTAGAAGGGAGTTAGAGCTGCAAGCAGTTTGGTTTGGGAAATTAGACGCGAAATCAAACTGCAAAGGCCTTCCAACAGGCTTGGAAAAGTGTGTTCTATATCTCTGCCCAACAGACTCCCCGGAGGTTGAGCTTTCAGAAGCAAGTTTAACTCTAAGGGAGGAAGCAGCAGAATGTGCCTCTCACATCTAGCCTGTAGGAATTCAGGTTGGCAAGTTCTATGGGGAAGCCCATTGCTGCCTATGGTGGAAACGGCATGGGAGATTTCAGTTTCAAAATCTCTGTGAAAAAGCGTCAGAGAAGCTTCTCCGTTTAGAATCCAGCATATCTCACAGAACCGAAGAAGTGGTAGATAGAAGGGAGTTAGAGCTGCAAGCAGTTTGGTTTGGGAAATTAGACGTGAAATCACACTGCAAAGGCCTCCCAACAGGCTTGGAAAAGTGTGTTATACATCTCTGCCAAACAGACTCCCCGGAGGTTGAGCTTTTAGAAGCTAGCTTAACTCTAAGGGAGGAAGCAGCAGAATGTGCCTCTCACGTCTAGCCTGTAGGAATTCAGGATGGCAAGTTCTATTGGGAAGCCCATTGGCGCCTTCGTTGGAAACGGGTTTGGAAATTTCAGTTTCAAAATCTCTGTGAAAAAGCGTCAGAGAAGCTTCCCCGTTTAGAATCCAGCATATCTCACTGAACCGAAGAAGTGGTAGTTAGAAGGGAGTTAGAGCTGCAAGCAGTTTGGTTTGGGAAATTAGACGCGAAATGACACTGCAAATGCCTTCCAACAGGCTTGGAAGAGTGTGTTCTATATCTCTGCCAAACAGACTCCCCGGAGGTTGAGCTTTCAGAAGCAAGTTTAAATCTCTGGGAGGAAGCAGCAGAATGTGCCTCTCACATCTAGCCTGTAGGAATTCAGGTTGGCAAGTTCTATGGGGAAGCCCATTGGTGCCTATGGTGGAAACGGCATGGGAGATTTCAGTTTCAAAATCTCTGTGAAAAAGCGTCAGAGAAGCTTCTCCGTTTAGAATCCAGCATATCTCACAGAACCGAAGAAGTGGTAGATAGAAGGGAGTTAGAGCTGCAAGCAGTTTGGTTTGGGAAATTAGACGTGAAATGAAACTGCAAATGCCTTCCAACAGGCTTGGAAAAGTGTGTTCTATATCTCTGCCAAACAGACTCCCCGGAGGTTGAGCTTTCAGAAGCAAGCTTAACTCTTTGGGAGGAAGCAGCAGAATGTGCCTCTCACATCTAGCCTGTAGGAATTCAGGTTGGCAAGTTCTATGGGGAAGCCCATTGCTGCCTATGGTGGAAAGGGCATGGGAGATTTCAGTTTCAAAATCTCTGTGAAAAAGCGTCAGAGAAGCTTCTCCGTTTAGAATCCAGCATATATCACAGAACCGAAGAAGTGGTAGATAGAAGGGAGTTAGAGCTGCAAGCAGTTTGGTTTGGGAATTTAGACGCGAAATGAAACTGCAAATGCCTTCCAACAGGCTTGGAAAAGTGTGTTCTATATCTCTGCCAAACACACTCCCCGGAGGTGGAGCTTTCAGAAGCAAGCTTAACTCTTTGAGAGGAAGCAGCAGAATGTGCCTCTCACATCTAGCCTGTAGGAATTCAGGTTGGCAAGTTCTATGGGGAAGCCCATTGGCGCCTTCGTTGGAAACGGTTTTGGAAATTTCAGTTTCAAAATCTCTGTGAAAAAGCGTCAGAGAAGTTTCCCCGTTTAGAATCCAGTATATCTCAGTGAACCGAAGAAGTGGTAGTTAGAAGGGAGTTAGAGCTGCAAGCAGTTTGGTTTGGGAAATTAGACGCGAAATGACACTGCAAATGCCTTCCAACAGGCTTGGAAAAGTGTGTTCTATATCTCTGCCAAACAGACTCCCCGGAGGTTGAGCTTTCAGAAGCAAGTTTAACTCGAAGGGAGGAAGCAGCAGATTGTGCCTCTCACATCTAGCCTGTAGGAATTCAGGTTGGCAAGTTCTATGGGGAAGCCCATTGGCGCCTTCGTTGGAAACGGCTTTGGAAATTTCAGTTTCAAAATCTCTGTGAAAAAGCGTCAGAGAAGCTTCCCCGTTTAGAATCCAGTATATCTCACTGAACCGAAGAAGTGGTAGTTAGAAGGGAGTTAGAGCTGCAAGCAGTTTGGTTTTGGAAATTAGAGGCGTAATGAACCTGCAAATGCCTTCCAACAGGCTTGGAAAAATGTGTTCTATATCTCTGCCAAACAGACTCCCTGGAGGTTGAGCTTTCAGAAGCTAGTTTAACTCTTTGGGAGGAAGCAGCAGAATGTGCCTCTCACATCTAGCCTGTAGGAATTCAGGTTGGCAAGTTCTATGGGGAAGCCCATTGCTGCCTATGGTGGAAACGGCTTTGGAAATTTCAGTTTCAAAATCTCTGTGAAAAAGCGTCAGAGAAGCTTCCCCGTTTAGAATCCAGCATATCTCACTGAACCGAAGAAGTGGTATTTAGAAGGGAGTTAGAGCTGCAAGCAGTTTGGTTTTGGAAATTAGAGGCGAAATGAAACTGGAAATGCCTTCCAACAGGCTTGGAAAAATGTGTTCTATATCTCTGCCAAACAGACTCCCCGGAGGTTGAGCTTTCAGAAGCTAGTTTAACTCTAAGGGAGGAAGCAGCAGAATGTGCCTCTCACATCTAGCCTGTAGGAATTCAGGTTGGCAAGTTCTATGGGGAAGCCCATTGCTGCCTATGGTGGAAACGGCATGGCAGATTTCAGTTTCAAAATCTCTGTGAAAAAGCGTCAGAGAAGCTTCTCCGTTTAGAATCCAGCATATCTCACAGAACCGAAGAAGTGGTAGATAGAAGGGAGTTAGAGCTGCAAGCAGTTTGGTTTGGGAATTTAGACGCGAAATGAAACTGCAAATGCCTTCAAACAGGCTTGGAAAATTGTGTTCTATATCTCTGAAAAACAGACTCCCCGGAGCTTGAGCTTTCAGAAGCCAGCTTAACTCTTTGGGAGGAAGCAGCAGAATGTGCCTCTCACATCTAGCCTGTAGGAATTCAGGTTGGCAAGTTCTATGGGGAAGCCAATTGCTGCCTATGGTGGAAACGGCATGTGAGATTTCATTTTCAAAATCTCTGTGAAAAAGCGTCAGAGAAGCTTCTCCGTTTAGAATCCAGCATATCTCACTGAACCGAGGAAGTGGTAGTTAGAAGGGAGTTAGAGCTGCAAGCAGTTTGGTTTTGGAAATTAGAGGCGAAATGAACCTGCAAATGCCTTCCAACAGGCTTGGAAAAATGTGTTCTATATCTCTGCCAAACAGACTCCCTGGAGGTTGAGCTTTCAGAAGCCAGTTTAACTCTTTGGGAGGAAGCAGCAGAATGTGCCTCTCACATCTAGCCTGTAGGAATTCAGGTTGGCAAGTTCTATGGGGAAGCCCATTGCTGCCTATGGTGGAAACGGCATGGGATATTTCAGTTTGAAAATCTCTGTGAAAAAGCGTCAGAGAAGCTTTCCCGTTTAGAATCCAGCATATCTCACTGAACCGAAGAAGTGGTAGTTAGAAGGGAGTTAGAGCTGCAAGCAGTTTGGTTTTGGAAATTAGAGGCTAAATGAAACTGCAAATGCCTTCCAACAGGCTTGGAAAAATGTGTTCTATATCTCTGCCAAACAGACTCCCCGGAGGTTGAGCTTTCAGAAGCTAGTTTAACTCTAAGGGAGGAAGCAGCAGAATGTGCCTCTCACATCTAGCCTGTAGGAATTCAGGTTGGCAAGTTCTATGGGGAAGCCCATTGGCGCCTTCGTTGGAAACGGGTTTGGAAATTTCAGTTTCAAAATCTCTGTGAAAAAGCGTCAGAGAAGCTTCCCCGTTTAGAATCCAGCATATCTCACTGAACCGAAGAAGTGGTAGTTAGAAGGGAGTTAGAGCTGCAAGCAGTTTGGTTTGGGAAATTAGATACGAAATCAAACTGCAAAGGCCTTCCAACAGGCTTGGAAAAGTGTGTTCTATATCTCTGCCCAACAGACTCCCCGGAGGTTGAGCTTTCAGAAGCAAGTTTAACTCTAAGGGAGGAAGCAGCAGAATGTGCCTCTCACATCTAGCCTGTAGGAATTCAGGTTGGCAAGTTCTATGGGGAAGCCCATTGCTGCCTATGGTGGAAACGGCATGGGAGATTTCAGTTTCAAAATCTCTGTGAAAAAGCGTCAGAGAAGCTTCTCCGTTTAGAATCCAGCATATCTCACAGAACCGAAGAAGTGGTAGATAGAAGGGAGTTAGAGCTGCAAGCAGTTTGGTTTGGGAAATTAGACGCGAAATCACACTGCAAAGGCCTCCCAACAGGCTTGGAAAAGTGTGTTATACATCTCTGCCAAACAGACTCCCCGGAGGTTGAGCTTTTAGAAGCTAGCTTAACTCTAAGGGAGGAAGCAGCAGAATGTGCCTCTCACGTCTAGCCTGTAGGAATTCAGGATGGCAAGTTCTATTGGGAAGCCCATTGGCGCCTTCGTTGGAAACGGGTTTGGAAATTTCAGTTTCAAAATCTCTGTGAAAAAGCGTCAGAGAAGCTTCCCCGTTTAGAATCCAGCATATCTCACTGAACCGAAGAAGTGGTAGTTAGAAGGGAGTTAGAGCTGCAAGCAGTTTGGTTTGGGAAATTAGACGCGAAATGACACTGCAAATGCCTTCCAACAGGCTTGGAAGAGTGTGTTCTATATCTCTGCCAAACAGACTCCCCGGAGGTTGAGCTTTCAGAAGCAAGTTTAAATCTCTGGGAGGAAGCAGCAGAATGTGCCTCTCACATCTAGCCTGTAGGAATTCAGGTTGGCAAGTTCTATGGGGAAGCCCATTGGTGCCTATGGTGGAAACGGCATGGGAGATTTCAGTTTCAAAATCTCTGTGAAAAAGCGTCAGAGAAGCTTCTCCGTTTAGAATCCAGCATATCTCACAGAACCGAAGAAGTGGTAGATAGAAGGGAGTTAGAGCTGCAAGCAGTTTGGTTTGGGAAATTAGACGTGAAATGAAACTGCAAATGCCTTCCAACAGGCTTGGAAAAGTGTGTTCTATATCTCTGCCAAACAGACTCCCCGGAGGTTGAGCTTTCAGAAGCAAGCTTAACTCTTTGGGAGGAAGCAGCAGAATGTGCCTCTCACATCTAGCCTGTAGGAATTCAGGTTGGCAAGTTCTATGGGGAAGCCCATTGCTGCCTATGGTGGAAAGGGCATGGGAGATTTCAGTTTCAAAATCTCTGTGAAAAAGCGTCAGAGAAGCTTCTCCGTTTAGAATCCAGCATATCTCACAGAACCGAAGAAGTGGTAGATAGAAGGGAGTTAGAGCTGCAAGCAGTTTGGTTTGGGAATTTAGACGCGAAATGAAACTGCAAATGCCTTCCAACAGGCTTGGAAAAGTGTGTTCTATATCTCTGCCAAACACACTCCCCGGAGGTGGAGCTTTCAGAAGCCAGCTTAACTCTTTGAGAGGAAGCAGCAGAATGTGCCTCTCACATCTAGCCTGTAGGAATTCAGGTTGGCAAGTTCTATGGGGAAGCCCATTGGCGCCTTCGTTGGAAACGGTTTTGGAAATTTCAGTTTCAAAATCTCTGTGAAAAAGCGTCAGAGAAGTTTCCCCGTTTAGAATCCAGTATATCTCAGTGAACCGAAGAAGTGGTAGTTAGAAGGGAGTTAGAGCTGCAAGCAGTTTGGTTTGGGAAATTAGACGCGAAATGACACTGCAAATGCCTTCCAACAGGCTTGGAAAAGTGTGTTCTATATCTCTGCCAAACAGACTCCCCGGAGGTTGAGCTTTCAGAAGCAAGTTTAACTCGAAGGGAGGAAGCAGCAGATTGTGCCTCTCACATCTAGCCTGTAGGAATTCAGGTTGGCAAGTTCTATGGGGAAGCCCATTGGCGCCTTCGTTGGAAACGGCTTTGGAAATTTCAGTTTCAAAATCTCTGTGAAAAAGCGTCAGAGAAGCTTCCCCGTTTAGAATCCAGTATATCTCACTGAACCGAAGAAGTGGTAGTTAGAAGGGAGTTAGAGCTGCAAGCAGTTTGGTTTGGGAAATTAGACGCGAAATGACACTGCAAATGCCTTCCAACAGGCTTGGAAAAGTGTGTTCTATATCTCTGCCAAACAGACTCCCCGGAGGTTGAGCTTTCAGAAGCAAGTTTAACTCGAAGGGAGGAAGCAGCAGAATGTGCCTCTCACATCTAGCCTGTAGGAATTCAGGTTGGCAAGTTCTATGGGGAAGCCCATTGGCGCCTTCGTTGGAAACGGCTTTGGAAATTTCAGTTTCAAAATCTCTGTGAAAAAGCGTCAGAGAAGCTTCCCCGTTTAGAATCCAGCATATCTCACTGAACCGAAGAAGTGGTAGATAGAAGGGAGTTAGAGCTGCAAGCAGTTTGGTTTGGGAATTTAGACACGAAATGAAACTGCAAATGCCTTCCAACAGGCTTGGAAAAGTGTGTTCTATATCTCTGCCAAACAGACTCCCCGGAGGTTGAGCTTTCAGAAGCAAGCTTAACTCTTTGGGAGGAAGCAGCAGAATGTGCCTGTCACATCTAGCCTGTAGGAATTCAGGTTGGCAAGTTCTATGGGGAAGCCCATTGCTGCCTATGGTGGAAACGGCATGGGAGATTTCAGTTTCAAAATCTCTGTGAAAAAGCGTCAGAGAAGCTTCCCCGTTTAGAATCCAGCATATCTCACTGAACCGAAGAAGTGGTATTTAGAAGGGAGTTAGAGCTGCAAGCAGTTTGGTTTTGGAAATTAGAGGCGAAATGAAACTGCAAATGCCTTCCAACAGGCTTGGAAAAATGTGTTCTATATCTCTGCCAAACAGACTCCCCGGAGGTTGAGCTTTCAGAAGCAAGTTTAACTCTAAGGGAGGAAGCAGCAGAATGTGCCTCTCACATCTAGCCTGTAGGAATTCAGGTTGGCAAGTTCTATGGGGAAGCCCATTGCTGCCTATGGTGGAAACGGCATGGGAGATTTCAGTTTCAAAATCTCTGTGAAAAAGCGTCAGAGAAGCTTCTCCGCTTAGAATCCAGCATATCTCACAGAACCGAAGAAGTGGTAGATAGAAGGGAGTTAGAGCTGCAAGCAGTTTGGTTTGGGAATTTAGACGCGAAATGAAACTGCAAATGCCTTCAAACAGGCTTGGAAAAGTGTGTTCTATATCTCTGAAAAACAGACTCCCCGGAGCTTGAGCTTTCAGAAGCCAGCTTAACTCTTTGGGAGGAAGCAGCAGAATGTGCCTCTCACATCTAGCCTGTAGGAATTCAGGTTGGCAAGTTCTATGGGGAAGCCCATAGGCGCCTTCGTTTGAAACGGGTTTGGAAATTTCAGTTTCAAAATCTCTGTGAAAAAGCGTCAGAGAAGCTTCCCCGTTTAGAATCCAGCATATCTCACTGAACCGAATAAGTGGTATTTAGAAGGGAGTTAGAGCTGCAAGCAGTTTGGTTTGGGAAATTAGAGGCTAAATGAAACTGCAAATGCCTTCCAACAGGCTTGGAAAAATGTGTTCTATATCTCTGCCAAACAGACTCCCCGGAGGTTGAGCTTTCAGAAGCTAGTTTAACTCTAAGGGAGGAAGCAGCAGAATGTGCCTCTCACATCTAGCCTGTAGGAATTCAGGTTGGCAAGTTCTATGGGGAAGCCCATTGCTGCCTATGGTGGAAACGGCATGGCAGATTTCAGTTTCAAAATCTCTGTGAAAAAGCGTCAGAGAAGCTTCTCCGTTTAGAATCCAGCATATCTCACAGAACCGAAGAAGTGGTAGATAGAAGGGAGTTAGAGCTGCAAGCAGTTTGGTTTGGGAAATTAGACGCGAAATCACACTGCAAAGGCCTTCCAACAGGCTTGGAAAAATGTGTTATACATCTCTGCCAAACAGACTCCCCGGAGGTTGAGCTTTTAGAAGCTAGCTTAACTCTACGGGAGGAAGCAGCAGAATGTGCCTCTCACGTCTAGCCTGTAGGAATTCAGGATGGCAAGTTCTATTGGGAAGCCCATTGGCGCCTTCGTTGGAAACGGGTTTGGAAATTTCAGTTTCAAAATCTCTGTGAAAAAGCGTCAGAGAAGCTTCCCCGTTTAGAATCCAGCATATCTCACTGAACCGAAGAAGTGGTAGTTAGAAGGGAGTTAGAGCTGCAAGCAGTTTGGTTTGGGAAATTAGACGCGAAATGACACTGCAAATGCCTTCCAACAGGCTTGGAAGAGTGTGTTCTATATCTCTGCCAAACAGACTCCCCGGAGGTTGAGCTTTCAGAAGCAAGTTTCAATCTCTGGGAGGAAGCAGCAGAATGTGCCTCTCACATCTAGCCTGTAGGAATTCAGGTTGGCAAGTTCTATGGGGAAGCCCATTGGTGCCTATGGTGGAACCGGCATGGGAGATTTCAGTTTCAAAATCTCTGTGAAAAAGCGTCAGAGAAGCTTCTCCGTTTAGAATCCAGCATATCTCACAGAACCGAAGAAGTGGTAGATAGAAGGGAGTTAGAGCTGCAAGCAGTTTGGTTTGGGAATTTAGACGCGAAATGAAACTGCAAATGCCTTCCAACAGGCTTGGAAAAGTGTGTTCTATATCTCTGCCAAACACACTCCCCGGAGGTGGAGCTTTCAGAAGCAAGCTTAACTCTTTGAGAGGAAGCAGCAGAATGTGCCTCTCACATCTAGCCTGTAGGAATTCAGGTTGGCAAGTTCTATGGGGAAGCCCATTGCAGCCTATGTTGGAAACGGCATGGGAGATTTCAGTTTCAAAATCTCTGTGAAAAAGCGTCAGAGAAGCTTCTCCGTTTAGAATCCAGCATATCTCACAGAACCGAAGAAGTGGTAGATAGAATTGAGTTAGAGCTGCAAGCAATTTGGTTTGGGAAATTAGACGCGAAATGACACTGCAAATGCCTTCCAACAGGCTTGGAAAAGTGTGTTCTATATCTCTGCCAAACAGACTCCCCGGAGGTTGAGCTTTCAGAAGCAAGTTTAACTCGAAGGGAGGAAGCAGCAGAATGTGCCTCTCACATCTAGCCTGTAGGAATTCAGGTTGGCAAGTTCTATGGGGAAGCCCATTGGCGCCTTCGTTGGAAACGGCTTTGGAAATTTCAGTTTCAAAATCTCTGTGAAAAAGCGTCAGAGAAGCTTCCCCGTTTAGAATCCAGCATATCTCACTGAACCGAAGAAGTGGTAGATAGAAGGGAGTTAGACCTGCAAGCAGTTTGGTTTGGGAATTTAGACGCGAAATGAAACTGCAAATGCCTTCCAACAGGCTTGGAAAAGTGTGTTCTATATCTCTGCCAAACAGACTCCCCGGAGGTTGAGCTTTCAGAAGCAAGCTTAACTCTTTGGGAGGAAGCAGCAGAATGTGCCTGTCACATCTAGCCTGTAGGAATTCAGGTTGGCAAGTTCTATGGGGAAGCCCATTGCTGCCTATGGTGGAAACGGCATGGGAGATTTCAGTTTCAAAATCTCTGTGAAAAAGCGTCAGAGAAGCTTCCCCGTTTAGAATCCAGCATATCTCACTGAACCGAAGAAGTGGTATTTAGAAGGGAGTTAGAGCTTCAAGCAGTTTGGTTTTGGAAATTAGAGGCGAAATGAAACTGCAAATGCCTTCCAACAGGCTTGGAAAAATGTGTTCTATATCTCTGCCAAACAGACTCCCCGGAGGTTGAGCTTTCAGAAGCAAGTTTAACTCTAAGGGAGGAAGCAGCAGAATGTGCCTCTCACATCTAGCCTGTAGGAATTCAGGTTGGCAAGTTCTATGGGGAAGCCCATTGCTGCCTATGGTGGAAACGGCATGGGAGATTTCAGTTTCAAAATCTCTGTGAAAAAGCGTCAGAGAAGCTTCTCCGCTTAGAATCCAGCATATCTCACAGAACCGAAGAAGTGGTAGATAGAAGGGAGTTAGAGCTGCAAGCAGTTTGGTTTGGGAATTTAGACGCGAAATGAAACTGCAAATGCCTTCAAACAGGCTTGGAAAAGTGTGTTCTATATCTCTGAAAAACAGACTCCCCGGAGCTTGAGCTTTCAGAAGCCAGCTTAACTCTTTGGGAGGAAGCAGCAGAATGTGCCTCTCACATCTAGCCTGTAGGAATTCAGGTTGGCAAGTTCTATGGGGAAGCCCATAGGCGCCTTCGTTTGAAACGGGTTTGGAAATTTCAGTTTCAAAATCTCTGTGAAAAAGCGTCAGAGAAGCTTCCCCGTTTAGAATCCAGCATATCTCACTGAACCGAAGAAGTGGTAGTTAGAAGGGAGTTAGAGCTGCAAGCAGTTTGGTTTGGGAAATTAGACGCGAAATGACACTGCAAATGCCTTCCAACAGGCTTGGAAAAGTGTGTTCTATATCTCTGCCAAACAGACTCCCCGGAGGTTGAGCTTTCAGAAGCTGGTTTAACTCTAAGGGAGGAAGCAGCAGAATGTGCCTCTCACATCTAGCCTGTAGGAATTCAGGTTGGCAAGTTCTATGGGGAAGCCAATTGCTGCCTATGGTGGAAACGGCATGGGAGATTTCATTTTCAAAATCTCTGTGAAAAAGCGTCAGAGAAGCTTCTCCGTTTAGAATCCAGCATATCTCACTGAACCGAGGAAGTGGTAGTTAGAAGGGAGTTAGAGCTGCAAGCAGTTTGGTTTTGGAAATTAGAGGCGAAATGAACCTGCAAATGCCTTCCAACAGGCTTGGAAAAATGTGTTCTATATCTCTGCCAAACAGACTCCCTGGAGGTTGAGCTTTCAGAAGCCAGTTTAACTCTTTGGGAGGAAGCAGCAGAATGTGCCTCTCACATCTAGCCTGTAGGAATTCGGGTTGGCAAGTTCTATGGGGAAGCCCATTGCTGCCTATGGTGGAAACGGCATGGGATATTTCAGTTTGAAAATCTCTGTGAAAAAGCGTCAGAGAAGCTTTCCCGTTTAGAATCCAGCATATCTCACTGAACCGAAGAAGTGGTAGTTAGAAGGGAGTTAGAGCTGCAAGCAGTTTGGTTTGGGAAATTAGACGCGAAATCAAACTGCAAAGGCCTTCCAACAGGCTTGGAAAAGTGTGTTCTATATCTCTGCCAAACAGACTCCCCGGAGGTTGAGCTTTCAGAAGCAAGCTTAACTCTTTGGGAGGAAGCAGCAGAATGTGCCTCTCACATCTAGCCTGTAGGAATTCAGGTTGGCAAGTTCTATGGGGAAGCCCATTGCTGCCTATGGTGGAAAGGGCATGGGAGATTTCAGTTTCAAAATCTCTGTGAAAAAGCGTCAGAGAAGCTTCCCCGTTTAGAATCCAGCATATCTCACTGAACCGAAGAAGTGGTATTTAGAACGGAGTTAGAGCTTCAAGCAGTTTGGTTTTGGAAATTAGAGGCGAAATGAAACTGCAAATGCCTTCCAACAGGCTTGGAAAAATGTGTTCTATATCTCTGCCAAACAGACTCCCCGGAGGTTGAGCTTTCAGAAGCAAGTTTAACTCTAAGGGAGGAAGCAGCAGAATGTGCCTCTCACATCTAGCCTGTAGGAATTCAGGTTGGCAAGTTCTATGGGGAAGCCCATTGCTGCCTATGGTGGAAACGGCATGGGAGATTTCAGTTTCAAAATCTCTGTGAAAAAGCGTCAGAGAAGCTTCTCCGCTTAGAATCCAGCATATCTCACAGAACCGAAGAAGTGGTAGATAGAAGGGAGTTAGAGCTGCAAGCAGTTTGGTTTGGGAATTTAGACGCGAAATGAAACTGCAAATGCCTTCAAACAGGCTTGGAAAAGTGTGTTCTATATCTCTGAAAAACAGACTCCCCGGAGCTTGAGCTTTCAGAAGCCAGCTTAACTCTTTGGGAGGAAGCAGCAGAATGTGCCTCTCACATCTAGCCTGTAGGAATTCAGGTTGGCAAGTTCTATGGGGAAGCCCATAGGCGCCTTCGTTTGAAACGGGTTTGGAAATTTCAGTTTCAAAATCTCTGTGAAAAAGCGTCAGAGAAGCTTCCCCGTTTAGAATCCAGCATATCTCACTGAACCGAAGAAGTGGTATTTAGAAGGGAGTTAGAGCTGCAAGCAGTTTGGTTTGGGAAATTAGAGGCGAAATGAAACTGCAAATGCCTTCCAACAGGCTTGGAAAAATGTGTTCTATATCTCTGCCAAACAGACTCCCCGGAGGTTGAGCTTTCAGAAGCTAGTTTAACTCTAAGGGAGGAAGCAGCAGAATGTGCCTCTCACATCTAGCCTGTAGGAATTCAGGTTGGCAAGTTCTATGGGGAAGCCCATTGCTGCCTATGGTGGAAACGGCATGGCAGATTTCAGTTTCAAAATCTCTGTGAAAAAGCGTCAGAGAAGCTTCTCCGTTTAGAATCCAGCATATCTCACAGAACCGAAGAAGTGGTAGATAGAAGGGAGTTAGAGCTGCAAGCAGTTTGGTTTGGGAAATTAGACGCGAAATCACACTGCAAAGGCCTTCCAACAGGCTTGGAAAAATGTGTTATACATCTCTGCCAAACAGACTCCCCGGAGGTTGAGCTTTTAGAAGCTAGCTTAACTCTAAGGGAGGAAGCAGCAGAATGTGCCTCTCACGTCTAGCCTGTAGGAATTCAGGATGGCAAGTTCTATTGGGAAGCCCATTGGCGCCTTCGTTGGAAACGGGTTTGGAAATTTCAGTTTCAAAATCTCTGTGAAAAAGCGTCAGAGAAGCTTCCCCGTTTAGAATCCAGCATATCTCACTGAACCGAAGAAGTGGTAGTTAGAAGGGAGTTAGAGCTGCAAGCAGTTTGGTTTGGGAAATTAGACGCGAAATGACACTGCAAATGCCTTCCAACAGGCTTGGAATAGTGTGTTCTATATCTCTGCCAAACAGACTCCCCGGAGGTTGAGCTTTCAGAAGCAAGTTTAAATCTCTGGGAGGAAGCAGCAGAATGTGCCTCTCACATCTAGCCTGTAGGAATTCAGGTTGGCAAGTTCTATGGGGAAGCCCATTGGCGCCTATGGTGGAAACGGCATGGGAGATTTCAGTTTCAAAATCTCTGTGAAAAAGCGTCAGAGAAGCTTCTCCGTTTAGAATCCAGCATATCTCACAGAACCGAAGAAGTGCTAGTTAGAAGGGAGTTAGAGCTGCAAGCAGTTTGGTTTGGGAAATTAGACGTGAAATGAATCTGCAAATGCCTTCCAACAGGCTTGGAAAAGTGTGTTCTATATCTCTGCCAAACAGACTCCCCGGAGGTTGAGCTTTCAGAAGCAAGCTTAACTCTTTGGGAGGAAGCAGCAGAATGTGCCTCTCACATCTAGCCTGTAGGAATTCAGGTTGGCAAGTTCTATGGGGAAGCCCATTGCTGCCTATGGTGGAAAGGGCATGGGAGATTTCAGTTTCAAAATCTCTGTGAAAAAGCGTCAGAGAAGCTTCTCCGTTTAGAATCCAGCATATCTCACTGAACCGAGGAAGTGGTAGTTAGAAGGGAGTTAGAGCTGCAAGCAGTTTGGTTTTGGAAATTAGAGGCGAAATGAACCTGCAAATGCCTTCCAACAGGCTTGGAAAAATGTGTTCTATATCTCTGCCAAACAGACTCCCTGGAGGTTGAGCTTTCAGAAGCCAGTTTAACTCTTTGGGAGGAAGCAGCAGAATGTGCCTCTCACATCTAGCCTGTAGGAATTCAGGTTGGCAAGTTCTATGGGGAAGCCCATTGCTGCCTATGGTGGAAACGGCATGGGATATTTCCGTTTGAAAATCTCTGTGAAAAAGCGTCAGAGAAGCTTTCCCGTTTAGAATCCAGCATATCTCACTGAACCGAAGAAGTGGTAGTTAGAAGGGAGTTAGAGCTGCAAGCAGTTTGGTTTTGGAAATTAGAGGCTAAATGAAACTGCAAATGCCTTCCAACAGGCTTGGAAAAATGTGTTCTATATCTCTGCCAAACAGACTCCCCGGAGGTTGAGCTTTCAGAAGCTAGTTTAACTCTAAGGGAGGAAGCAGCAGAATGTGCCTCTCACATCTAGCCTGTAGGAATTCAGGTTGGCAAGTTCTATGGGGAAGCCCATTGGCGCCTTCGTTGGAAACGGGTTTGGAAATTTCAGTTTCAAAATCTCTGTGAAAAAGCGTCAGAGAAGCTTCCCCGTTTAGAATCCAGCATATCTCACAGAACCGAAGAAGTGGTAGTTAGAAGGGAGTTAGAGCTGCAAGCAGTTTGGTTTGGGAAATTAGACGCGAAATCAAACTGCAAAGGCCTTCCAACAGGCTTGGAAAAGTGTGTTCTATATCTCTGCCAAACAGACTCCCCGGAGGTTGAGCTTTCAGAAGCAAGTTTAACTCTAAGGGAGGAAGCAGCAGAATGTGCCTCTCACGTCTAGCCTGTAGGAATTCAGGATGGCAAGTTCTATGGGGAAGCCCATTGGTGCCTATGGTGGAAACGGCATGGGAGATTTCAGTTTCAAAATCTCTGTGAAAAAGCGTCAGAGAAGCTTCTCCGTTTAGAATCCAGCATATCTCACAGAACCGAAGAAGTGGTAGTTAGAAGGGAGTTAGAGCTGCAAGCAGTTTGGTTTGGGAAATTAGATGTGAAATGAAACTGCAAATGCCTTCCAACAGGCTTGGAAAAGTGTGTTCTATATCTCTGCCAAACAGACTCCCCGGAGGTTGAGCTTTCAGAAGCAAGCTTAACTCTTTGGGAGGAAGCAGCAGAATGTGCCTCTCACATCTAGCCTGTAGGAATTCAGGTTGGCAAGTTCTATGGGGAAGCCCATTGCTGCCTATGGTGGAAAGGGCATGGGAGATTTCAGTTTCAAAATCTCTGTGAAAAAGCGTCAGAGAAGCTTCTCCGTTTAGAATCCAGCATATCTCACAGAACCGAAGAAGTGGTAGATAGAAGGGAGTTAGAGCTGCAAGCAGTTTGGTTTGGGAATTTAGACGCGAAATGAAACTGCAAATGCCTTCCAACAGGCTTGGAAAAGTGTGTTCTATATCTCTGCCAAACACACTCCCCGGAGGTGGAGCTTTCAGAAGCAAGCTTAACTCTTTGAGAGGAAGCAGCAGCATGTGCCTCTCACATCTAGCCTGTAGGAATTCAGGTTGGCAAGTTCTATGGGGAAGCCCATTGGCGCCTTCGTTGGAAACGGTTTTGGAAATTTCAGTTTCAAAATCTCTTTGAAAAAGCGTCAGAGAAGTTTCCCCGTTTAGAATCCAGTATATCTCACTGAACCGAAGAAGTGGTAGTTAGAAGGGAGTTAGAGCTGCAAGCAGTTTGGTTTGGGAAATTAGACGCGAAATGACACTGCAAATGCCTTCCAACAGGCTTGGAAAAGTGTGTTCTATATCTCTGCCAAACAGACTCCCCGGAGGTTGAGCTTTCAGAAGCAAGTTTAACTCGAAGGGAGGAAGCAGCAGAATGTGCCTCTCACATCTAGCCTGTAGGAATTCAGGTTGGCAAGTTCTATGGGGAAGCCCATTGGCGCCTTCGTTGGAAACGGCTTTGGAAATTTCAGTTTCAAAATCTCTGTGAAAAAGCGTCAGAGAAGCTTCCCCGTTTAGAATCCAGTATATCTCACTGAACCGAAGAAGTGGTATTTAGAAGGGAGTTAGAGCTGCAAGCAGTTTGGTTTGGGAAATTAGACGCGAAATGACACTGCAAATGCCTTCCAACAGGCTTGGAAAAGTGTGTTCTATATCTCTGCCAAACAGACTCCCCGGAGGTTGAGCTTTCAGAAGCAAGTTTAACTCGAAGGGAGGAAGCAGCAGAATGTGCCTCTCACATCTAGCCTGTAGGAATTCAGGTTGGCAA
Organism: Cynocephalus volans; assembly: GCF_027409185.1. Taxonomy (NCBI): domain Eukaryota; kingdom Metazoa; phylum Chordata; class Mammalia; order Dermoptera; family Cynocephalidae; genus Cynocephalus; species Cynocephalus volans. The sequence continues at coordinate 188,592 of NW_026902373.1, read as the reverse complement.
GTTCTATGGGGAAGCCCATTGGCGCCTTCGTTGGAAACGGGTTTGGAAATTTCAGTTTCAAAATCTCTGTGAAAAAGCGTCAGAGAAGCTTCCCCGTTTAGAATCCAGCATATCTCACTGAACCGAAGAAGTGGTAGATAGAAGGGAGTTAGAGCTGCAAGCAGTTTGGTTTGGGAATTTAGACGCGAAATGAAACTGCAAATGCCTTCCAACAGGCTTGGAAAAGTGTGTTCTATATCTCTGCCAAACAGACTCCCCGGAGGTTGAGCTTTCAGAAGCAAGCTTAACTCTTTGGGAGGAAGCAGCAGAATGTGCCTCTCACATCTAGCCTGTAGGAATTCAGGTTGGCAAGTTCTATGGGGAAGCCCATTGCTGCCTATGGTGGAAACGGCATGGGAGATTTCAGTTTCAAAATCTCTGTGAAAAAGCGTCAGAGAAGCTTCCCCGTTTAGAATCCAGCATATCTCACTGAACCGAAGAAGTGGTATTTAGAACGGAGTTAGAGCTGCAAGCAGTTTGGTTTTGGAAATTAGAGGCGAAATGAAACTGCAAATGCCTTCCAACAGGCTTGGAAAAATGTGTTCTATATCTCTGCCAAACAGACTGCCCGGAGGTTGAGCTTTCAGAAGCAAGTTTAACTCTAAGGGAGGAAGCAGCAGAATGTGCCTCTCACATCTAGCCTGTAGGAATTCAGGTTGGCAAGTTCTATGGGGAAGCCCATTGCTGCCTATGGTGGAAACGGCATGGGAGATTTCAGTTTCAAAATCTCTGTGAAAAAGCGTCAGAGAAGCTTCTCCGCTTAGAATCCAGCATATCTCACAGAACCGAAGAAGTGGTAGATAGAAGGGAGTTAGAGCTGCAAGCAGTTTGGTTTGGGAATTTAGACGCGAAATGAAACTGCAAATGCCTTCAAACAGGCTTGGAAAAGTGTGTTCTATATCTCTGAAAAACAGACTCCCCGGAGCTTGAGCTTTCAGAAGCCAGCTTAACTCTTTGGGAGGAAGCAGCAGAATGTGCCTCTCACATCTAGCCTGTAGGAATTCAGGTTGGCAAGTTCTATGGGGAAGCCCATAGGCGCCTTCGTTTGAAACGGGTTTGGAAATTTCAGTTTCAAAATCTCTGTGAAAAAGCGTCAGAGAAGCTTCCCCGTTTAGAATCCAGCATATCTCACTGAACCGAAGAAGTGGTATTTAGAAGGGAGTTAGAGCTGCAAGCAGTTTGGTTTGGGAAATTAGAGGCGAAATGAAACTGCAAATGCCTTCCAACAGGCTTGGAAAAATGTGTTCTATATCTCTGCCAAACAGACTCCCCGGAGGTTGAGCTTTCAGAAGCTAGTTTAACTCTAAGGGAGGAAGCAGCAGAATGTGCCTCTCACATCTAGCCTGTAGGAATTCAGGTTGGCAAGTTCTATGGGGAAGCCCATTGCTGCCTATGGTGGAAACGGCATGGCAGATTTCAGTTTCAAAATCTCTGTGAAAAAGCGTCAGAGAAGCTTCTCCGTTTAGAATCCAGCATATCTCACAGAACCGAAGAAGTGGTAGATAGAAGGGAGTTAGAGCTGCAAGCAGTTTGGTTTGGGAAATTAGACGCGAAATCACACTGCAAAGGCCTTCCAACAGGCTTGGAAAAATGTGTTATACATCTCTGCCAAACAGACTCCCCGGAGGTTGAGCTTTTAGAAGCTAGCTTAACTCTAAGGGAGGAAGCAGCAGAATGTGCCTCTCACGTCTAGCCTGTAGGAATTCAGGATGGCAAGTTCTATTGGGAAGCCCATTGGCGCCATCGTTGGAAACGGGTTTGGAAATTTCAGTTTCAAAATCTCTGTGAAAAAGCGTCAGAGAAGCTTCCCCGTTTAGAATCCAGCATATCTCACTGAACCGAAGAAGTGGTAGTTAGAAGGGAGTTAGAGCTGCAAGCAGTTTGGTTTGGGAAATTAGACGCGAAATGACACTGCAAATGCCTTCCAACAGGCTTGGAAGAGTGTGTTCTATATCTCTGCCAAACAGACTCCCCGGAGGTTGAGCTTTCAGAAGCAAGTTTAAATCTCTGGGAGGAAGCAGCAGAATGTGCCTCTCACATCTAGCCTGTAGGAATTCAGGTTGGCAAGTTCTATGGGGAAGCCCATTGGTGCCTATGGTGGAAACGGAATGGGAGATTTCAGTTTCAAAATCTCTGTGAAAAAGCGTCAGAGAAGCTTCTCCGTTTAGAATCCAGCATATCTCACAGAACCGAAGAAGTGCTAGTTAGAAGGGAGTTAGAGCTGCAAGCAGTTTGGTTTGGGAAATTAGACGCGAAATGAATCTGCAAATGCCTTCCAACAGGCTTGGAAAAGTGTGTTCTATATCTCTGCCAAACAGACTCCCCGGAGGTTGAGCTTTCAGAAGCAAGCTTAACTCTTTGGGAGGAAGCAGCAGAATGTGCCTCTCACATCTAGCCTGTAGGAATTCAGGTTGGCAAGTTCTATGGGGAAGCCCATTGCTGCCTATGGTGGAAAGGGCATGGGAGATTTCAGTTTCAAAATCTCTGTGAAAAAGCGTCAGAGAAGCTTCTCCGTTTAGAATCCAGCATATCTTACAGAACCGAAGAAGTGGTAGATAGAAGGGAGTTAGAACTGCAAGCAGTTTGGTTTGGGAATTTAGACGCGAAATGAAACTGCAAATGCCTTCCAACAGGCTTGGAAAAGTGTGTTCTATATCTCTGCCAAACACACTCCCCGGAGGTGGAGCTTTCAGAAGCAAGCTTAACTCTTTGAGAGGAAGCAGCAGAATGTGCCTCTCACATCTAGCCTGTAGGAATTCAGGTTGGCAAGTTCTATGGGGAAGCCCATTGCAGCCTATGGTGGAAACGGCATGGGAGATTTCAGTTTCAAAATCTCTGTGAAAAAGCGTCAGAGAAGCTTCCCCGTTTAGAATCCAGCATATCTCACTGAACCGAAGAAGTGGTATTTAGAAGGGAGTTAGAGCTGCAAGCAGTTTGGTTTGGGAATTTAGACGCGAAATGAAACTGCAAATGCCTTCCAACAGGCTTGGAAAAGTGTGTTCGATATCTCTGCCAAACAGACTCCCCGGAGGTTGAGCTTTCAGAAGCTGGTTTAACTCTAAGGGAGGAAGCAGCAGAATGGGCCTCTCACGTCTAGCCTGTAGGAATTCAGGTTGGCAAGTTCTATGGGGAAGCACATTGCTGCCTATGGTGGAAACGGCATGGGAGATTTCAGTTTCAAAATCTCTGTGAAAAAGCGTCAGAGAAGCTTCTCCGTTTAGAATCCAGCATATCTCACTGAACCGAAGAAGTGGTAGTTAGAAGGGAGTTAGAGCTGCAAGCAGTTTGGTTTGGGAAATTAGACGCGAAATGAAACTGCAACTGCCTTCCTACAGGCTTGGAAAAGTGTGTTCTATATCTCTGCCAAACAGACTCCCCGGAGGTTGAGCTTTCAGAAGCTAGTTTAACTCTAAGGGAGGAAGCAGCAGAATGTGCCTCTCAAATCTAGCCTGTAGGAATTCAGGTTGGCAAGTTCTATGGGGAAGCCCATTGCTGCCTATGGTGGAAACGGCATGGGAGATTTCAGTTTCAAAATCTCTGTGAAAAAGCGTCAGAGAAGCTTCTCTGTTTAGAATCCAGCATATCCCACTGAACCGAAGAAGTGGTAGTTAGAAGGGAGTTAGAGCTGCAAGCAGTTTGGTTTGGGAAATTAGACGCGAAATGAAACTGCAAATGCCTTCCAACAGGCTTGGAAACGTGTGTTCTATATCTCTGCCAAACAGACTCCCCGGAGGTTGAGCTTTCAGAAGCTAGTTTAACTCTAAGGGAGGGAGCAGCAGAATGTGCCTCTCACATCTAGCCTGTAGGAATTCAGGTTGGCAAGTTCTATGGGGAAGCCCATTGGCGCCTTCGTTGGAAACGGGTTTGGAAATTTCAGTTTCAAAATCTCTGTGAAAAAGCGTCAGAGAAGCTTCCCCGTTTAGAATCCAGCAGATCTCAGTGAACCGAAGACGTGGTAGTTAGAAGGGAGTTAGAGGTGCAAGCAGTTTGGTTTGGGAAATTAGACGCGAAATGAAACTGCAAAGGCCTTCCAACAGGGTTGGAAAAGTGTGCTCTATATGTCTGCCAAACAGACTCCCCGGAGGTTGAGCTTTCAGAAGCAAGTTTAACTCTAAGGGAGGAAGCAGCAGAATGTGCCTCTCACATCTAGCCTGTAGGAATTCAGGTTGGCAAGTTCTATGGGGAAGCCCATTGGCGCCTTCGTTGGAAACGGGTTTGGAAATTTCAGTTTCAAAATCTCTGTGAAAAAGCGTCAGAGAAGTTTCCCCGTTTAGCATCCAGTATATCTCACTGAACCGAAGAAGTGGTAGTTAGAAGGGAGTTAGAGCTGCAAGCAGTTTGGTTTGGGAAATTAGACGCGAAATGAAACTGCAAATGCCTTCAAACAGGCTTGGAAAAGTGTGTTCTATATCTCTGCCAAACACACTCCCCGGAGGTTGAGCTTTCAGAAGCTAGTTTAACTCTAAGGGAGGAAGCAGCAGAATGTGCCTCTCACATCTAGCATGTAGAAATTCAGGTTGGCAAGTTCTATGGGGAAGCCCATTGCTGCGTATGGTGGAAACGGCATGGGAGATTTCAGTTTCAAAATCTCTGTGAAAAAGCGTCGGAGAAGCTTCCCCGTTTAGAATCCAGCATATCTCACTGAAAAGAAGAAGTGGTAGTTAGAAGGGAGTTAGAGCTGCAAGCAGTTTGGTTTGGGAAATTAGACGCGAAATGAAACTGCAAATGCCTTCCAACAGGCTTGGAAACGTGTGTTCTATATCTCTGCCAAACAGACTCCCCGGAGGTTGAGCTTTCAGAAGCTAGTTTAACTCTAAGGGAGGAAGCAGCAGAATGTGCCTCTCACATCTACCCTGTAGGAATTCAGGTTGGCAAGTTCTATGGGGAAGCCCATTGCTGCCTATGGTGGAAACGGCATGGGAGATTTCAGTTTCAAAATCTCTGTGAAAAAGCGTCAGAGAAGCTTCTCCATTTAGAATCCAGCATATCTCACTGAACCGAAGAAGTGGTAGTTAGAAGAGAGTTAGAGCTGCAAGCAGTTTGGTTTGGGAAATTAGACGCGAAATGAAACTGCAAATGCCTTCCTACAGGCTTGGAAAAGTGTGTTCTATATCTCTGCCAAACAGACTCCCCGGAGGTTGAGCTTTCAGAAGCTAGTTTAACTCTAAGGGAGGAAGCAGCAGAATGTGCCTCTCACATCTAGCCTGTAGGAATTCAGGTTGGCAAGTTCTATGGGGAAGCCCATTGCTGCCTATGGTGGAAAGGGCATGGGAGATTTCAGTTTCAAAATCTCTGTGAAAAAGCGTCAGAGAAGCTTCTCTGTTTAGAATCCAGCATATCTCACTGAACCGAAGAAGTGGTAGTTAGAAGGGAGTTAGAGCTGCAAGCAGTTTGCTTTGGGAAATTAGACGCGAAATGAAACTGCAAATGCCTTCCTACAGGCTTGGAAAAGTGTGTTCTACATCTCTGCCAAACAGACTCCCCGGAGGTTGAGCTTTCAGAAGCTAGTTTAACTCTAAGGGAGGAAGCAGCAGAATGTGCCTCTCACATCTAGCCTGTAGGAATTCAGGTTGGCAAGTTCTATGGGGAAGCCCATTGGCGCCTTCGTTGGAAACGGGTTTGGAAATTTCAGTTTCAAAATCTCTGTGAAAAAGCGTCAGAGAAGCTTCCCCGTTTAGAATCCAGCAGATCTCAGTGAACCGAAGACGTGGTAGTTAGAAGGGAGTTAGAGCTGCAAGCAGTTTGGTTTGGGAAATTAGACGCGAAATGAAACTGCAAAGGCCTTCCAACAGGGTTGGAAAAGTGTGTTCTATATGTCTGCCAAACAGACTCCCCGGAGGTTGAGCTTTCAGAAGCAAGTTTAACTCTAAGGGAGGAAGCAGCAGAATGTGCCTCTCACATCTAGCCTGTAGGAATTCAGGTTGGCAAGTTCTATGGGGAAGCCCATTGCTGCCTATGGTGGAAACGGCATGGGAGATTTCAGTTTCAAAATCTCTGTGAAAAAGCGTCAGAGAAGCTTCTCCGTTTAGAATCCAGCATATCTCACTGAACCGAAGAAGTGGTAGTTAGAAGGGAGTTAGAGCTGCAAGCAGTTTGGTTTGGGAAATTACACGCGACATCAAACTGCAAAGGCCTTCCAACAGGCTTGGAAAAGTGTGTTCTATATCTCTGCCAAACAGACTCCCCGGAGGTTGAGCTTTCAGAAGCTAGTTTAACTCTAAGGGAGGAAGCAGCAGAATGTGCCTCTCACATCTAGCCTGTAGGAATTCAGGTTGGCAAGTTCTATGGGGAAGCCCATTGGCGCCTTCGTTGGAAACGGCTTTGGAAATTTCAGTTTCAAAATCTCTGTGAAAAAGCGTCAGAGAAGCTTCCCCGTTTAGAATCCAGCATATCTCACTGAACCGAAGAAGTGGTAGATAGAAGGGAGTTAGAGCTGCAAGCAGTTTGGTTTTGGAAATTAGAGGCTAAATGAAACTGCAAATGCCTTCCAACAGGCTTGGAAAAATGTGTTCTATATCTCTGCCAAACAGACTCCCCGGAGGTTGAGCTTTCAGAAGCTAGTTTAACTCTAAGGGAGGAAGCAGCAGAATGTGCCTCTCACATCTAGCCTGTAGGAATTCAGGTTGGCAAGTTCTATGGGGAAGCCCATTGGCGCCTTCGTTGGAAACGGGTTTGGAAATTTCAGTTTCAAAATCTCTGTGAAAAAGCGTCAGAGAAGCTTCCCCGTTTAGAATCCAGCATATCTCACTGAACCGAAGAAGTGGTAGTTAGAAGGGAGTTAGAGCTGCAAGCAGTTTGGTTTGGGAAATTAGACGCGAAATCAAACTGCAAAGGCCTTCCAACAGGCTTGGAAAAGTGTGTTCTATATCTCTGCCAAACAGACTCCCCGGAGGTTGAGCTTTCAGAAGCAAGTTTAACTCTAAGGGAGGAAGCAGCAGAATGTGCCTCTCACATCTAGCCTGTAGGAATTCAGGTTGGCAAGTTCTATGGGGAAGCCCATTGCTGCCTATGGTGGAAACGGCATGGGAGATTTCAGTTTCAAAATCTCTGTGAAAAAGCGTCAGAGAAGCTTCTCCGTTTAGAATCCAGCATATCTCACTGAACCGAAGAAGTGGTAGATAGAAGGGAGTTAGAGCTGCAAGCAGTTTGGTTTGGGAAATTAGACGCGAAATGACACTGCAAAGGCCTTCCAACAGGCTTGGAAAAGTGTGTTATACATCTCTGCCAAACAGACTCCCCGGAGGTTGAGCTTTCAGAAGCAAGTTTAAATCTCTGGGAAGAAGCAGCAGAATGTGCCTCTCACATCTAGCCTGTAGGAATTCAGGTTGGCAAGTTCTATGGGGAAGCCCATTGGTGCCTATGGTGGAAACGGCATGGGAGATTTCAGTTTCAAAATCTCTGTGAAAAAGCGTCAGAGAAGCTTCTCCGTTTAGAATCCAGCATATCTCACAGAACCGAAGAAGTGGTAGTTAGAAGGGAGTTAGAGCTGCAAGCAGTTTGGTTTGGGAAATTAGATGTGAAATGAAACTGCAAATGCCTTCCAACAGGCTTGGAAAAGTGTGTTCTATATCTCTGCCAAACAGACTCCCCGGAGGTTGAGCTTTCAGAAGCAAGCTTAACTCTTTGGGAGGAAGCAGCAGAATGTGCCTCTCACATCTAGCCTGTAGGAATTCAGGTTGGCAAGTTCTATGGGGAAGCCCATTGCTGCCTATGGTGGAAAGGGCATGGGAGATTTCAGTTTCAAAATCTCTGTGAAAAAGCGTCAGAGAAGCTTCTCCGTTTAGAATCCAGCATATCTCACAGAACCGAAGAAGTGGTAGATAGAAGGGAGTTAGAGCTGCAAGCAGTTTGGTTTGGGAATTTAGACGCGAAATGAAACTGCAAATGCCTTCCAACAGGCTTGGAAAAGTGTGTTCTATATCTCTGCCAAACACACTCCCCGGAGGTGGAGCTTTCAGAAGCAAGCTTAACTCTTTGAGAGGAAGCAGCAGCATGTGCCTCTCACATCTAGCCTGTAGGAATTCAGGTTGGCAAGTTCTATGGGGAAGCCCATTGGCGCCTTCGTTGGAAACGGTTTTGGAAATTTCAGTTTCAAAATCTCTTTGAAAAAGCGTCAGAGAAGTTTCCCCGTTTAGAATCCAGTATATCTCACTGAACCGAAGAAGTGGTAGTTAGAAGGGAGTTAGAGCTGCAAGCAGTTTGGTTTGGGAAATTAGACGCGAAATGACACTGCAAATGCCTTCCAACAGGCTTGGAAAAGTGTGTTCTATATCTCTGCCAAACAGACTCCCCGGAGGTTGAGCTTTCAGAAGCAAGTTTAACTCGAAGGGAGGAAGCAGCAGAATGTGCCTCTCACATCTAGCCTGTAGGAATTCAGGTTGGCAAGTTCTATGGGGAAGCCCATTGGCGCCTTCGTTGGAAACGGCTTTGGAAATTTCAGTTTCAAAATCTCTGTGAAAAAGCGTCAGAGAAGCTTCCCCGTTTAGAATCCAGTATATCTCACTGAACCGAAGAAGTGGTATTTAGAAGGGAGTTAGAGCTGCAAGCAGTTTGGTTTGGGAAATTAGACGCGAAATGACACTGCAAATGCCTTCCAACAGGCTTGGAAAAGTGTGTTCTATATCTCTGCCAAACAGACTCCCCGGAGGTTGAGCTTTCAGAAGCAAGTTTAACTCGAAGGGAGGAAGCAGCAGAATGTGCCTCTCACATCTAGCCTGTAGGAATTCAGGTTGGCAAGTTCTATGGGGAAGCCCATTGGCGCCTTCGTTGGAAACGGGTTTGGAAATTTCAGTTTCAAAATCTCTGTGAAAAAGCGTCAGAGAAGCTTCCCCGTTTAGAATCCAGCATATCTCACTGAACCGAAGAAGTGGTAGATAGAAGGGAGTTAGAGCTGCAAGCAGTTTGGTTTGGGAATTTAGACGCGAAATGAAACTGCAAATGCCTTCCAACAGGCTTGGAAAAGTGTGTTCTATATCTCTGCCAAACAGACTCCCCGGAGGTTGAGCTTTCAGAAGCAAGCTTAACTCTTTGGGAGGAAGCAGCAGAATGTGCCTCTCACATCTAGCCTGTAGGAATTCAGGTTGGCAAGTTCTATGGGGAAGCCCATTGCTGCCTATGGTGGAAACGGCATGGGAGATTTCAGTTTCAAAATCTCTGTGAAAAAGCGTCAGAGAAGCTTCCCCGTTTAGAATCCAGCATATCTCACTGAACCGAAGAAGTGGTATTTAGAACGGAGTTAGAGCTGCAAGCAGTTTGGTTTTGGAAATTAGAGGCGAAATGAAACTGCAAATGCCTTCCAACAGGCTTGGAAAAATGTGTTCTATATCTCTGCCAAACAGACTGCCCGGAGGTTGAGCTTTCAGAAGCAAGTTTAACTCTAAGGGAGGAAGCAGCAGAATGTGCCTCTCACATCTAGCCTGTAGGAATTCAGGTTGGCAAGTTCTATGGGGAAGCCCATTGCTGCCTATGGTGGAAACGGCATGGGAGATTTCAGTTTCAAAATCTCTGTGAAAAAGCGTCAGAGAAGCTTCTCCGCTTAGAATCCAGCATATCTCACAGAACCGAAGAAGTGGTAGATAGAAGGGAGTTAGAGCTGCAAGCAGTTTGGTTTGGGAATTTAGACGCGAAATGAAACTGCAAATGCCTTCAAACAGGCTTGGAAAAGTGTGTTCTATATCTCTGAAAAACAGACTCCCCGGAGCTTGAGCTTTCAGAAGCCAGCTTAACTCTTTGGGAGGAAGCAGCAGAATGTGCCTCTCACATCTAGCCTGTAGGAATTCAGGTTGGCAAGTTCTATGGGGAAGCCCATAGGCGCCTTCGTTTGAAACGGGTTTGGAAATTTCAGTTTCAAAATCTCTGTGAAAAAGCGTCAGAGAAGCTTCCCCGTTTAGAATCCAGCATATCTCACTGAACCGAAGAAGTGGTATTTAGAAGGGAGTTAGAGCTGCAAGCAGTTTGGTTTGGGAAATTAGAGGCGAAATGAAACTGCAAATGCCTTCCAACAGGCTTGGAAAAATGTGTTCTATATCTCTGCCAAACAGACTCCCCGGAGGTTGAGCTTTCAGAAGCTAGTTTAACTCTAAGGGAGGAAGCAGCAGAATGTGCCTCTCACATCTAGCCTGTAGGAATTCAGGTTGGCAAGTTCTATGGGGAAGCCCATTGCTGCCTATGGTGGAAACGGCATGGCAGATTTCAGTTTCAAAATCTCTGTGAAAAAGCGTCAGAGAAGCTTCTCCGTTTAGAATCCAGCATATCTCACAGAACCGAAGAAGTGGTAGATAGAAGGGAGTTAGAGCTGCAAGCAGTTTGGTTTGGGAAATTAGACGCGAAATCACACTGCAAAGGCCTTCCAACAGGCTTGGAAAAATGTGTTATACATCTCTGCCAAACAGACTCCCCGGAGGTTGAGCTTTTAGAAGCTAGCTTAACTCTAAGGGAGGAAGCAGCAGAATGTGCCTCTCACGTCTAGCCTGTAGGAATTCAGGATGGCAAGTTCTATTGGGAAGCCCATTGGCGCCATCGTTGGAAACGGGTTTGGAAATTTCAGTTTCAAAATCTCTGTGAAAAAGCGTCAGAGAAGCTTCCCCGTTTAGAATCCAGCATATCTCACTGAACCGAAGAAGTGGTAGTTAGAAGGGAGTTAGAGCTGCAAGCAGTTTGGTTTGGGAAATTAGACGCGAAATGACACTGCAAATGCCTTCCAACAGGCTTGGAAGAGTGTGTTCTATATCTCTGCCAAACAGACTCCCCGGAGGTTGAGCTTTCAGAAGCAAGTTTAAATCTCTGGGAGGAAGCAGCAGAATGTGCCTCTCACATCTAGCCTGTAGGAATTCAGGTTGGCAAGTTCTATGGGGAAGCCCATTGGTGCCTATGGTGGAAACGGCATGGGAGATTTCAGTTTCAAAATCTCTGTGAAAAAGCGTCAGAGAAGCTTCTCCGTTTAGAATCCAGCATATCTCACAGAACCGAAGAAGTGCTAGTTAGAAGGGAGTTAGAGCTGCAAGCAGTTTGGTTTGGGAAATTAGACGCGAAATGAATCTGCAAATGCCTTCCAACAGGCTTGGAAAAGTGTGTTCTATATCTCTGCCAAACAGACTCCCCGGAGGTTGAGCTTTCAGAAGCAAGCTTAACTCTTTGGGAGGAAGCAGCAGAATGTGCCTCTCACATCTAGCCTGTAGGAATTCAGGTTGGCAAGTTCTATGGGGAAGCCCATTGCTGCCTATGGTGGAAAGGGCATGGGAGATTTCAGTTTCAAAATCTCTGTGAAAAAGCGTCAGAGAAGCTTCTCCGTTTAGAATCCAGCATATCTCACAGAACCGAAGAAGTGGTAGATAGAAGGGAGTTAGAACTGCAAGCAGTTTGGTTTGGGAATTTAGACGCGAAATGAAACTGCAAATGCCTTCCAACAGGCTTGGAAAAGTGTGTTCTATATCTCTGCCAAACACACTCCCCGGAGGTGGAGCTTTCAGAAGCAAGCTTAACTCTTTGAGAGGAAGCAGCAGAATGTGCCTCTCACATCTAGCCTGTAGGAATTCAGGTTGGCAAGTTCTATGGGGAAGCCCATTGCAGCCTATGGTGGAAACGGCATGGGAGATTTCAGTTTCAAAATCTCTGTGAAAAAGCGTCAGAGAAGCTTCCCCGTTTAGAATCCAGCATATCTCACTGAACCGAAGAAGTGGTATTTAGAAGGGAGTTAGAGCTGCAAGCAGTTTGGTTTGGGAATTTAGACGCGAAATGAAACTGCAAATGCCTTCCAACAGGCTTGGAAAAGTGTGTTCGATATCTCTGCCAAACAGACTCCCCGGAGGTTGAGCTTTCAGAAGCTGGTTTAACTCTAAGGGAGGAAGCAGCAGAATGGGCCTCTCACGTCTAGCCTGTAGGAATTCAGGTTGGCAAGTTCTATGGGGAAGCACATTGCTGCCTATGGTGGAAACGGCATGGGAGATTTCAGTTTCAAAATCTCTGTGAAAAAGCGTCAGAGAAGCTTCTCCGTTTAGAATCCAGCATATCTCACTGAACCGAAGAAGTGGTAGTTAGAAGGGAGTTAGAGCTGCAAGCAGTTTGGTTTGGGAAATTAGACGCGAAATGAAACTGCAACTGCCTTCCTACAGGCTTGGAAAAGTGTGTTCTATATCTCTGCCAAACAGACTCCCCGGAGGTTGAGCTTTCAGAAGCTAGTTTAACTCTAAGGGAGGAAGCAGCAGAATGTGCCTCTCAAATCTAGCCTGTAGGAATTCAGGTTGGCAAGTTCTATGGGGAAGCCCATTGCTGCCTATGGTGGAAACGGCATGGGAGATTTCAGTTTCAAAATCTCTGTGAAAAAGCGTCAGAGAAGCTTCTCTGTTTAGAATCCAGCATATCCCACTGAACCGAAGAAGTGGTAGTTAGAAGGGAGTTAGAGCTGCAAGCAGTTTGGTTTGGGAAATTAGACGCGAAATGAAACTGCAAATGCCTTCCAACAGGCTTGGAAACGTGTGTTCTATATCTCTGCCAAACAGACTCCCCGGAGGTTGAGCTTTCAGAAGCTAGTTTAACTCTAAGGGAGGGAGCAGCAGAATGTGCCTCTCACATCTAGCCTGTAGGAATTCAGGTTGGCAAGTTCTATGGGGAAGCCCATTGGCGCCTTCGTTGGAAACGGGTTTGGAAATTTCAGTTTCAAAATCTCTGTGAAAAAGCGTCAGAGAAGCTTCCCCGTTTAGAATCCAGCAGATCTCAGTGAACCGAAGACGTGGTAGTTAGAAGGGAGTTAGAGGTGCAAGCAGTTTGGTTTGGGAAATTAGACGCGAAATGAAACTGCAAAGGCCTTCCAACAGGGTTGGAAAAGTGTGCTCTATATGTCTGCCAAACAGACTCCCCGGAGGTTGAGCTTTCAGAAGCAAGTTTAACTCTAAGGGAGGAAGCAGCAGAATGTGCCTCTCACATCTAGCCTGTAGGAATTCAGGTTGGCAAGTTCTATGGGGAAGCCCATTGGCGCCTTCGTTGGAAACGGGTTTGGAAATTTCAGTTTCAAAATCTCTGTGAAAAAGCGTCAGAGAAGTTTCCCCGTTTAGCATCCAGTATATCTCACTGAACCGAAGAAGTGGTAGTTAGAAGGGAGTTAGAGCTGCAAGCAGTTTGGTTTGGGAAATTAGACGCGAAATGAAACTGCAAATGCCTTCAAACAGGCTTGGAAAAGTGTGTTCTATATCTCTGCCAAACACACTCCCCGGAGGTTGAGCTTTCAGAAGCTAGTTTAACTCTAAGGGAGGAAGCAGCAGAATGTGCCTCTCACATCTAGCATGTAGAAATTCAGGTTGGCAAGTTCTATGGGGAAGCCCATTGCTGCGTATGGTGGAAACGGCATGGGAGATTTCAGTTTCAAAATCTCTGTGAAAAAGCGTCGGAGAAGCTTCCCCGTTTAGAATCCAGCATATCTCACTGAAAAGAAGAAGTGGTAGTTAGAAGGGAGTTAGAGCTGCAAGCAGTTTGGTTTGGGAAATTAGACGCGAAATGAAACTGCAAATGCCTTCCAACAGGCTTGGAAACGTGTGTTCTATATCTCTGCCAAACAGACTCCCCGGAGGTTGAGCTTTCAGAAGCTAGTTTAACTCTAAGGGAGGAAGCAGCAGAATGTGCCTCTCACATCTACCCTGTAGGAATTCAGGTTGGCAAGTTCTATGGGGAAGCCCATTGCTGCCTATGGTGGAAACGGCATGGGAGATTTCAGTTTCAAAATCTCTGTGAAAAAGCGTCAGAGAAGCTTCTCCATTTAGAATCCAGCATATCTCACTGAACCGAAGAAGTGGTAGTTAGAAGAGAGTTAGAGCTGCAAGCAGTTTGGTTTGGGAAATTAGACGCGAAATGAAACTGCAAATGCCTTCCTACAGGCTTGGAAAAGTGTGTTCTATATCTCTGCCAAACAGACTCCCCGGAGGTTGAGCTTTCAGAAGCTAGTTTAACTCTAAGGGAGGAAGCAGCAGAATGTGCCTCTCACATCTAGCCTGTAGGAATTCAGGTTGGCAAGTTCTATGGGGAAGCCCATTGCTGCCTATGGTGGAAAGGGCATGGGAGATTTCAGTTTCAAAATCTCTGTGAAAAAGCGTCAGAGAAGCTTCTCTGTTTAGAATCCAGCATATCTCACTGAACCGAAGAAGTGGTAGTTAGAAGGGAGTTAGAGCTGCAAGCAGTTTGCTTTGGGAAATTAGACGCGAAATGAAACTGCAAATGCCTTCCTACAGGCTTGGAAAAGTGTGTTCTACATCTCTGCCAAACAGACTCCCCGGAGGTTGAGCTTTCAGAAGCTAGTTTAACTCTAAGGGAGGAAGCAGCAGAATGTGCCTCTCACATCTAGCCTGTAGGAATTCAGGTTGGCAAGTTCTATGGGGAAGCCCATTGGCGCCTTCGTTGGAAACGGGTTTGGAAATTTCAGTTTCAAAATCTCTGTGAAAAAGCGTCAGAGAAGCTTCCCCGTTTAGAATCCAGCAGATCTCAGTGAACCGAAGACGTGGTAGTTAGAAGGGAGTTAGAGCTGCAAGCAGTTTGGTTTGGGAAATTAGACGCGAAATGAAACTGCAAAGGCCTTCCAACAGGGTTGGAAAAGTGTGTTCTATATGTCTGCCAAACAGACTCCCCGGAGGTTGAGCTTTCAGAAGCAAGTTTAACTCTAAGGGAGGAAGCAGCAGAATGTGCCTCTCACATCTAGCCTGTAGGAATTCAGGTTGGCAAGTTCTATGGGGAAGCCCATTGCTGCCTATGGTGGAAACGGCATGGGAGATTTCAGTTTCAAAATCTCTGTGAAAAAGCGTCAGAGAAGCTTCTCCGTTTAGAATCCAGCATATCTCACTGAACCGAAGAAGTGGTAGTTAGAAGGGAGTTAGAGCTGCAAGCAGTTTGGTTTGGGAAATTAGACGCGACATCAAACTGCAAAGGCCTTCCAACAGGCTTGGAAAAGTGTGTTCTATATCTCTGCCAAACAGACTCCCCGGAGGTTGAGCTTTCAGAAGCTAGTTTAACTCTAAGGGAGGAAGCAGCAGAATGTGCCTCTCACATCTAGCCTGTAGGAATTCAGGTTGGCAAGTTCTATGGGGAAGCCCATTGGCGCCTTCGTTGGAAACGGCTTTGGAAATTTCAGTTTCAAAATCTCTGTGAAAAAGCGTCAGAGAAGCTTCTCCGTTTAGAATCCAGCATATCTCACAGAACCGAAGAAGTGGTAGTTAGAAGGGAGTTAGAGCTGCAAGCAGTTTGGTTTGGGAAATTAGATGTGAAATGAAACTGCAAATGCCTTCCAACAGGCTTGGAAAAGTGTGTTCTATATCTCTGCCAAACAGACTCCCCGGAGGTTGAGCTTTCAGAAGCAAGCTTAACTCTTTGGGAGGAAGCAGCAGAATGTGCCTCTCACATCTAGCCTGTAGGAATTCAGGTTGGCAAGTTCTATGGGGAAGCCCATTGCTGCCTATGGTGGAAAGGGCATGGGAGATTTCAGTTTCAAAATCTCTGTGAAAAAGCGTCAGAGAAGCTTCTCCGTTTAGAATCCAGCATATCTCACAGAACCGAAGAAGTGGTAGATAGAAGGGAGTTAGAGCTGCAAGCAGTTTGGTTTGGGAATTTAGACGCGAAATGAAACTGCAAATGCCTTCCAACAGGCTTGGAAAAGTGTGTTCTATATCTCTGCCAAACACACTCCCCGGAGGTGGAGCTTTCAGAAGCAAGCTTAACTCTTTGAGAGGAAGCAGCAGCATGTGCCTCTCACATCTAGCCTGTAGGAATTCAGGTTGGCAAGTTCTATGGGGAAGCCCATTGGCGCCTTCGTTGGAAACGGTTTTGGAAATTTCAGTTTCAAAATCTCTTTGAAAAAGCGTCAGAGAAGTTTCCCCGTTTAGAATCCAGTATATCTCACTGAACCGAAGAAGTGGTAGTTAGAAGGGAGTTAGAGCTGCAAGCAGTTTGGGTTGGGAAATTAGACGCGAAATGACACTGCAAATGCCTTCCAACAGGCTTGGAAAAGTGTGTTCTATATCTCTGCCAAACAGACTCCCCGGAGGTTGAGCTTTCAGAAGCAAGTTTAACTCGAAGGGAGGAAGCAGCAGAATGTGCCTCTCACATCTAGCCTGTAGGAATTCAGGTTGGCAAGTTCTATGGGGAAGCCCATTGGCGCCTTCGTTGGAAACGGCTTTGGAAATTTCAGTTTCAAAATCTCTGTGAAAAAGCGTCAGAGAAGCTTCCCCGTTTAGAATCCAGTATATCTCACTGAACCGAAGAAGTGGTATTTAGAAGGGAGTTAGAGCTGCAAGCAGTTTGGTTTGGGAAATTAGACGCGAAATGACACTGCAAATGCCTTCCTACAGGCTTGGAAAAGTGTGTTCTATATCTCTGCCAAACAGACTCCCCGGAGGTTGAGCTTTCAGAAGCAAGTTTAACTCGAAGGGAGGAAGCAGCAGAATGTGCCTCTCACATCTAGCCTGTAGGAATTCAGGTTGGCAAGTTCTATGGGGAAGCCCATTGGCGCCTTCGTTGGAAACGGCTTTGGAAATTTCAGTTTCAAAATCTCTGTGAAAAAGCGTCAGAGAAGCTTCCCCGTTTAGAATCCAGCATATCTCACTGAACCGAAGAAGTGGTAGATAGAAGGGAGTTAGAGCTGCAAGCAGTTTGGTTTGGGAATTTAGACGCGAAATGAAACTGCAAATGCCTTCCAACAGGCTTGGAAAAGTGTGTTCTATATCTCTGCCAAACAGACTCCCCGGAGGTTGAGCTTTCAGAAGCAAGCTTAACTCTTTGGGAGGAAGCAGCAGAATGTGCCTCTCACATCTAGCCTGTAGGAATTCAGGTTGGCAAGTTCTATGGGGAAGCCCATTGCTGCCTATGGTGGAAACGGCATGGGAGATTTCAGTTTCAAAATCTCTGTGAAAAAGCGTCAGAGAAGCTTCCCCGTTTAGAATCCAGCATATCTCACTGAACCGAAGAAGTGGTATTTAGAACGGAGTTAGAGCTGCAAGCAGTTTGGTTTTGGAAATTAGAGGCGAAATGAAACTGCAAATGCCTTCCAACAGGCTTGGAAAAATGTGTTCTATATCTCTGCCAAACAGACTGCCCGGAGGTTGAGCTTTCAGAAGCAAGTTTAACTCTAAGGGAGGAAGCAGCAGAATGTGCCTCTCACATCTAGCCTGTAGGAATTCAGGTTGGCAAGTTCTATGGGGAAGCCCATTGCTGCCTATGGTGGAAACGGCATGGGAGATTTCAGTTTCAAAATCTCTGTGAAAAAGCGTCAGAGAAGCTTCTCCGCTTAGAATCCAGCATATCTCACAGAACCGAAGAAGTGGTAGATAGAAGGGAGTTAGAGCTGCAAGCAGTTTGGTTTGGGAATTTAGACGCGAAATGAAACTGCAAATGCCTTCAAACAGGCTTGGAAAAGTGTGTTCTATATCTCTGAAAAACAGACTCCCCGGAGCTTGAGCTTTCAGAAGCCAGCTTAACTCTTTGGGAGGAAGCAGCAGAATGTGCCTCTCACATCTAGCCTGTAGGAATTCAGGTTGGCAAGTTCTATGGGGAAGCCCATAGGCGCCTTCGTTTGAAACGGGTTTGGAAATTTCAGTTTCAAAATCTCTGTGAAAAAGCGTCAGAGAAGCTTCCCCGTTTAGAATCCAGCATATCTCACTGAACCGAAGAAGTGGTATTTAGAAGGGAGTTAGAGCTGCAAGCAGTTTGGTTTGGGAAATTAGAGGCGAAATGAAACTGCAAATGCCTTCCAACAGGCTTGGAAAAATGTGTTCTATATCTCTGCCAAACAGACTCCCCGGAGGTTGAGCTTTCAGAAGCTAGTTTAACTCTAAGGGAGGAAGCAGCAGAATGTGCCTCTCACATCTAGCCTGTAGGAATTCAGGTTGGCAAGTTCTATGGGGAAGCCCATTGCTGCCTATGGTGGAAACGGCATGGCAGATTTCAGTTTCAAAATCTCTGTGAAAAAGCGTCAGAGAAGCTTCTCCGTTTAGAATCCAGCATATCTCACAGAACCGAAGAAGTGGTAGATAGAAGGGAGTTAGAGCTGCAAGCAGTTTGGTTTGGGAAATTAGACGCGAAATCACACTGCAAAGGCCTTCCAACAGGCTTGGAAAAATGTGTTATACATCTCTGCCAAACAGACTCCCCGGAGGTTGAGCTTTTAGAAGCTAGCTTAACTCTAAGGGAGGAAGCAGCAGAATGTGCCTCTCACGTCTAGCCTGTAGGAATTCAGGATGGCAAGTTCTTTTGGGAAGCCCATTGGCGCCTTCGTTGGAAACGGGTTTGGAAATTTCAGTTTCAAAATCTCTGTGAAAAAGCGTCAGAGAAGCTTCCCCGTTTAGAATCCAGCATATCTCACTGAACCGAAGAAGTGGTAGTTAGAAGGGAGTTAGAGCTGCAAGCAGTTTGGTTTGGGAAATTAGACGCGAAATGACACTGCAAATGCCTTCCAACAGGCTTGGAAGAGTGTGTTCTATATCTCTGCCAAACAGACTCCCCGGAGGTTGAGCTTTCAGAAGCAAGTTTAAATCTCTGGGAGGAAGCAGCAGAATGTGCCTCTCACATCTAGCCTGTAGGAATTCAGGTTGGCAAGTTCTATGGGGAAGCCCATTGCTGCCTATGGTGGAAACGGCATGGGAGATTTCAGTTTCAAAATCTCTGTGAAAAAGCGTCAGAGAAGCTTCTCCGTTTAGAATCCAGCATATCTCACAGAACCGAAGAAGTGCTAGTTAGAAGGGAGTTAGAGCTGCAAGCAGTTTGGTTTGGGAAATTAGACGCGAAATGAATCTGCAAATGCCTTCCAACAGGCTTGGAAAAGTGTGTTCTATATCTCTGCCAAACAGACTCCCCGGAGGTTGAGCTTTCAGAAGCAAGCTTAACTCTTTGGGAGGAAGCAGCAGAATGTGCCTCTCACATCTAGCCTGTAGGAATTCAGGTTGGCAAGTTCTATGGGGAAGCCCATTGCTGCCTATGGTGGAAAGGGCATGGGAGATTTCAGTTTCAAAATCTCTGTGAAAAAGCGTCAGAGAAGCTTCTCCGTTTAGAATCCAGCATATCTCACAGAACCGAAGAAGTGGTAGATAGAAGGGAGTTAGAACTGCAAGCAGTTTGGTTTGGGAATTTAGACGCGAAATGAAACTGCAAATGCCTTCCAACAGGCTTGGAAAAGTGTGTTCTATATCTCTGCCAAACACACTCCCCGGAGGTGGAGCTTTCAGAAGCAAGCTTAACTCTTTGAGAGGAAGCAGCAGAATGTGCCTCTCACATCTAGCCTGTAGGAATTCAGGTTGGCAAGTTCTATGGGGAAGCCCATTGCAGCCTATGGTGGAAACGGCATGGGAGATTTCAGTTTCAAAATCTCTGTGAAAAAGCGTCAGAGAAGCTTCCCCGTTTAGAATCCAGCATATCTCACTGAACCGAAGAAGTGGTATTTAGAAGGGAGTTAGAGCTGCAAGCAGTTTGGTTTGGGAATTTAGACGCGAAATGAAACTGCAAATGCCTTCCAACAGGCTTGGAAAAGTGTGTTCGATATCTCTGCCAAACAGACTCCCCGGAGGTTGAGCTTTCAGAAGCTGGTTTAACTCTAAGGGAGGAAGCAGCAGAATGGGCCTCTCACGTCTAGCCTGTAGGAATTCAGGTTGGCAAGTTCTATGGGGAAGCACATTGCTGCCTATGGTGGAAACGGCATGGGAGATTTCAGTTTCAAAATCTCTGTGAAAAAGCGTCAGAGAAGCTTCTCCGTTTAGAATCCAGCATATCTCACTGAACCGAAGAAGTGGTAGTTAGAAGGGAGTTAGAGCTGCAAGCAGTTTGGTTTGGGAAATTAGACGCGAAATGAAACTGCAACTGCCTTCCTACAGGCTTGGAAAAGTGTGTTCTATATCTCTGCCAAACAGACTCCCCGGAGGTTGAGCTTTCAGAAGCTAGTTTAACTCTAAGGGAGGAAGCAGCAGAATGTGCCTCTCAAATCTAGCCTGTAGGAATTCAGGTTGGCAAGTTCTATGGGGAAGCCCATTGCTGCCTATGGTGGAAACGGCATGGGAGATTTCAGTTTCAAAATCTCTGTGAAAAAGCGTCAGAGAAGCTTCTCTGTTTAGAATCCAGCATATCCCACTGAACCGAAGAAGTGGTAGTTAGAAGGGAGTTAGAGCTGCAAGCAGTTTGGTTTGGGAAATTAGACGCGAAATGAAACTGCAAATGCCTTCCAACAGGCTTGGAAACGTGTGTTCTATAACTCTGCCAAACAGACTCCCCGGAGGTTGAGCTTTCAGAAGCTAGTTTAACTCTAAGGGAGGGAGCAGCAGAATGTGCCTCTCACATCTAGCCTGTAGGAATTCAGGTTGGCAAGTTCTATGGGGAAGCCCATTGGCGCCTTCGTTGGAAACGGGTTTGGAAATTTCAGTTACAAAATCTCTGTGAAAAAGCGTCAGAGAAGCTTCCCCGTTTAGAATCCAGCAGATCTCAGTGAACCGAAGACGTGGTAGTTAGAAGGGAGTTAGAGGTGCAAGCAGTTTGGTTTGGGAAATTAGACGCGAAATGAAACTGCAAAGGCCTTCCAACAGGGTTGGAAAAGTGTGCTCTATATGTCTGCCAAACAGACTCCCCGGAGGTTGAGCTTTCAGAAGCAAGTTTAACTCTAAGGGAGGAAGCAGCAGAATGTGCCTCTCACATCTAGCCTGTAGGAATTCAGGTTGGCAAGTTCTATGGGGAAGCCCATTGGCGCCTTCGTTGGAAACGGGTTTGGAAATTTCAGTTTCAAAATCTCTGTGAAAAAGCGTCAGAGAAGTTTCCCCGTTTAGAATCCAGTATATCTCACTGAACCGAAGAAGTGGTAGTTAGAAGGGAGTTAGAGCTGCAAGCAGTTTGGTTTGGGAAATTAGACGCGAAATGAAACTGCAAATGCCTTCAAACAGGCTTGGAAAAGTGTGTTCTATATCTCTGCCAAACACACTCCCCGGAGGTTGAGCTTTCAGAAGCTAGTTTAACTCTAAGGGAGGAAGCAGCAGAATGTGCCTCTCACATCTAGCATGTAGAAATTCAGGTTGGCAAGTTCTATGGGGAAGCCCATTGCTGCGTATGGTGGAAACGGCATGGGAGATTTCAGTTTCAAAATCTCTGTGAAAAAGCGTCGGAGAAGCTTCCCCGTTTAGAATCCAGCATATCTCACTGAAAAGAAGAAGTGGTAGTTAGAAGGGAGTTAGAGCTGCAAGCAGTTTGGTTTGGGAAATTAGACGCGAAATGAAACTGCAAATGCCTTCCAACAGGCTTGGAAACGTGTGTTCTATATCTCTGCCAAACAGACTCCCCGGAGGTTGAGCTTTCAGAAGCTAGTTTAACTCTAAGGGAGGAAGCAGCAGAATGTGCCTCTCACATCTACCCTGTAGGAATTCAGGTTGGCAAGTTCTATGGGGAAGCCCATTGCTGCCTATGGTGGAAACGGCATGGGAGATTTCAGTTTCAAAATCTCTGTGAAAAAGCGTCAGAGAAGCTTCTCCATTTAGAATCCAGCATATCTCACTGAACCGAAGAAGTGGTAGTTAGAAGAGAGTTAGAGCTGCAAGCAGTTTGGTTTGGGAAATTAGACGCGAAATGAAACTGCAAATGCCTTCCTACAGGCTTGGAAAAGTGTGTTCTATATCTCTGCCAAACAGACTCCCCGGAGGTTGAGCTTTCAGAAGCTAGTTTAACTCTAAGGGAGGAAGCAGCAGAATGTGCCTCTCACATCTAGCCTGTAGGAATTCAGGTTGGCAAGTTCTATGGGGAAGCCCATTGGCGCCTTCGTTGGAAACGGGTTTGGAAATTTCAGTTTCAAAATCTCTGTGAAAAAGCGTCAGAGAAGCTTCCCCGTTTAGAATCCAGCAGATCTCAGTGAACCGAAGACGTGGTAGTTAGAAGGGAGTTAGAGCTGCAAGCAGTTTGGTTTGGGAAATTAGACGCGAAATGAAACTGCAAAGGCCTTCCAACAGGGTTGGAAAAGTGTGTTCTATATGTCTGCCAAACAGACTCCCCGGAGGTTGAGCTTTCAGAAGCAAGTTTAACTCTAAGGGAGGAAGCAGCAGAATGTGCCTCTCACATCTAGCCTGTAGGAATTCAGGTTGGCAAGTTCTATGGGGAAGCCCATTGCTGCCTATGGTGGAAACGGCATGGGAGATTTCAGTTTCAAAATCTCTGTGAAAAAGCGTCAGAGAAGCTTCTCCGTTTAGAATCCAGCATATCTCACTGAACCGAAGAAGTGGTAGTTAGAAGGGAGTTAGAGCTGCAAGCAGTTTGGTTTGGGAAATTAGACGCGACATCAAACTGCAAAGGCCTTCCAACAGGCTTGGAAAAGTGTGTTCTATATCTCTGCCAAACAGACTCCCCGGAGGTTGAGCTTTCAGAAGCTAGTTTAACTCTAAGGGAGGAAGCAGCAGAATGTGCCTCTCACATCTAGCCTGTAGGAATTCAGGTTGGCAAGTTCTATGGGGAAGCCCATTGGCGCCTTCGTTGGAAACGGCTTTGGAAATTTCAGTTTCAAAATCTCTGTGAAAAAGCGTCAGAGAAGCTTCCCCGTTTAGAATCCAGCATATCTCACTGAACCGAAGAAGTGGTAGATAGAAGGGAGTTAGAGCTGCAAGCAGTTTGGTTTGGGAATTTAGACGCGAAATGAAACTGCAAATGCCTTCCAAAAGGCTTGGAAAATTGTGTTCTATTTCTCTGCCAAACAGACTCCCCGGAGGTTGAGCTTTCAGAAGCAAGCTTAACTCTTTGGGAGGAAGCAGCAGAATGTGCCTCTCACATCTAGCCTGTAGGAATTCAGGTTGGCAAGTTCTATGGGGAAGCCCATTGCTGCCTATGGTGGAAACGGTAAGGGAGATTTCAGTTTCAAAATCTCTGTGAAAAAGCGTCAGAGAAGCTTCTCCGTTTAGAATCCAGCATATCTCACTGAACCGAAGAAGTGGTAGTTAGAAGGGAGTTAGAGCTGCAAGCAGTTTGGTTTTGGAAATTAGAGGCGAAATGAAACTGCAAATGCCTTCCAACAGGCTTGGAAAAATGTGTTCTATATCTCTGCCAAACAGACTCCCTGGATGTTGAGCTTTCAGAAGCTAGTTTAACTCTTTGGGAGGAAGCAGCAGAATATTCCTCTCACATCTAGCCTGTAGGAATTCAGGTTGGCAAGTTCTATGGGGAAGCCCATTGCTGTCTATGGTGGAAACGGCATGGGAGATTTCAGTTTCAAAATCTCTGTGAAAAAGCGTCAGAGAAGCTTCTCCGTTTAGAATCCAGCATATCTCACTGAACCGAAGAAGTGGTAGATAGTAGGGAGTTAGAGCTGCAAGCAGTTTGGTTTGGGAATTTAGACGCGAAATGAAACTGCAAATGCTTTCCTACAGGCTTGGAAAAGTGTGTTCTATATCTCAGCCAAACAGACTCCCCGGAGGTTGAGCTTTCAGAAGCAAGTTTAACTCTAAGGGCTGAAGCAGCAGAATGTGCCTCTCACATCTAGTCTGTAGGAATTCAGGTTGGCAAGTTCTATGGGGAAGCCCATTGCTGCCTATGGTGGAAACGGCATGGGAGATTTCAGTTTCAAAATCTCTGTGAAAAATCGTCAGAGAAGCTTCTCCGTTTAGAATCCAGCATATCTCACAGAACCGAAGAAGTGGTAGATAGAAGGGAGTTAGAGCTGCAAGCAGTTTGGTTTGGGAAATTAGACGCGAAATCACACTGCAAAGGCCTTCCAAAGCCTTGGAAAAGTGTGTTATACATCTCTGCCAAACAGACTCCCCGGAGGTTGAGCTTTTAGAAGCTAGCTTAACTCTAAGGGAGGAAGCAGCAGAATGTGCCTCTCACGTCTAGCCTGTAGGAATTCAGGATGGCAAGTTCTATTGGGAAGCCCATTGGCGCCTTCGTTGGAAACGGGTTTGGAAATTTCAGTTTCAAAATCTCTGTGAAAAAGCGTCAGAGAAGCTTCCCCGTTTAGAATCCAGCATATCTCACTGAACAGAAGAAGTGGTAGTTAGAAGGGAGTTAGAGCTGCAAGCAGTTTGGTTTGGGAAATTAGACGCGAAATGACACTGCAAATGTCTTCCAACAGGCTTGGAAGAGTGTGTTCTATATCTCTGCCAAACAGACTCCCCGGAGGTTGAGCTTTCAGAAGCAAGTTTAAATCTCTGGGAGGAAGCAGCAGAATGTGCCTCTCACATCTAGCCTGTAGGAATTCAGGTTGGCAAGTTCTATGGGGAAGCCCATTGCTGCCTATGGTGGAAACGGCATGGGAGATTTCAGTTTCAAAATGTCTGTAAAAAAGCGTCAGAGAAGCTTCTCCGTTTAGAATCCAGCATATCTGACAGAACCGAAGAAGTGTTAGATGGAAGGGAGTTAGAGCTGCAAGCAGTTTGGTTTGGGAATTTAGACGCGAAATGAAACTGCAAATGCCTTCAAACAGGCTTGGAAAAGTGTGTTCTATATCTCTGCCAAACAGACTCCCCGGAGCTTGAGCTTTCAGAAGCAAGTTTAACTCGAAGGGAGGAAGCAGCAGAATGTGCCTCTCACATCTAGCCTGTAGGAATTCAGGTTGGCAAGTTCTATGGGGAAGCCCATTGGCGCCTTCGTTGGAAACGGCTTTGGAAATTTCAGTTTCAAAATCTCTGTGAAAAAGCGTCAGAGAAGCTTCCCCGTTTAGAATCCATCATATCTCACTGAACCGAAGAAGTGGTAGTTAGAAGGGAGTTAGAGCTGCAAGCAGTTTGGTTTTGGAAATTAGACGCGACATCAAACTGCAAAGGCCTTCCATCGGGCTTGGAAAATTGTGTTCTATATCTCTGCCAAACAGACTCCCCGGAGGTTGAGCTTTCAGAAGCAAGCTAAACTCTTTGGGAGGAAGCAGCAGAATGTGCCTCTCACATCTAGCCTGTAGGAATTCAGGTTGGCAAGTTCTATGGGGAAGCCCATTGCTGCCTATGGTGGAAACGGCATGGGAGATTTCAGTTTCAAAATCTCTGTGAAAAAGCGTCAGAGAAGCTTCCCCGTTTAGAATCCATCATATCTCACTGAACCGAAGAAGTGGTAGATAGAAGGGAGTTAGAGCTGGAAGCAGTTTGGTTTGGGAATTTAGACTCGAAATGAAACTGCAAAGGCCTTCAAACAGGCTTGGAAAAGTGTGTTGTATATCTCTGCCAAACAAACTCCCCGGAGGTTGAGCTTTCAGAAGCTAGTTTAACTCTAAGGGTGGAAGCAGTAGAATGTGACTCTCACATCTAGCCTGTAGGAATTCAGGTTGGCAAGTTCTATGGGGAAGCCCTTTGGCGCCTTCGTTGGAAACGGGTTTGGAAATTTCAGTTTCAAAATCTCTGTGAAAAAGCGTCATAGAAGCTTCCCCGTTTAGAATCCAGCATATCTCACTGAACCGAAGAAGTGGTAGTTAGAAGGGAGTTAGAGCTGCAAGCAGTTTGGTTTTGGAAAATAGAGGCTAAATGAAACTGCAAATGCCTTCCAACAGGCTTGGAAAAGTGTGTTCTACATCTCTGCCAAACAGACTCCCCGGAGGTTGAGCTTTCAGAAGCTCGTTTAACGCTAAGGGAGGAAGCAGCAGAATGTGCCTCTCACGTCTAGCCTGTAGGAATTCAGGTTGGCAAGTTCTATGGGGAAGCCCATTGGCGCCTTCGTTGGAAACGGGTTTGGAAATTTCAGTTTCAAAATCTCTGTGAAAAAGCGTCAGAGAAGCTTCCCCGTTTAGAATCCAGCATATCTCACTGAACCGAAGAAGTGGTAGTTAGAAGGGAGTTAGAGCTGCAAGCAGTTTGGTTTGGGAAATTAGACGCGAAATGACACTGCAAATGCCTTCCAACAGGCTTGGAAGAGTGTGTTCTATATCTCTGCCAAACAGACTCCCCGGAGGTTGAGCTTTCAGAAGCTAGCTTAACTCTAAGGGAGGAAGCAGCAGAATGTGCCTCTCACGTCTAGCCTGTAGGAATTCAGGTTGGCAAGTTCTATGGGGAAGCCCATTGGCGCCTTCGTTGGAAACGGGTTTGGAAATTTCAGTTTCAAAATCTCTGTGAAAAAGCGTCAGAGAAGTTTCCCCGTTTAGAATCCAGTATATCTCACTGAACCGAAGAAGTGGTAGATAGAAGGGAGTTAGACCTGCAAGCAGTTTGGTAGAAGTGGTAGTTAGAAGGGAGTTAGAGCTGCAAGCAGTTTGGTTTGGGAAATTAGACGCGAAATGACACTGCAAATGCCTTCCAACAGGCTTGGAAAATTGTGTTCTATATCTCTGCCAAACAGACTCCCCGGAGGTTGAGCTTTCAGAAGCAAGTTTAACTCGAAGGGAGGAAGCAGCAGAATGTGCCTCTCACATGTAGCCTGTAGGAATTCAGGTTGGCAAGTTCTATGGGGAAGCCCATTGCTGCCGATGGTGGAAACGGCATGGGAGATTTCAGTTTCAAAATCTCTGTGAAGGGCCGAGCCCGTGGCGCACTCGGAAGAGTGCTGCGCTGGCAGCGCGGCGACACTCCTCCCGCGGGTTCGGATCCTATATAGGACTGACCGGTGCACTCACTGGCTGAGTGCCGGTCACGAAAAAACGACAAAAAAAAAAAAAAAAAAAAAAAAAATCTCTGTGAAAAAGCGTCAGAGAAGCTTCCCCGTTTAGAATCCAGCATATCTCACTGAACCGAAGAAGTGGTATTTAGAAGGGAGTTAGAGCTGCAAGCAGTTTGGTTTTGGAAATTAGAGGCGAAATGAAACTGCAAATGCCTTCCAACAGGCTTGGAAAAATGTGTTCTATATCTCGGCCAAACAGACTCCCCGGAGGTTGAGCTTTCAGAAGCGAGTTTAACTCTAAGTGAGGAAGCAGCAGAATGTGCCTCTCACATCTAGCCTGTAGGAATTCAGGTTGGCAAGTTCTATGGGGAAGCCCATTGCTGCCTATGGTGGAAACGGCATGGGAGATTTCAGTTTCAAAATCTCTGTGAAAAAGCGTCAGAGAAGCTTCTCCGTTTAGAATCCAGCATATCTCACAGAACCGAAGAAGTGGTAGATAGAAGGGAGTTAGAGCTTCAAGCAGTTTGGTTTGGGAATTTAGACGCGAAATGAAACTGCAAATGCCTTCAAACAGGCTTGGAAAAGTGTGTTCTATATCTCTGAAAAACAGACTCCCCGGAGCTTGAGCTTTCAGAAGCAAGCTTAACTCTTTGGGAGGAAGCAGCAGAATGTGCCTCTCACATCTAGCCTGTAGGAATTCAGGTTGGCAAGTTCTATGGGGAAGCCCATTGCTGCCTATGGTGGAAACGGCATGGGAGATTTCAGTTTCAAAATCTCTGTGAAAAAGCGTCAGAGAAGCTTCTCCGTTTAGAATCCAGCATATCTCACTGAACCGAAGAAGTGGTAGTTAGAAGGGAGTTAGAGCTGCAAGCAGTTTGTTTTGGGAAATTAGACACGAAATGACACTGCAAAGGCCTTCCAACAGGCTTGGAAAAGTGTGTTGTATATCTCTGCCAAACAGACTCCCCGGAGCTTGAGCTTTCAGAAGCCAGTTTAACTCTTAGGGTGGAAGCAGCAGAATATGCCTCTCACATCTAGCCTGTAGGAATTCAGGTTGGCAAGTTCTATGGGGAAGCCCTTTGGCGCCTACGTTGGAAACGGGTTTGGAAATTTCAGTTTCAAAATCTCTGTGAAAAAGCGTCAGAGAAGCTTCCCCATTTAGAATCCAGCATATCTCACTGAACCGAAGAAGTGGTAGTTAGAAGGGAGTTATAGCTGCAAGCAGTTTGGTTTGGGAAATTAGACGCGAAATCAAACTGCAAAGGCCTTCCAACAGGCTTGGAAAAGTGTGTTCTATATCTCTGCCAAACAGACTCCCCGGAGGTTGAGCTTTCAGAAGCAAGTTTAACTCTAAGGGAGGAAGCAGCAGAATGTGCCTCTCACATCTAGCCTGTAGGAATTCAGGTTGGCAAGTTCTATGGGGAAGCCCATTGCTGTCTATGGTGGAAACGGCATGGGAGATTTCAGTTTCAAAATCTCTGTGAAAAAGCGTCAGAGAAGCTTCTCCGTTTAGAATCCAGCATATCTCACAGAACCGAAGAAGTGGTAGATAGAAGGGAGTTAGAGCTGCAAGCAGTTTGGTTTGGGAAATTAGACGCGAAATCACACTGCAAAGGCCTTCCAAAGGCTTGGAAAAGTGTGTTATACATCTCTGCCAAACAGACTCCCCGGAGGTTGAGCTTTTAGAAGCTAGCTTAACTCTAAGGGAGGAAGCAGGAGAATGTGCCTCTCACGTCTAGCCTATAGGAATTCAGGATGGCAAGTTCTATTGGGAAGCGCATTGGCGCCTTCGTTGGAAACGGGTTTGGAAATTTCAGTTTCAAAATCTCTGTGAAAAAGCGTCAGAGAAGCTTCCCCGTTTAGAATCCAGCATATCTCACTGAACCGAAGAAGTGGTAGTTAGAAGGGAGTTAGAGCTGCAAGCAGTTTGGTTTGGGAAATTAGACGCGAAATGACACTGCAAATGCCTTCCAACAGGCTTGGAAGAGTGTGTTCTATATCTCTGCCAAACAGACTCCCCGGAGGTTGAGCTTTCAGAAGCAAGTTTAAATCTCTGGGAGGAAGCAGCAGAATGTGCCTCTCACATCTAGCCTGTAGGAATTCAGGTTGGCAAGTTCTATGGGGAAGCCCATTGCTGCCTATGGTGGAAACGGCATGGGAGATTTCAGTTTCAAAATCTCTGTGAAAAAGCGTCAGAGAAGCTTCTCCGTTTAGAATCCAGCATATCTCACTGAACCGAAGAAGTGGTAGATAGAAGGGAGTTAGAGCTGCAAGCAGTTTGGTTTGGGAATTTAGACGCGAAATGAAACTGCAAATGCCTTCCTACAGGCTTGGAAAAGTGTGTTCTATATCTCAGCCAAACAGACTCCCCGGAGGTTGAGCTTTCAGAAGCCAGTTTAACTCTTTGGGAGGAAGCAGCAGAATGTGACTCTCACATCTAGCCTGTAGGAATTCAGGTTGGCAAGTTCTATGGGGAAGCCCATTGCTGCCTATGGTGGAAACGGCATGGGAGATTTCAGTTTCAAAATGTCTGTGAAAAAGCGTCAGAGAAGCTTCTCCGCTTAGAATCCAGCATATCTGACAGAACCGAAGAAGTGGTAGATGGAAGGGAGTTAGAGCTGCAAGCAGTTTGGTTTGGGAATTTAGACGCGAAATGAAACTGCAAATGCCTTCAAACAGGCTTGGAAAAGTGTGTTCTATATCTCTGCCAAACAGACTCCCCGGAGCTTGAGCTTTCAGAAGCTAGTTTAACTCTTAGGGTGGAAGCAGCAGAATGTGCCTCTCACATCTAGCCTGTAGGAATTCAGGTTGGCAAGTTCTATGGGGAAGCCCATTGCTGCCTTCGTTGGAAACTGCATGGGAGATTTCAGTTTCAAAATCTCTGTGAAAAAGCGTCAGAGAAGCTTCTCCGTTTAGAATCCAGCATATCTCACAGAACCGAAGAAGTGGTAGTTAGAAGGGAGTTAGAGCTGCAAGCAGTTTGGTTTGGGAATTTAGACGCGAAATGAAACTGCAAAGGCCTTCAAACAGGCTTGGAAAAGTGTGTTGTATATCTCTGCCAAACAAACTCCCCGGAGGTTGAGCTTTCAGAAGCTAGTTTAACTCTAAGGGTGGAAGCAGCAGAATGTGACTCTCACATCTAGCCTGTAGGAATTCAGGTTGGCAAGCTCTATGGGGAAGCCCATTGCTGCCTATGGTGGAAACGGCATGGGAGATTTCAGTTTCAAAATCTCTGTGAAAAAGCGTCAGAGAAGCTTCTCCGTTTAGAATCTAGCATATCTCACAGAACCGAAGAAGTGGTAGATAGAAGGGAGTTAGAGCTGCAAGCAGTTTGGTTTGGGAATTTAGACGCGAAATGAAACTGCAAAGGCCTTCAAACAGGCTTGGAAAAGTGTGTTGTACATCTCTGACAAACAGACTCCCCGGAGGTTGAGCTTTCAGAAGCAAGCTTAACTCTTTGGGAGGAAGCAGCAGAATGTGCCTCTCACATCTAGCCTGTAGGAATTCAGGTTGGCAAGTTCTATGGGGAAGCCCATTGCTGCCTATGGTGGAAACGGCATGGGAGATTTCAGTTTCAAAATCTCTGTGAAAAAGCGTCAGAGAAGCTTCTCCGTTTAGAATCCAGCATATCTCACTGAACCGAAGAAGTGGTAGTTAGAAGGGAGTTAGAGCTGCAAGCAGTTTGGTTTGGGAATTTAGACGCGAAATGAAACTGCAAATGCCTTCCAAAAGGCTTGGAAAAGTGTGTTCTATATCTCTGCCAAACAGACTCCCCGGAGGTTGAGCTTTCAGAAGCAAGCTTAACTCTTTGGGACGAAGCAGCAGAATGTGCCTCTCACATCTAGCCTGTAGGAATTCAGGTTGGCAAGTTCTATGGGGAAGCCCATTGGCGCCTTCGTTGGAAACGGCTTTGGAAATTTCAGTTTCAAAATCTCTGTGAAAAAGCGTCAGAGAAGCTTCTCCGTTTAGAATCCAGCATATCTCACAGAACCGAAGAAGTGGTAGTTAGAAGGGAGTTAGAGCTGCAAGCAGTTTGGTTTGGGAATTTAGACGCGAAATGAAACTGCAAATGCCTTCAAACAGGCTTGGAAAAGTGTGTTCTATATCTCTGCCAAACAGACTCCCCGGAGGTTGAGCTTTCAGAAGCTAGTTTAACTCTAAGGGAGGAAGCAGCAGAATGTGCCTCTCACATCTAGCCTGTAGGAATTCAGGTTGGCAAGTTCTATGGGGAAGCCCATTGGCGCCTTCGTTGGAAACGGGTTTGGAAATTTCAGTTTCAAAATCTCTGTGAAAAAGCGTCAGAGAAGCTTCTCTGTTTAGAATCCAGCATATCTAACTGAACCGAAGAAGTGGTAGTTAGAAGGGAGTTAGAGCTGCAAGCAGTTTGGTTTGGGAAATTAGACGCGAAATGAAACTGCAAATGCCTTCCAACAGGCTTGGAAACGTGTCTTCTATATCTCTGCCAAACAGACTCGCCGGAGGTTGAGCTTTCAGAAGCTAGTTTAACTCTAAGGGAGGAAGCAGCAGAATGTGCCTCTCACATCTACCCTGTAGGAATTCAGGTTGGCACGTTCTATGGGGAAGCCCATTGCTGCCTAAGGTGGAAACGGCATGGGAGATTTCAGTTTCAAAATCTCTGTGAAAAAGCGTCAGAGAAGCTTCTCTGTTTAGAATCCAGCATATCTCACTGAACCGAAGAAGTGGTAATTAGAAGGGAGTTAGAGCTGCAAGCAGTTTGGTTTGGGAATTTAGACGCGAAATGAAACTGCAAATGCCTTCCTACAGGCTTGGAAAAGTGTGTTCTATATCTCTGCCAAACAGACTCCCCGGAGGTTGAGCTTTCAGAAGCTAGTTTAACTCTAAGGGAGTAAGCAGCAGAATGTGCCTCTCACATCTAGCCTGTAGGAATTCAGGTTGGCAAGTTCTATGGGGAAGCCCATTGCTGCCTATGGTGGAAACGGCATGGGAGATTTCAGTTTCAAAATCTCTGTGAAAAAGCGTCAGAGAAGCTTCTCTGTTTAGAATCCAGCATATCTCACTGAACCGAAGAAGTGGTAGTTAGAAGAGAGTTAGAGCTGCAAGCAGTTTGCTTTGGGAAATTAGACGCGAAATGAAACTGCAAATGCCTTCCAACAGGCTTGGAAACGTGTGTTCTATATCTCTGCCAAACAGACTCCCCGGAGGTTGAGCTTTCAGACGCTGGTTTAACTCTAAGGGAGGAAGCAGCAGAATGTGCCTCTCACATCTACCCTGTAGGAATTCAGGTTGGCACGTTCTATGGGGAAGCCCATTGCTGCCTATGGTGGAAACGGCATGGGAGATTTCAGTTTCAAAATCTCTGTGAAAAAGCGTCAGAGAAGCTTCTCTGTTTAGAATCCAGCATATCTCACTGAACCGAAGAAGTGGTAGTTAGAAGGGAGTTAGAGCTGCAAGCAGTTTGGTTTGGGAATTTAGACGCGAAATGAAACTGCAAATGCCTTCCTACAGGCTTGGAAAAGTGTGTTCTACATCTCTGCCAAACAGACACCCCGGAGGTTGAGCTTTCAGAAGCTAGTTTAACTCTAAGGGAGTAAGCAGCAGAATGTGCCTCTCACATCTAGCCTGTAGGAATTCAGGTTGGCAAGTTCTATGGGGAAGCCCATTGCTGCCTATGGTGGAAACGGCATGGGAGATTTCAGTTTCAAAATCTCTGTGAAAAAGCGTCAGAGAAGCTTCCCTGTTTAGAATCCAGCATATCTCACTGAACCGAAGAACTGGTAGTTAGAAGGGAGTTAGAGCTGCAAGCAGTTTGGTTTGGGAAATTAGACGCGAAATGAAACTGCAAATGCCTTCCAACAGGCTT
Source organism: Cynocephalus volans (assembly GCF_027409185.1). Taxonomy (NCBI): domain Eukaryota; kingdom Metazoa; phylum Chordata; class Mammalia; order Dermoptera; family Cynocephalidae; genus Cynocephalus; species Cynocephalus volans. Next base: position 156,224 of record NW_026902373.1, on the reverse strand, counting down.
GGAAACGTGTGTTCTATATCTCTGCCAAACAGACTCCCCGGAGGTTGAGCTTTCAGAAGCTAGTTTAACTCTAAGGGAGGAAGCAGCAGAATGTGCCTCTCACATCTACCCTGTAGGAATTCAGGTTGGCAAGTTCTATGGGGAAGCCCATTGCTGCCTATGGTGGAAACGGCATGGGAGATTTCAGTTTCAAAATCTCTGTGAAAAAGCGTCAGAAAAGCTTCTCTGTTTAGAATCCAGCATATCTCACTGAACCGAAGAAGTGGTAGTTAGAAGGGAGTTAGAGCTGCAAGCAGTTTGGTTTGGGAAATTAGACGCGAAATGAAACTGCAAATGCCTTCCAACAGGCTTGGAAAAGTGTGTTCTACATCTCTGCCAAACAGACTCCCCGGAGGTTGAGCTTTCAGAAGCTAGTTTAACTCTAAGGGAGGAAGCAGCAGAATGTGCCTCTCACATCTAGCCTGTAGGAATTCAGGTTGGCAAGTTCTATGGGGAAGCCCATTGCTGCCTATGGTGGAAACGGCATGGGAGATTTCAGTTTCAAAATCTCTGTGAAAAAGCGTCAGAGAAGCTTCTCCGTTTAGAATCCAGCATATCTCACTGAACCGAAGAAGTGGTAGTTAGAAGGGAGTTAGAGCTGCAAGCAGTTTGGTTTGGGAAATTAGACGCGAAATGAAACTGCAACTGCCTTCCTACAGGCTTGGAAAAGTGTGTTCTATATCTCTGCCAAACAGACTCCCCGGAGGTTGAGCTTTCAGAAGCTAGTTTAACTCTAAGGGAGGAAGCAGCAGAATGTGCCTCTCACATCTAGCCTGTAGGAATTCAGGTTGGCAAGTTCTATGGGGAAGCCCATTGCTGCCTATGGTGGAAACGGCATGGGAGATTTCAGTTTCAAAATCTCTGTGAAAAAGCGTCAGAGAAGCTTCTCTGTTTAGAATCCAGCATATCTCACTGAACCGAAGAAGTGGTAGTTAGAAGGGAGTTAGAGCTGCAAGCAGTTTGGTTTGGGAAATTAGACGCGAAATGAAACTGCAAATGCCTTCCAACAGGCTTGGAAACGTGTGTTCTATATCTCTGCCAAACAGACTCCCCGGAGGTTGAGCTTTCAGAAGCTAGTTTAACTCTAAGGGAGGGAGCAGCAGAATGTGCCTCTCACATCTAGCCTGTAGGAATTCAGGTTGGCAAGTTCTATGGGGAAGCCCATTGGCGCCTTCGTTGGAAACGGGTTTGGAAATTTCAGTTTCAAAATCTCTGTGAAAAAGCGTCAGAGAAGCTTCCCCGTTTAGAATCCAGCAGATCTCAGTGAACCGAAGACGTGGTAGTTAGAAGGGAGTTAGAGGTGCAAGCAGTTTGGTTTGGGAAATTAGACGCGAAATGAAACTGCAAAGGCCTTCCAACAGGGTTGGAAAAGTGTGCTCTATATGTCTGCCAAACAGACTCCCCGGAGGTTGAGCTTTCAGAAGCAAGTTTAACTCTAAGGGAGGAAGCAGCAGAATGTGCCTCTCACATCTAGCCTGTAGGAATTCAGGTTGGCAAGTTCTATGGGGAAGCCCATTGGCGCCTTCGTTGGAAACGGGTTTGGAAATTTCAGTTTCAAAATCTCTGTGAAAAAGCGTCAGAGAAGTTTCCCCGTTTAGAATCCAGTATATCTCACTGAACCGAAGAAGTGGTAGTTAGAAGGGAGTTAGAGCTGCAAGCAGTTTGGTTTGGGAAATTAGACGCGAAATGAAACTGCAAATGCCTTCAAACAGGCTTGGAAATGTGTGTTCTATATCTCTGCCAAACACACTCCCCGGAGGTTGAGCTTTCAGAAGCTAGTTTAACTCTAAGGGAGGAAGCAGCAGAATGTGCCTCTCACATCTAGCATGTAGAAATTCAGGTTGGCAAGTTCTATGGGGAAGCCCATTGCTGCGTATGGTGGAAACGGCATGGGAGATTTCAGTTTCAAAATCTCTGTGAAAAAGCGTCGGAGAAGCTTCCCCGTTTAGAATCCAGCATATCTCACTGAACCGAAGAAGTGGTAGTTAGAAGGGAGTTAGAGCTGCAAGCAGTTTGCTTTGGGAAATTAGACGCGAAATCAAACTGCAAAGGCCTTCCAGCAGGCTTGGAAAAGTGTGTTCTATATCTCTGCCAAACAGACTCCCCGGAGGTTGAGCTTTCAGAAGCTAGTTTAACTCTAAGGGAGGAAGCAGCAGAATGTGCCTCTCAAATCTAGCCTGTAGGAATTCAGGTTGGCAAGTTCTATGGGGAAGCCCATTGCTGCGTATGGTGGAAACGGCATGGGAGATTTCAGTTTCAAAATCTCTGTGAAAAAGCGTCAGAGAAGCTTCTCCGTTTAGAATCCAGCATATCTCACTGAACCGAAGAAGTGGTAGTTAGAAGGGAGTTAGAGCTGCAAGCAGTTTGGTTTGGGAAATTAGACGCGAAATGAACCTGCAAATGCCTTCCAACAGGCTTGGAAACGTGTGTTCTATATCTCTGCCAAACAGACTCCCCGGAGGTTGAGCTTTCAGAAGCTAGTTTAACTCTAAGGGAGGAAGCAGCAGAATGTGCCTCTCACATCTAGCCTGTAGGAATTCAGGTTGGCAAGTTCTATGGGGAAGCCCATTGCTGCCTATGGTGGAAACGGCATGGGAGATTTCAGTTTCAAAATCTCTGTGAAAAAGCGTCAGAGAAGCTTCTCCATTTAGAATCCAGCATATCTCACTGAACCGAAGAAGTGGTAGTTAGAAGAGAGTTAGAGCTGCAAGCAGTTTGGTTTGGGAAATTAGACGCGAAATGAAACTGCAAATGCCTTCCTACAGGCTTGGAAAAGTGTGTTCTATATCTCTGCCAAACAGACTCCCCGGAGGTTGAGCTTTCAGAAGCTAGTTTAACTCTAAGGGAGGAAGCAGCAGAATGTGCCTCTCACATCTAGCCTGTAGGAATTCAGGTTGGCAAGTTCTATGGGGAAGCCCATTGCTGCCTATGGTGGAAACGGCATGGGAGATTTCAGTTTCAAAATCTCTGTGAAAAAGCGTCAGAGAAGCTTCTCTGTTTAGAATCCAGCATATCTCACTGAACCGAAGAAGTGGTAGTTAGAAGGGAGTTAGAGCTGCAAGCAGTTTGCTTTGGGAAATTAGACGCGAAATGAAACTGCAAATGCCTTCCTACAGGCTTGGAAAAGTGTGTTCTACATCTCTGCCAAACAGACTCCCCGGAGGTTGAGCTTTCAGAAGCTAGTTTAACTCTAAGGGAGGAAGCAGCAGAATGTGCCTCTCACATCTAGCCTGTAGGAATTCAGGTTGGCAAGTTCTATGGGGAAGCCCATTGGCGCCTTCGTTGGAAACGGGTTTGGAAATTTCAGTTTCAAAATCTCTGTGAAAAAGCGTCAGAGAAGCTTCCCCGTTTAGAATCCAGCAGATCTCAGTGAACCGAAGACGTGGTAGTTAGAAGGGAGTTAGAGCTGCAAGCAGTTTGGTTTGGGAAATTAGACGCGAAATGAAACTGCAAAGGCCTTCCAACAGGGTTGGAAAAGTGTGTTCTATATGTCTGCCAAACAGACTCCCCGGAGGTTGAGCTTTCAGAAGCTAGTTTAACTCTAAGGGAGGAAGCAGCAGAATGTGCCTCTCACATCTACCCTGTAGGAATTCAGGTTGGCAAGTTCTATGGGGAAGCCCATTGCTGCCTATGGTGGAAACGGCATGGGAGATTTCAGTTTCAAAATCTCTGTGAAAAAGCGTCAGAGAAGCTTCTCTGTTTAGAATCCAGCATATCTCACTGAACCGAAGAAGTGGTAGTTAGAAGGGAGTTAGAGCTGCAAGCACTTTGGTTTGGGAAATTAGACGCGAAATGAAACTGCAAATGCCTTCCTACAGGCTTGGAAAAGTGTGTTCTACAACTCTGCCAAACAGACTCCCCGGAGGTTGAGCTTTCAGAAGCTAGTTTAACTCTAAGGGAGGAAGCAGCAGAATGTGCCTCTCACATCTAGCCTGTAGGAATTCAGGTTGGCAAGTTCTATGGGGAAGCCCATTGCTGCCTATGGTGGAAACGGCATGGGAGATTTCAGTTTCAAAATCTCTGTGAAAAAGCGTCAGAGAAGCTTCTCCGTTTAGAATCCAGCATATCTCACTGAACCGAAGAAGTGGTAGTTAGAAGGGAGTTAGAGCTGCAAGCAGTTTGGTTTGGGAAATTAGACGCGAAATGAAACTGCAACTGCCTTCCTACAGGCTTGGAAAAGTGTGTTCTATATCTCTGCCAAACAGACTCCCCGGAGGTTGAGCTTTCAGAAGCTAGTTTAACTCTAAGGGAGGAAGCAGCAGAATGTGCCTCTCACATCTAGCCTGTAGGAATTCAGGTTGGCAAGTTCTATGGGGAAGCCCATTTCTGCCTATGGTGGAAACGGCATGGGAGATTTCAGTTTCAAAATCTCTGTGAAAAAGCGTCAGAGAAGCTTCTCTGTTTAGAATCCAGCATATCTCACTGAACCGAAGAAGTGGTAGTTAGAAGGGAGTTAGAGCTGCAAGCAGTTTGCTTTGGGAAATTAGACGCGAAATGAAACTGCAAATGCCTTCCAACAGGCTTGGAAACGTGTGTTCTATATCTCTGCCAAACAGACTCCCCGGAGGTTGAGCTTTCAGAAGCTAGTTTAACTCTAAGGGAGGGAGCAGCAGAATGTGCCTCTCACATCTAGCCTGTAGGAATTCAGGTTGGCAAGTTCTATGGGGAAGCCCATTGGCGCCTTCGTTGGAAACGGGTTTGGAAATTTCAGTTTCAAAATCTCTGTGAAAAAGCGTCAGAGAAGCTTCCCCGTTTAGAATCCAGCAGATCTCAGTGAACCGAAGACGTGGTAGTTAGAAGGGAGTTAGAGGTGCAAGCAGTTTGGTTTGGGAAATTAGACGCGAAATGAAACTGCAAAGGCCTTCCAACAGGGTTGGAAAAGTGTGCTCTATATGTCTGCCAAACAGACTCCCCGGAGGTTGAGCTTTCAGAAGCAAGTTTAACTCTAAGGGAGGAAGCAGCAGAATGTGCCTCTCACATCTAGCCTGTAGGAATTCAGGTTGGCAAGTTCTATGGGGAAGCCCATTGGCGCCTTCGTTGGAAACGGGTTTGGAAATTTCAGTTTCAAAATCTCTGTGAAAAAGCGTCAGAGAAGTTTCCCCGTTTAGAATCCAGTATATCTCACTGAACCGAAGAAGTGGTAGTTAGAAGGGAGTTAGAGCTGCAAGCAGTTTGGTTTGGGAAATTAGACGCGAAATGAAACTGCAAATGCCTTCAAACAGGCTTGGAAATGTGTGTTCTATATCTCTGCCAAACACACTCCCCGGAGGTTGAGCTTTCAGAAGCTAGTTTAACTCTAAGGGAGGAAGCAGCAGAATGTGCCTCTCACATCTAGCATGTAGAAATTCAGGTTGGCAAGTTCTATGGGGAAGCCCATTGCTGCGTATGGTGGAAACGGCATGGGAGATTTCAGTTTCAAAATCTCTGTGAAAAAGCGTCGGAGAAGCTTCCCCGTTTAGAATCCAGCATATCTCACTGAACCGAAGAAGTGGTAGTTAGAAGGGAGTTAGAGCTGCAAGCAGTTTGCTTTGGGAAATTAGACGCGAAATCAAACTGCAAAGGCCTTCCAGCAGGCTTGGAAAAGTGTGTTCTATATCTCTGCCAAACAGACTCCCCGGAGGTTGAGCTTTCAGAAGCTAGTTTAACTCTAAGGGAGGAAGCAGCAGAATGTGCCTCTCAAATCTAGCCTGTAGGAATTCAGGTTGGCAAGTTCTATGGGGAAGCCCATTGCTGCGTATGGTGGAAACGGCATGGGAGATTTCAGTTTCAAAATCTCTGTGAAAAAGCGTCAGAGAAGCTTCTCCGTTTAGAATCCAGCATATCTCACTGAACCGAAGAAGTGGTAGTTAGAAGGGAGTTAGAGCTGCAAGCAGTTTGGTTTGGGAAATTAGACGCGAAATGAACCTGCAAATGCCTTCCAACAGGCTTGGAAACGTGTGTTCTATATCTCTGCCAAACAGACTCCCCGGAGGTTGAGCTTTCAGAAGCTAGTTTAACTCTAAGGGAGGAAGCAGGAGAATGTGCCTCTCACATCTAGCCTGTAGGAATTCAGGTTGGCAAGTTCTATGGGGAAGCCCATTGCTGCCTATGGTGGAAACGGCATGGGAGATTTCAGTTTCAAAATCTCTGTGAAAAAGCGTCAGAGAAGCTTCTCCATTTAGAATCCAGCATATCTCACTGAACCGAAGAAGTGGTAGTTAGAAGAGAGTTAGAGCTGCAAGCAGTTTGGTTTGGGAAATTAGACGCGAAATGAAACTGCAAATGCCTTCCTACAGGCTTGGAAAAGTGTGTTCTATATCTCTGCCAAACAGACTCCCCGGAGGTTGAGCTTTCAGAAGCTAGTTTAACTCTAAGGGAGGAAGCAGCAGAATGTGCCTCTCACATCTAGCCTGTAGGAATTCAGGTTGGCAAGTTCTATGGGGAAGCCCATTGCTGCCTATGGTGGAAACGGCATGGGAGATTTCAGTTTCAAAATCTCTGTGAAAAAGCGTCAGAGAAGCTTCTCTGTTTAGAATCCAGCATATCTCACTGAACCGAAGAAGTGGTAGTTAGAAGGGAGTTAGAGCTGCAAGCAGTTTGCTTTGGGAAATTAGACGCGAAATGAAACTGCAAATGCCTTCCTACAGGCTTGGAAAAGTGTGTTCTACATCTCTGCCAAACAGACTCCCCGGAGGTTGAGCTTTCAGAAGCTAGTTTAACTCTAAGGGAGGAAGCAGCAGAATGTGCCTCTCACATCTAGCCTGTAGGAATTCAGGTTGGCAAGTTCTATGGGGAAGCCCATTGGCGCCTTCGTTGGAAACGGGTTTGGAAATTTCAGTTTCAAAATCTCTGTGAAAAAGCGTCAGAGAAGCTTCCCCGTTTAGAATCCAGCAGATCTCAGTGAACCGAAGACGTGGTAGTTAGAAGGGAGTTAGAGCTGCAAGCAGTTTGGTTTGGGAAATTAGACGCGAAATGAAACTGCAAAGGCCTTCCAACAGGGTTGGAAAAGTGTGTTCTATATGTCTGCCAAACAGACTCCCCGGAGGTTGAGCTTTCAGAAGCAAGTTTAACTCTAAGGGAGGAAGCAGCAGAATGTGCCTCTCACATCTAGCCTGTAGGAATTCAGGTTGGCAAGTTCTATGGGGAAGCCCATTGCTGCCTATGGTGGAAACGGCATGGGAGATTTCAGTTTCAAAATCTCTGTGAAAAAGCGTCAGAGAAGCTTCTCCGTTTAGAATCCAGCATATCTCACTGAACCGAAGAAGTGGTAGTTAGAAGGGAGTTAGAGCTGCAAGCAGTTTGGTTTGGGAAATTAGACGCGAAATGAACCTGCAAATGCCTTCCAACAGGCTTGGAAACGTGTGTTCTATATCTCTGCCAAACAGACTCCCCGGAGGTTGAGCTTTCAGAAGCTAGTTTAACTCTAAGGGAGGAAGCAGCAGAATGTGCCTCTCACATCTACCCTGTAGGAATTCAGGTTGGCAAGTTCTATGGGGAAGCCCTTTGCTGCCTATGGTGGAAACGGCATGGGAGATTTCAGTTTCAAAATCTCTGTGAAAAAGCGTCAGAGAAGCTTCTCCGTTTAGAATCCAGCATATCTCACTGAACCGAAGAACTGGTAGTTAGAAGGGAGTTAGAGCTGCAAGCAGTTTGGTTTGGGAAATTAGACGCGAAATGAAACTGCAACTGCCTTCCTACAGGCTTGGAAAAGTGTGTTCTATATCTCTGCCAAACAGACTCCCCGGAGGTTGAGCTTTCAGAAGCTAGTTTAACTCTAAGGGAGGAAGCAGCAGAATGTGCCTCTCACATCTAGCCTGTAGGAATTCAGGTTGGCAAGTTCTATGGGGAAGCCCATTGCTGCCTATGGTGGAAACGGCATGGGAGATTTCAGTTTCAAAATCTCTGTGAAAAAGCGTCAGAGAAGCTTCTCTGTTTAGAATCCAGCATATCTAACTGAACCGAAGAAGTGGTAGTTAGAAGGGAGTTAGAGCTGCAAGCAGTTTGGTTTGGGAAATTAGACGCGAAATGAAACTGCAAATGCCTTCCAACAGGCTTGGAAACGTGTGTTCTATATCTCTGCCAAACAGACTCCCCGGAGGTTGAGCTTTCAGAAGCTAGTTTAACTCTAAGGGAGGAAGCAGCAGAATGTGCCTCTCACATCTACCCTGTAGGAATTCAGGTTGGCACGTTCTATGGGGAAGCCCATTGCTGCCTATGGTGGAAACGGCATGGGAGATTTCAGTTTCAAAATCTCTGTGAAAAAGCGTCAGAGAAGCTTCTCCGTTTAGAATCCAGCATATCTCACTGAACCGAAGAAGTGGTAGTTAGAAGGGAGTTAGAGCTGCAAGCAGTTTGGTTTGGGAAATTAGACGCGAAATGAACCTGCAAATGCCTTCCAACAGGCTTGGAAACGTGTGTTCTATATCTCTGACAAACAGACTTCCCGGAGGTTGAGCTTTCAGAAGCTAGTTTCACTCAAAGGGAGGAAGCAGCAGAATGTGCCTCTCACATCTAGCCTGTAGGAATTCAGGTTGGCAAGTTCTCTGGGGAAGCCCATTGCTGCCTATGGTGGAAACGGCATGGGAGATTTCAGTTTCAAAATCTCTGTGAAAAAGCGTCAGAGAAGCTTCTCCGTTTAGAATCCAGCATATCTCACTGAACTGAAGAAGTGGTAGTTAGAAGGGAGTTAGAGCTGCAAGCAGTTTGGTTTGGGAAATTAGACGCGAAATGAACCTGCAAAGGCCTTCCAACAGGCTTGGAAACGTGTGTTCTATACCTCTGCCAAACAGACTCCCCGGAGGTTGAGCTTTCAGAAGCAAGTTTAACTCTAAGGGAGGAAGCAGCAGAATGTGCCTCTCACATCTAGACTGTAGGAATTCAGGTTGGCAAATTCTATGGGGAAGCCCATTGCTGCCTATGGTGGAAACGGCATGGGAGATTTCAGTTTCAAAATCTCTGTGCAAAAGCGTCAGAGAAGCTTCTCCATTTAGAATCCAGCATATCTCACTGAACTGAAGAAGTGGTAGTTAGAAGGGAGTTAGAGCTGCAAGCAGTTTGGTTTTGGAATTGAGAGGCGAAATGAAACTGCAAATGCCTTCCAACAGGCTTGGAAAAATGTGTTCTATATCTCTGCCAAACACACTCCCTGGAGGTTGAGCTTTCAGAAGCTAGTTTAACTCTAAGGGAGGAAGCAGCAGAATGTGCCTCTCACATCTAGCCTGTAGGAATTCAGGTTGGCAAGTTCTATGGGGAAGCCCATTGGCGCCTTCGTTGGAAACGGGTTGGGAAATTTCAGTTTCAAAATCTCTGTGAAAAAGCGTCAGAGAAGCTTCCCCGTTTAGAATCCAGCATATCTCACTGAACCGAAGAAGTGGTAGTTAGAAGGGAGTTAGAGCTGCAAGCAGTTTGCTTTGGGAAATTAGACGCGAAATCAAACTGCAAAGGCCTTCCAGCAGGCTTGGAAAAGTGTGTTCTATATCTCTGCCAAACAGACTCCCCGGAGGTTGAGCTTTCAGAAGCAAGTTTACCTCTAAGGGAGGAAGCAGCAGAATGTGCCTCTCACATCTAGCCTGTAGGAATTCAGGTTGGCAAGTTCTATGGGGAAGCCCATTGCTGCGTATGGTGGAAACGGCATGGGAGATTTCAGTTTCAAAATCTCTGTGAAAAAGTGTCAGAGAAGCTTCTCCGTTTAGAATCCAGCATATCTCAAAGAAGCGAAGAAGTGGTAGATAGAAGGGAGTTAGAGCTGCAAGCAGTTTGGTTTGGAAATTTAGACGCGAAATGAAACTGCAAATGCCTTCCAACAGGCTTGGAAAAGTGTGTTCTATATCTCTGCCAAAGAGACTCCCCGGAGGTTGAGCTTTCAGAAGCAAGCTTAACTCTTTGGGAGGAAGCAGCAGAATGTGCCTCTCACATCTAGCCTGTAGGAATTCAGGTTGGCAAGTTCTATGGGGAAGCCCATTGCTGCCTATGGTGGAAACGGCATGGGAGATTTCAGTTTCAAAATCTCTGTGAAAAAGCGTCAGAGAAGCTTCTCCGTTTAGAATCCAGCATATCTCACTGAACTGAAGAAGTGGTAGTTAGAAGGGAGTTAGAGCTGCAAGCAGTTTGGTTTGGCATATTAGACGCAAAATGACACTGCAAAGGCCTTCCAACAGGCTTGGAAAAGTGTGTTGTATATCTCTGCCAAACAGACTCCCCGGAGTTTGAGCTTTCAGAAGCAAGTTTATCTCTTAGGGTTAAAGCAGCAGAATGTGCCTCTCACATCTAGCCTGTAGGAATTCAGGTTGGCAAGTTCTATGGGGAAGCCCATTGCTGCCTATGGTGGAAACGGCATGGGAGATTTCAGTTTCAAAATCTCTGTGAAAAAGCGTCAGAGAAGCTTCTCCGTTTAGAATCCAGCATACCTCACAGAACCGAGGAAGTGGTAGTTAGAAGGGAGTTAGAGCTGCAAGCAGTTTGGTTTGGGAAATTAGACGCGAAATGAAACTTCAAATGCCTTCAAACAGGCTTGGAAAAGTGTGTTCTATATCTCTGCCAAACACACTCCCCGGAGGTTGAGCTTTCAGAAGCTAGTTTAACTCTAAGGGAGGAAGCAGCAGAATGTGCCTCTCACATCTAGCATGTAGAAATTCAGGTTGGCAAGTTCTATGGGGAAGCCCATTGCTGCGTATGGTGGAAACGGCATGGGAGATTTCAGTTTCAAAATCTCTGTGAAAAAGCGTCAGAGAAGCTTCCCCGTTTAGAATCCAGCATATCTCACTGAACCGAAGAAGTGGTAGTTAGAAGGGAGTTAGAGCTGCAAGCAGTTTGCTTTGGGAAATTAGACGCGAAATCAAACTGCAAAGGCCTTCCAGCAGGCTTCGAAAAGTGTGTTCTATATCTCTGCCAAACAGACTCCCTGGAGGTTGAGCTTTCAGAAGCTAGTTTAACTCTAAGGGAGGAAGCAGCAGAATGTGCCTCTCAAATCTAGCCTGTAGGAATTCAGGTTGGCAAGTTCTATGGGGAAGCCCATTGCTGCGTATGGTGGAAACGGCATGGGAGATTTCAGTTTCAAAATCTCTGTGAAAAAGCGTCAGAGAAGCTTCTCCGTTTAGAATCCAGCATATCTCACTGAACCGAAGAAGTGGTAGTTAGAAGGGAGTTAGAGCTGCAAGCAGTTTGGTTTGGGAAATTAGACGCGAAATGAAACTGCAAATGCCTTCCAACAGTCTTGGAAAAGTGTGTTCTATATCTCTGCCAAACAGACTCCCCGGAGGTTGAGCTTTCAGAAGCTAGTTTAACTCTAAGGGAGGAAGCAGCAGAATGTGCCTCTCACATCTAGCCTGTAGGAATTCAGGTTGGCAAGTTCTATGGGGAAGCCCATTGCTGCCTATGGTGGAAACGGCATGGGAGATTTCAGTTTCAAAATCTCTGTGAAAAAGCGTCAGAGAAGCTTCTCCGTTTAGAATCCAGCATATCTCACTGAACCGAAGAAGTGGTAGTTAGAAGGGAGTTAGAGCTGCAAGCAGTTTGGTTTGGGAAATTAGACGCGAAATGAACCTGCAAATGCCTTCCAACAGGCTTGGAAACGTGTGTTCTATATCTCTGCCAAACAGACTCCCCGGAGGTTGAGCTTTCAGAAGCTAGTTTAACTCTAAGGGAGGAAGCAGCAGAATGTGCCTCTCACATCTAGCCTGTAGGAATTCAGGTTGGCAAGTTCTCTGGGGAAGCCCATTGCTGCCTATGGTGGAAACGGCATGGGAGATTTCAGTTTCAAAATCTCTGTGAAAAAGCGTCAGAGAAGCTTCTCTGTTTAGAATCCAGCATATCTCACTGAACCGAAGAAGTGGTAGTTAGAAGGGAGTTAGAGCTGCAAGCAGTTTGGTTTGGGAAATTAGACGCGAAATGAAACTGCAAAGGCCTTCCAACAGGCTTGGAAACGTGTGTTCTATATCTCTGCCAAACAGACTCCCCGGAGGTTGAGCTTTCAGAAGCTAGTTTAACTCTAAGGGAGGAAGCAGCAGAATGTGCCTCTCACATCTACCCTGTAGGAATTCAGGTTGGCAAGTTCTATGGGGAAGCCCATTGCTGCCTATGGTGGAAACGGCATGGGAGATTTCAGTTTCAAAATCTCTGTGAAAAAGCGTCAGAGAAGCTTCTCTGTTTAGAATCCAGCATATCTCACTGAACCGAAGAAGTGGTAGTTAGAAGGGAGTTAGAGCTGTAAGCAGTTTGGTTTGGGAAATTAGACGCGAAATGAAACTGCAAATGCCTTCCTACAGTCTTGGAAAAGTGTGTTCTATATCTCTGCCAAACAGACTCCCCGGAGGTTGAGCTTTCAGAAGCTAGTTTAACTCTAAGGGAGGAAGCAGCAGAATGTGCCTCTCACATCTAGCCTGTAGGAATTCAGGTTGGCAAGTTCTATGGGGAAGCCCATTGCTGCCTATGGTGGAAACGGCATGGGAGATTTCAGTTTCAAAATCTCTGTGAAAAAGCGTCAGAGAAGCTTCTCCGTTTAGAATCCAGCATATCTCACTGAACCGAAGAAGTGGTAGTTAGAAGGGAGTTAGAGCTGCAAGCAGTTTGGTTTGGGAAATTAGACGCGAAATGAACCTGCAAATGCCTTCCAACAGGCTTGGAAACGTGTGTTCTATATCTCTGCCAAACAGACTCCCCGGAGGTTGAGCTTTCAGAAGCTAGTTTAACTCTAAGGGAGGAAGCAGCAGAATGTGCCTCTCACATCTACCCTGTAGGAATTCAGGTTGGCAAGTTCTATGGGGAAGCCCATTGCTGCCTATGGTGGAAACGGCATGGGAGATTTCAGTTTCAAAATCTCTGTGAAAAAGCGTCAGAGAAGCTTCTCCGTTTAGAATCCAGCATATCTCACTGAACCGAAGAAGTGGTAGTTAGAAGGGAGTTAGAGCTGCAAGCAGTTTGGTTTGGGAAATTAGACGCGAAATGAAACTGCAACTGCCTTCCTACAGGCTTGGAAAAGTGTGTTCTATATCTCTGCCAAACAGACTCCCCGGAGGTTGAGCTTTCAGAAGCTAGTTTAACTCTAAGGGAGGAAGCAGCAGAATGTGCCTCTCACATCTAGCCTGTAGGAATTCAGGTTGGCAAGTTCTATGGGGAAGCCCATTGCTGCCTATGGTGGAAACGGCATGGGAGATTTCAGTTTCAAAATCTCTGTGAAAAAGCGTCAGAGAAGCTTCTCTGTTTAGAATCCAGCATATCTCACTGAACCGAAGAAGTGGTAGTTAGAAGGGAGTTAGAGCTGCAAGCAGTTTGGTTTGGGAAATTAGACGCGAAATGAAACTGCAAATGCCTTCCAAGAGGCTTGGAAACGTGTGTTCTATATCTCTGCCAAACAGACTCCCCGGAGGTTGAGCTTTCAGAAGCTAGTTTAACTCTAAGGGAGGGAGCAGCAGAATGTGCCTCTCACATCTAGCCTGTAGGAATTCAGGTTGGCAAGTTCTATGGGGAAGCCCATTGGCGCCTTCGTTGGAAACGGGTTTGGAAATTTCAGTTTCAAAATCTCTGTGAAAAAGCGTCAGAGAAGCTTCCCCGTTTAGAATCCAGCAGATCTCAGTGAACCGAAGACGTGGTAGTTAGAAGGGAGTTAGAGCTGCAAGCAGTTTGGTTTGGGAAATTAGACGCGAAATGAAACTGCAAAGGCCTTCCAACAGGGTTGGAAAAGTGTGCTCTATATGTCTGCCAAACAGACTCCCCGGAGGTTGAGCTTTCAGAAGCAAGTTTAACTCTAAGGGAGGAAGCAGCAGAATGTGCCTCTCACATCTAGCCTGTAGGAATTCAGGTTGGCAAGTTCTATGGGGAAGCCCATTGCTGCCTATGGTGGAAACGGCATGGGAGATTTCAGTTTCAAAATCTCTGTGAAAAAGCGTCAGAGAAGCTTCTCCGTTTAGAATCCAGCATATCTCACAGAACCGAGGAAGTGGTAGTTAGAAGGGAGTTAGAGCTGCAAGCAGTTTGGTTTGGGAAATTAGACGCGAAATGAAACTGCAAATGCCTTCAAACAGGCTTGGAAAAGTGTGTTCTATATCTCTGCCAAACACACTCCCCGGAGGTTGAGCTTTCAGAAGCTAGTTTAACTCTAAGGGAGGAAGCAGCAGAATGTGCCTCTCACATCTAGCATGTAGAAATTCAGGTTGGCAAGTTCTATGGGGAAGCCCATTGCTGCGTATGGTGGAAACGGCATGGGAGATTTCAGTTTCAAAATCTCTGTGAAAAAGCGTCGGAGAAGCTTCCCCGTTTAGAATCCAGCATATCTCACTGAACCGAAGAAGTGGTAGTTAGAAGGGAGTTAGAGCTGCAAGCAGTTTGCTTTGGGAAATTAGACGCGAAATCAAACTGCAAAGGCCTTCCAGCAGGCTTGGAAAAGTGTGTTCTGTATCTCTGCCAAACAGACTCCCCGGAGGTTGAGCTTTCAGAAGCTAGTTTAACTCTAAGGGAGGAAGCAGCAGAATGTGCCTCTCACATCTAGCCTGTAGGAATTCAGGTTGGCAAGTTCTATGGGGAAGCCCATTGCTGCCTATGGTGGAAACGGCATGGGAGATTTCAGTTTCAAAATCTCTGTGAAAAAGCGTCAGAGAAGCTTCTCCGTTTAGAATCCAGCATATCTCACTGAACCGAAGAAGTGGTAGTTAGAAGGGAGTTAGAGCTGCAAGCAGTTTGGTTTGGGAAATTAGACGCGAAATGAACCTGCAAATGCCTTCCAACAGGCTTGGAAACGTGTGTTCTATATCTCTGCCAAACAGACTCCCCGGAGGTTGAGCTTTCAGAAGCTAGTTTAACTCTAAGGGAGGAAGCAGCAGAATGTGCCTCTCACATCTACCCTGTAGGAATTCAGGTTGGCAAGTTCTATGGGGAAGCCCATTGCTGCCTATGGTGGAAACGGCATGGGAGATTTCAGTTTCAAAATCTCTGTGAAAAAGCGTCAGAGAAGCTTCTCCGTTTAGAATCCAGCATATCTCACTGAACCGAAGAAGTGGTAGTTAGAAGGGAGTTAGAGCTGCAAGCAGTTTGGTTTGGGAAATTAGACGCGAAATGAAACTGCAAATGCCTTCCAACAGTCTTGGAAAAGTGTGTTCTATATCTCTGCCAAACAGACTCCCCGGAGGTTGAGCTTTCAGAAGCTAGTTTAACTCTAAGGGAGGAAGCAGCAGAATGTGCCTCTCACATCTAGCCTGTAGGAATTCAGGTTGGCAAGTTCTATGGGGAAGCCCATTGCTGCCTATGGTGGAAACGGCATGGGAGATTTCAGTTTCAAAATCTCTGTGAAAAAGCGTCAGAGAAGCTTCTCCGTTTAGAATCCAGCATATCTCACTGAACCGAAGAAGTGGTAGTTAGAAGGGAGTTAGAGCTGCAAGCAGTTTGGTTTGGGAAATTAGACGCGAAATGAACCTGCAAATGCCTTCCAACAGGCTTGGAAACGTGTGTTCTATATCTCTGCCAAACAGACTCCCCGGAGGTTGAGCTTTCAGAAGCTAGTTTAACTCTAAGGGAGGAAGCAGCAGAATGTGCCTCTCACATCTAGCCTGTAGGAATTCAGGTTGGCAAGTTCTCTGGGGAAGCCCATTGCTGCCTATGGTGGAAACGGCATGGGAGATTTCAGTTTCAAAATCTCTGTGAAAAAGCGTCAGAGAAGCTTCTCTGTTTAGAATCCAGCATATCTCACTGAACCGAAGAAGTGGTAGTTAGAAGGGAGTTAGAGCTGCAAGCAGTTTGGTTTGGGAAATTAGACGCGAAATGAAACTGCAAAGGCCTTCCAACAGGCTTGGAAACGTGTGTTCTATATCTCTGCCAAACAGACTCCCCGGAGGTTGAGCTTTCAGAAGCTAGTTTAACTCTAAGGGAGGAAGCAGCAGAATGTGCCTCTCACATCTAGCCTGTAGGAATTCAGGTTGGCAAGTTCTATGGGGAAGCCCATTGCTGCCTATGGTGGAAACGGCATGGGAGATTTCAGTTTCAAAATCTCTGTGAAAAAGCGTCAGAGAAGCTTCTCCGTTTAGAATCCAGCATATCTCACTGAACCGAAGAAGTGGTAGTTAGAAGGGAGTTAGAGCTGCAAGCAGTTTGGTTTGGGAAATTAGTCGCGAAATGAAACTGCAAAGGCCTTCCAACAGGCTTGGAAAAGTGTGTTCTATATCTCTGCCAAAGAGACTCCCCGGAGGTTGAGCTTTCAGAAGCTAGTTTAACTCTAAGGGAGGAAGCAGCAGAATGTGCCTCTCACATCTAGCCTGTAGGAATTCAGGTTGGCAAGTTCTATGGGGAAGCCCATTGCTGCCTATGGTGGAAACGGCATGGGAGATTTCAGTTTCAAAATCTCTGTGAAAAAGCGTCAGAGAAGCTTCTCCGTTTAGAATCCAGCATATCTCACTGAACCGAAGAAGTGGTAGTTAGAAGGGAGTTAGAGCTGCAAGCAGTTTGGTTTGGGAAATTAGACGCGAAATGAACCTGCAAATGCCTTCCAACAGGCTTGGAAACGTGTGTTCTATATCTCTGCCAAACAGACTCCCCGGAGGTTGAGCTTTCAGAAGCTAGTTTAACTCTAAGGGAGGAAGCAGCAGAATGTGCCTCTCACATCTACCCTGTAGGAATTCAGGTTGGCAAGTTCTATGGGGAAGCCCATTGCTGCCTATGGTGGAAACGGCATGGGAGATTTCAGTTTCAAAATCTCTGTGAAAAAGCGTCAGAGAAGCTTCTCCATTTAGAATCCAGCATATCTCACTGAACCGAAGAAGTGGTAGTTAGAAGAGAGTTAGAGCTGCAAGCAGTTTGGTTTGGGAAATTAGACGCGAAATGAAACTGCAAATGCCTTCCTACAGGCTTGGAAAAGTGTGTTCTATATCTCTGCCAAACAGACTCCCCGGAGGTTGAGCTTTCAGAAGCTAGTTTAACTCTAAGGGAGGAAGCAGCAGAATGTGCCTCTCACATCTAGCCTGTAGGAATTCAGGTTGGCAAGTTCTATGGGGAAGCCCATTGCTGCCTATGGTGGAAACGGCATGGGAGATTTCAGTTTCAAAATCTCTGTGAAAAAGCGTCAGAGAAGCTTCTCTGTTTAGAATCCAGCATATCTCACTGAACCGAAGAAGTGGTAGTTAGAAGGGAGTTAGAGCTGCAAGCAGTTTGGTTTGGGAAATTAGACGCGAAATGAAACTGCAAAGGCCTTCCAACAGGCTTGGAAACGTGTGTTCTATATCTCTGCCAAACAGACTCCCCGGAGGTTGAGCTTTCAGAAGCTAGTTTAACTCTAAGGGAGGAAGCAGCAGAATGTGCCTCTCACATCTAGCCTGTAGGAATTCAGGTTGGCAAGTTCTATGGGGAAGCCCATTGGCGCCTTTGTTGGAAACGGGTTTGGAAATTTCAGTTTCAAAATCTCTGTGAAAAAGCGTCAGAGAAGCTTCCCCGTTTAGAATCCAGCAGATCTCAGTGAACCGAAGACGTGGTAGTTAGAAGGGAGTTAGAGCTGCAAGCAGTTTGGTTTGGGAAATTAGACGCGAAATGAAACTGCAAAGGCCTTCCAACAGGGTTGGAAAAGTGTGTTCTATATGTCTGCCAAACAGACTCCCCGGAGGTTGAGCTTTCAGAAGCAAGTTTAACTCTAAGGGAGGAAGCAGCAGAATGTGCCTCTCACATCTAGCCTGTAGGAATTCAGGTTGGCAAGTTCTATGGGGAAGCCCATTGCTGCCTATGGTGGAAACGGCATGGGAGATTTCCGTTTCAAAATCTCTGTGAAAAAGCGTCAGAGAAGCTTCTCCGTTTAGAATCCAGCATATCTCACTGAACCGAAGAAGTGGTAGTTAGAAGGGTGTTAGAGCTGCAAGCAGTTTGGTTTGGGAAATTAGACGCGAAATGAACCTGCAAAGGCCTTCCAACAGGCTTGGAAACGTGTGTTCTATATCTCTGCCAAACAGACTCCCCGGAGGTTGAGCTTTCAGAAGCTAGTTTAACTCTAAGGGACGAAGCAGCAGAATGTGTCTCTCACATCTAGCCTGTAGGAATTCAGGTTGGCAAGTTCTATGGGGAAGCCCATTGCTGCCTATGGTGGAAACGGCATGGGAGATTTCAGTTTCAAAATCTCTGTGAAAAAGCGTCAGAGAAGCTTCTCCGTTTAGAATCCAGCATATCTCACTGAACCGAAGAAGTGGTAGTTAGAAGGGAGTTAGAGCTGCAAGCAGTTTGGTTTGGGAAATTAGACGCGAAATGAAACTGCAACTGCCTTCCTACAGGCTTGGAAAAGTGTGTTCTATATCTCTGCCAAACAGACTCCCCGGAGGTTGAGCTTTCAGAAGCTAGTTTAACTCTAAGGGAGGAAGCAGCAGAATGTGCCTCTCACATCTAGCCTGTAGGAATTCAGGTTGGCAAGTTCTATGGGGAAGCCCATTGCTGCCTATGGTGGAAACGGCATGGGAGATTTCAGTTTCAAAATCTCTGTGAAAAAGCGTCAGAGAAGCTTCTCTGTTTAGAATCCAGCATATCTCACTGAACCGAAGAAGTGGTAGTTAGAAGGGAGTTAGAGCTGCAAGCAGTTTGGTTTGGGAAATTAGACGCGAAATGAAACTGCAAATGCCTTCCAACAGGCTTGGAAACGTGTGTTCTATATCTCTGCCAAACAGACTCCCCGGAGGTTGAGCTTTCAGAAGCTAGTTTAACTCTAAGGGAGGGAGCAGCAGAATGTGCCTCTCACATCTAGCCTGTAGGAATTCAGGTTGGCAAGTTCTATGGGGAAGCCCATTGGCGCCTTCGTTGGAAACGGGTTTGGAAATTTCAGTTTCAAAATCTCTGTGAAAAAGCGTCAGAGAAGCTTCCCCGTTTAGAATCCAGCAGATCTCAGTGAACCGAAGACGTGGTAGTTAGAAGGGAGTTAGAGCTGCAAGCAGTTTGGTTTGGGAAATTAGACGCGAAATGAAACTGCAAAGGCCTTCCAACAGGGTTGGAAAAGTGTGCTCTATATGTCTGCCAAACAGACTCCCCGGAGGTTGAGCTTTCAGAAGCAAGTTTAACTCTAAGGGAGGAAGCAGCAGAATGTGCCTCTCACATCTAGCCTGTAGGAATTCAGGTTGGCAAGTTCTATGGGGAAGCCCATTGCTGCCTATGGTGGAAACGGCATGGGAGATTTCAGTTTCAAAATCTCTGTGAAAAAGCGTCAGAGAAGCTTCTCCGTTTAGAATCCAGCATATCTCACAGAACCGAGGAAGTGGTAGTTAGAAGGGAGTTAGAGCTGCAAGCAGTTTGGTTTGGGAAATTAGACGCGAAATGAAACTGCAAATGCCTTCAAACAGGCTTGGAAAAGTGTGTTCTATATCTCTGCCAAACACACTCCCCGGAGGTTGAGCTTTCAGAAGCTAGTTTAACTCTAAGGGAGGAAGCAGCAGAATGTGCCTCTCACATCTAGCATGTAGAAATTCAGGTTGGCAAGTTCTATGGGGAAGCCCATTGCTGCGTATGGTGGAAACGGCATGGGAGATTTCAGTTTCAAAATCTCTGTGAAAAAGCGTCGGAGAAGCTTCCCCGTTTAGAATCCAGCATATCTCACTGAACCGAAGAAGTGGTAGTTAGAAGGGAGTTAGAGCTGCAAGCAGTTTGCTTTGGGAAATTAGACGCGAAATCAAACTGCAAAGGCCTTCCAGCAGGCTTGGAAAAGTGTGTTCTGTATCTCTGCCAAACAGACTCCCCGGAGGTTGAGCTTTCAGAAGCTAGTTTAACTCTAAGGGAGGAAGCAGCAGAATGTGCCTCTCACATCTAGCCTGTAGGAATTCAGGTTGGCAAGTTCTATGGGGAAGCCCATTGCTGCCTATGGTGGAAACGGCATGGGAGATTTCAGTTTCAAAATCTCTGTGAAAAAGCGTCAGAGAAGCTTCTCCGTTTAGAATCCAGCATATCTCACTGAACCGAAGAAGTGGTAGTTAGAAGAGAGTTAGAGCTGCAAGCAGTTTGGTTTGGGAAATTAGACGCGAAATGAACCTGCAAATGCCTTCCAACAGGCTTGGAAACGTGTGTTCTATATCTCTGCCAAACAGACTCCCCGGAGGTTGAGCTTTCAGAAGCTAGTTGAACTCTAAGGGAGGAAGCAGCAGAATGTGCCTCTCACATCTACCCTGTAGGAATTCAGGTTGGCAAGTTCTATGAGGAAGCCCATTGCTGCCTATGGTGGAAACGGCATGGGAGATTTCAGTTTCAAAATCTCTGTGAAAAAGCGTCAGAGAAGCTTCTCCGTTTAGAATCCAGCATATCTCACTGAACCGAAGAAGTGGTAGTTAGAAGAGAGTTAGAGCTGCAAGCAGTTTGGTTTGGGAAATTAGACGCGAAATGAAACTGCAAATGCCTTCCTACAGGCTTGGAAAAGTGTGTTCTATATCTCTGCCAAACAGACTCCCCGGAGGTTGAGCTTTCAGAAGCTAGTTTAACTCTAAGGGAGGAAGCAGCAGAATGTGCCTCTCACATCTAGCCTGTAGGAATTCAGGTTGGCAAGTTCTATGGGGAAGCCCATTGCTGCCTATGGTGGAAACGGCATGGGAGATTTCAGTTTCAAAATCTCTGTGAAAAAGCGTCAGAGAAGCTTCTCTGTTTAGAATCCAGCATATCTCACTGAACCGAAGAAGTGGTAGTTAGAAGGGAGTTAGAGCTGCAAGCAGTTTGCTTTGGGAAATTAGACGCGAAATGAAACTGCAAATGCCTTCCTACAGGCTTGGAAAAGTGTGTTCTACATCTCTGCCAAACAGACTCCCCGGAGGTTGAGCTTTCAGAAGCTAGTTTAACTCTAAGGGAGGAAGCAGCAGAATGTGCCTCTCACATCTAGCCTGTAGGAATTCAGGTTGGCAAGTTCTATGGGGAAGCCCATTGGCGCCTTCGTTGGAAACGGGTTTGGAAATTTCAGTTTCAAAATCTCTGTGAAAAAGCGTCAGAGAAGCTTCTCCGTTTAGAATCCAGCATATCTCACTGAACCGAAGAAGTGGTAGTTAGAAGGGAGTTAGAGCTGCAAGCAGTTTGGTTTGGGAAATTAGACGCGAAATGAACCTGCAAATGCCTTCCAACAGGCTTGGAAACGTGTGTTCTATATCTCTGCCAAACAGACTCCCCGGAGGTTGAGCTTTCAGAAGCTAGTTTAACTCTAAGGGAGGAAGCAGCAGAATGTGCCTCTCACATCTAGCCTGTAGGAATTCAGGTTGGCAAGTTCTATGGGGAAGCCCATTGCTGCCTATGTTGGAAACGGGTTTGGAAATTTCAGTTTCAAAATCTCTGTGAAAAAGCGTCAGAGAAGCTTCCCCGTTTAGAATCCAGCAGATCTCAGTGAACCGAAGACGTGGTAGTTAGAAGGGAGTTAGAGCTGCAAGCAGTTTGGTTTGGGAAATTAGACGCGAAATGAAACTGCAAAGGCCTTCCAACAGGGTTGGAAAAGTGTGCTCTATATGTCTGCCAAACAGACTCCCCGGAGGTTGAGCTTTCAGAAGCAAGTTTAACTCTAAGGGAGGAAGCAGCAGAATGTGCCTCTCACATCTAGCCTGTAGGAATTCAGGTTGGCAAGTTCTATGGGGAAGCCCATTGCTGCCTATGGTGGAAACGGCATGGGAGATTTCAGTTTCAAAATCTCTGTGAAAAAGCGTCAGAGAAGCTTCTCCG
This sequence comes from Cynocephalus volans, assembly GCF_027409185.1. Classification (NCBI taxonomy): domain Eukaryota; kingdom Metazoa; phylum Chordata; class Mammalia; order Dermoptera; family Cynocephalidae; genus Cynocephalus; species Cynocephalus volans. The sequence goes on along the minus strand of NW_026902373.1, from coordinate 134,585 downwards.
TTTACAATCCAGCATATCTCACAGAACCGAGGAAGTGGTAGTTAGAAGGGAGTTAGAGCTGCAAGCAGTTTGGTTTGGGAAATTAGACGCGAAATGAAACTGCAAATGCCTTCCTACAGGCTTGGAAAAGTGTGTTCTATATCTCTGCCAAACACACTCCCCGGAGGTTGAGCTTTCAGAAGCTAGTTTAACTCTAAGGGAGGAAGCAGCAGAATGTGCCTCTCACATCTAGCATGTAGAAATTCAGGTTGGCAAGTTCTATGGGGAAGCCCATTGCTGCGTATGGTGGAAACGGCATGGGAGATTTCAGTTTCAAAATCTCTGTGAAAAAGCGTCGGAGAAGCTTCCCCGTTTAGAATCCAGCATATCTCACTGAACCGAAGAAGTGGTAGTTAGAAGGGAGTTAGAGCTGCAAGCAGTTTGCTTTGGGAAATTAGACGCGAAATCAAACTGCAAAGGCCTTCCAGCAGGCTTGGAAAAGTGTGTTCTATATCTCTGCCAAACAGACTCCCCGGAGGTTGAGCTTTCAGAAGCTAGTTTAACTCTAAGGGAGGAAGCAGCAGAATGTGCCTCTCAAATCTAGCCTGTAGGAATTCAGGTTGGCAAGTTCTATGGGGAAGCCCATTGCTGCGTATGGTGGAAACGGCATGGGAGATTTCAGTTTCAAAATCTCTGTGAAAAAGCGTCAGAGAAGCTTCTCCGTTTAGAATCCAGCATAACTCACTGAACCGAAGAAGTGGTAGTTAGAAGGGAGTTAGAACTGCAAGCAGTTTGGTTTGGGAAATTAGACGCGAAATGAACCTGCAAATGCCTTCCAACAGGCTTGGAAACGTGTGTTCTATATCTCTGCCAAACAGACTCCCCGGAGGTTGAGCTTTCAGAAGCAAGTTTAACTCTAAGGGAGGAAGCAGCAGAATGTGCCTCTCACATCTACCCTGTAGGAATTCAGGTTGGCAAGTTCTATGGGGAAGCCCATTGCTGCCTATGGTGGAAACGGCATGGGAGATTTCAGTTTCAAAATCTCTGTGAAAAAGCGTCAGAGAAGCTTCTCCGTTTAGAATCCAGCATATCTCACTGAACCGAAGAAGTGGTAGTTAGAAGGGAGTTAGAGCTGCAAGCAGTTTGGTTTGGGAAATTAGACGCGAAATGAACCTGCAAATGCCTTCCAACAGGCTTGGAAACGTGTGTTCTATATCTCTGCCAAACAGACTCCCCGGAGGTTGAGCTTTCAGAAGCTAGTTTAACTCTAAGGGAGGAAGCAGCAGAATGTGCCTCTCACATCTACCCTGTAGGAATTCAGGTTGGCAAGTTCTATGGGGAAGCCCATTGCTGCCTATGGTGGAAACGGCATGGGAGATTTCAGTTTCAAAATCTCTGTGAAAAAGCGTCAGAGAAGCTTCTCTGTTTAGAATCCAGCATATCTCACTGAAACGAAGAAGTGGTAGTTAGAAGGGAGTTAGAGCTGCAAGCAGTTTGGTTTGGGAAATTAGACGCGAAATGAAACTGCAAATGCCTTCCTACAGGCTTGGAAAAGTGTGTTCTATACCTCTGCCAAACAGACTCCCCGGAGGTTGAGCTTTCAGAAGCTAGTTTAACTCTAAGGGAGGAAGCAGCAAAATGTGCCTCTCACATCTAGCCTGTAGGAATTCAGGTTGGCAAGTTCTATGGGGAAGCCCATTGCTGCCTATGGTGGAAACGGCATGGGAGATTTCAGTTTCAAAATCTCTGTGAAAAAGCGTCAGAGAAGCTTCTCTGTTTAGAATCCAGCATATCTCACTGAACCGAAGAACTGGTAGTTAGAAGGGAGTTAGAGCTGCAAGTAGTTTGGTTTGGGAAATTAGACGCGAAATGAAACTGCAAATGCCTTCCAACAGGCTTGGAAACGTGTGTTCTATATCTCTGCCAAACAGACTCCCCGGAGGTTGAGCTTTCAGAAGCTAGTTTAACTCTAAGGGAGGAAGCAGCAGAATGTGCCTCTCACATCTACCCTGTAGGAATTCAGGTTGGCAAGTTCTATGGGGAAGCCCATTGCTGCCTATGGTGGAAACGGCATGGGAGATTTCAGTTTCAAAATCTCTGTGAAAAAGCGTCAGAGAAGCTTCTCTGTTTAGAATCCAGCATATCTCACTGAACCGAAGAAGTGGTAGTTAGAAGGGAGTTAGAGCTGCAAGCAGTTTGCTTTGGGAAATTAGACGCGAAATGAAACTGCAAATGCCTTCCTACAGGCTTGGAAAAGTGTGTTCTACATCTCTGCCAAACAGACTCCCCGGAGGTTGAGCTTTCAGAAGCTAGTTTAACTCTAAGGGAGGAAGCAGCAGAATGTGCCTCTCACATCTAGCCTGTAGGAATTCAGGTTGGCAAGTTCTATGGGGAAGCCCATTGGCGCCTTCGTTGGAAACGGGTTTGGAAATTTCAGTTTCAAAATCTCTGTGAAAAAGCGTCAGAGAAGCTTCTCCGTTTAGAATCCAGCATATCTCACTGAACCGAAGAAGTGGTAGTTAGAAGGGAGTTAGAGCTGCAAGCAGTTTGGTTTGGGAAATTAGACGCGAAATGAACCTGCAAATGCCTTCCAACAGGCTTGGAAACGTGTGTTCTATATCTCTGCCAAACAGACTCCCCGGAGGTTGAGCTTTCAGAAGCTAGTTTAACTCTAAGGGAGGAAGCAGCAGAATGTGCCTCTCACATCTAGCCTGTAGGAATTCAGGTTGGCAAGTTCTATGGGGAAGCCCATTGCTGCCTATGTTGGAAACGGCATGGGAGATTTCAGTTTCAAAATCTCTGTGAAAAAGGGTCAGAGAAGCTTCTCCGTTTTGAATCCAGCATATCTCACTGAACCGAAGAAGTGGTAGTTAGAAGGGAGTTAGAGCTGCAAGCAGTTTGGTTTGGGAAATTAGACGCGAAATGTAACTGCAACTGCCTTCCTACAGGCTTGGAAAAGTGTGTTCTATATCTCTGCCAAACAGACTCCCCGGAGGTTGAGCTTTCAGAAGCTAGTTTAACTCTAAGGGAGGAAGCAGCAGAATGTGCCTCTCACATCTAGCCTGTAGGAATTCAGGTTGGCAAGTTCTATGGGGAAGCCCATTGCTGCCTATGGTGGAAACGGCATGGGAGATTTCAGTTTCAAAATCTCTGTGAAAAAGCGTCAGAGAAGCTTCTCCGTTTAGAATCCAGCATATCTCACAGAACCGAGGAAGTGGTAGTTAGAAGGGAGTTAGAGCTGCAAGCAGTTTGGTTTGGGAAATTTGACGCGAAATGAAACTGCAAATGCCTTCAAACAGGCTTGGAAAAGTGTGTTCTATATCTCTGCCAAACACACTCCCCGGAGGTTGAGCTTTCAGAAGCTAGTTTAACTCTAAGGGAGGAAGCAGCAGAATGTGCCTCTCACATCTAGCATGTAGAAATTCAGGTTGGCAAGTTCTATGGGGAAGCCCATTGCTGCGTATGGTGGAAACGGCATGGGAGATTTCAGTTTCAAAATCTCTGTGAAAAAGCGTCGGAGAAGCTTCCCCGTTTAGAATCCAGCATATCTCACTGAACCGAAGAAGTGGTAGTTAGAAGGGAGTTAGAGCTGCAAGCAGTTTGCTTTGGGAAATTAGACGCGAAATCAAACTGCAAAGGCCTTCCAGCAGGCTTGGAAAAGTGTGTTCTATATCTCTGCCAAACAGACTCCCCGGAGGTTGAGCTTTCAGAAGCTAGTTTAACTCTAAGGGAGGAAGCAGCAGAATGTGCCTCTCAAATCTAGCCTGTAGGAATTCAGGTTGGCAAGTTCTATGGGGAAGCCCATTGCTGCGTATGGTGGAAACGGCATGGGAGATTTCAGTTTCAAAATCTCTGTGAAAAAGCGTCAGAGAAGCTTCTCCGTTTAGAATCCAGCATATCTCACTGAACCGAAGAAGTGGTAGTTAGAAGGGAGTTAGAGCTGCAAGCAGTTTGGTTTGGGAAATTAGACGCGAAATGAACCTGCAAATGCCTTCCAACAGGCTTGGAAACGTGTGTTCTATATCTCTGCCAAACAGACTCCCCGGAGGTTGAGCTTTCAGAAGCTAGTTTAACTCTAAGGGAGGAAGCAGCAGAATGTGCCTCTCACATCTACCCTGTAGGAATTCAGGTTGGCAAGTTCTATGGGGAAGCCCATTGCTGCCTATGGTGGAAACGGCATGGGAGATTTCAGTTTCAATATCTCTGTGAAAAAGCGTCAGAGAAGCTTCTCCATTTAGAATCCAGCACATCTCACTGAACCGAAGAAGTGGTAGTTAGAAGAGAGTTAGAGCTGCAAGCAGTTTGGTTTGGGAAATTAGACGCGAAATGAAACTGCAAATGCCTTCCTACAGGCTTGGAAAAGTGTGTTCTATATCTCTGCCAAACAGACTCCCCGGAGGTTGAGCTTTCAGAAGCTAGTTTAACTCTAAGGGAGGAAGCAGCAGAATGTGCCTCTCACATCTAGCCTGTAGGAATTCAGGTTGGCAAGTTCTATGGGGAAGCCCATTGCTGCCTATGGTGGAAACGGCATGGGAGATTTCAGTTTCAAAATCTCTGTGAAAAAGCGTCAGAGAAGCTTCTCTGTTTAGAATCCAGCATATCTCACGGAACCGAAGAAGTGGTAGTTAGAAGGGAGTTAGAGCTGCAAGCAGTTTGGTTTGGGAAATTAGACGCGAAATGAAACTGCAAATGCCTTCCTACAGGCTTGGAAAAGTGTGTTCTACATCTCTGCCAAACAGACTCCCCGGAGGTTGAGCTTTCAGAAGCTAGTTTAACTCTAAGGGAGGAAGCAGCAGAATGTGCCTCTCACATCTAGCCTGTAGGAATTCAGGTTGGCAAGTTCTATGGGGAAGCCCATTGGCGCCTTTGTTGGAAACGGGTTTGGAAATTTCAGTTTCAAAATCTCTGTGAAAAAGCGTCAGAGAAGCTTCCCCGTTTAGAATCCAGCAGATCTCAGTGAACCGAAGACGTGGTAGTTAGAAGGGAGTTAGAGCTGCAAGCAGTTTGGTTTGGGAAATTAGACGCGAAATGAAACTGCAAAGGCCTTCCAACAGGGTTGGAAAAGTGTGTTCTATATGTCTGCCAAACAGACTCCCCGGAGGTTGAGCTTTCATAAGCAAGTTTAACTCTAAGGGAGGAAGCAGCAGAATGTGCCTCTCACATCTAGCCTGTAGGAATTCAGGTTGGCAAGTTCTATGGGGAAGCCCATTGCTGCCTATGGTGGAAACGGCATGGGAGATTTCCGTTTCAAAATCTCTGTGAAAAAGCGTCAGAGAAGCTTCTCCGTTTAGAATCCAGCATATCTCACTGAACCGAAGAAGTGGTAGTTAGAAGGGTGTTAGAGCTGCAAGCAGTTTGGTTTGGGACATTAGACGCGAAATGAACCTGCAAAGGCCTTCCAACAGGCTTGGAAACGTGTGTTCTATATCTCTGCCAAACAGACTCCCCGGAGGTTGAGCTTTCAGAAGCTAGTTTAACTCTAAGGGAGGAAGCAGCAGAATGTGTCTCTCACATCTAGCCTGTAGGAATTCAGGTTGGCAAGTTCTATGGGGAAGCCCATTGCTGCCTATGGTGGAAACGGCATGGGAGATTTCAGTTTCAAAATCTCTGTGAAAAAGCGTCAGAGAAGCTTCTCCGTTTAGAATCCAGCATATCTCACTGAACCGAAGAAGTGGTAGTTAGAAGGGAGTTAGAGCTGCAAGCAGTTTGGTTTGGGAAATTAGACGCGAAATGAAACTGCAACTGCCTTCCTACAGGCTTGGAAAAGTGTGTTCTATATCTCTGCCAAACAGACTCCCCGGAGGTTGAGCTTTCAGAAGCTAGTTTAACTCTAAGGGAGGAAGCAGCAGAATGTGCCTCTCACATCTAGCCTGTAGGAATTCAGGTTGGCAAGTTCTATGGGGAAGCCCATTGCTGCCTATGGTGGAAACGGCATGGGAGATTTCAGTTTCAAAATCTCTGTGAAAAAGCGTCAGAGAAGCTTCTCTGTTTAGAATCCAGCATATCTCACTGAACCGAAGAAGTGGTAGTTAGAAGGGAGTTAGAGCTGCAAGCAGTTTGCTTTGGGAAATTAGACGCGAAATGAAACTGCAAATGCCTTCCTACAGGCTTGGAAAAGTGTGTTCTACATCTCTGCCAAACAGACTCCCCGGAGGTTGAGCTTTCAGAAGCTAGTTTAACTCTAAGGGAGGAAGCAGCAGAATGTGCCTCTCACATCTAGCCTGTAGGAATTCAGGTTGGCAAGTTCTATGGGGAAGCCCATTGGCGCCTTCGTTGGAAACGGGTTTGGAAATTTCAGTTTCAAAATCTCTGTGAAAAAGCGTCAGAGAAGCTTCTCCGTTTAGAATCCAGCATATCTCACTGAACCGAAGAAGTGGTAGTTAGAAGGGAGTTAGAGCTGCAAGCAGTTTGGTTTGGGAAATTAGACGCGAAATGAACCTGCAAATGCCTTCCAACAGGCTTGGAAACGTGTGTTCTATATCTCTGCCAAACAGACTCCCCGGAGGTTGAGCTTTCAGAAGCTAGTTTAACTCTAAGGGAGGAAGCAGCAGAATGTGCCTCTCACATCTAGCCTGTAGGAATTCAGGTTGGCAAGTTCTATGGGGAAGCCCATTGCTGCCTATGTTGGAAACGGCATGGGAGATTTCAGTTTCAAAATCTCTGTGAAAAAGCGTCAGAGAAGCTTCTCTGTTTAGAATCCAGCATATCTCACTGAACCGAAGAAGTGGTAGTTAGAAGGGAGTTAGAGCTGCAAGCAGTTTGGTTTGGGAAATTAGACGCGAAATGAAACTGCAACTGCCTTCCTACAGGCTTGGAAAAGTGTGTTCTATATCTCTGCCAAACAGACTCCCCGGAGGTTGAGCTTTCAGAAGCTAGTTTAACTCTAAGGGAGGAAGCAGCAGAATGTGCCTCTCACATCTAGCCTGTAGGAATTCAGGTTGGCAAGTTCTATGGGGAAGCCCATTGCTGCCTATGGTGGAAACGGCATGGGAGATTTCAGTTTCAAAATCTCTGTGAAAAAGCGTCAGAGAAGCTTCTCCGTTTGGAATCCAGCATATCTCACAGAACCGAGGAAGTGGTAGTTAGAAGGGAGTTAGAGCTGCAAGCAGTTTGGTTTGGGAAATTAGACGCGAAATGAAACTGCAAATGCCTTCAAACAGGCTTGGAAAAGTGTGTTCTATATCTCTGCCAAACACACTCCCCGGAGGTTGAGCTTTCAGAAGCTAGTTTAACTCTAAGGGAGGAAGCAGCAGAATGTGCCTCTCACATCTAGCATGTAGAAATTCAGGTTGGCAAGTTCTATGGGGAAGCCCATTGCTGCGTATGGTGGAAACGGCATGGGAGATTTCAGTTTCAAAATCTCTGTGAAAAAGCGTCGGAGAAGCTTCCCCGTTTAGAATCCAGCATATCTCACTGAACCGAAGAAGTGGTAGTTAGAAGGGAGTTAGAGCTGCAAGCAGTTTGCTTTGGGAAATTAGACGCGAAATCAAACTGCAAAGGCCTTCCAGCAGGCTTGGAAAAGTGTGTTCTATATCTCTGCCAAACAGACTCCCCGGAGGTTGAGCTTTCAGAAGCTAGTTTAACTCTAAGGGAGGAAGCAGCAGAATGTGCCTCTCAAATCTAGCCTGTAGGAATTCAGGTTGGCAAGTTCTATGGGGAAGCCCATTGCTGCGTATGGTGGAAACGGCATGGGAGATTTCAGTTTCAAAATCTCTGTGAAAAAGCGTCAGAGAAGCTTCTCCGTTTAGAATCCAGCATATCTCACTGAACCGAAGAAGTGGTAGTTAGAAGGGAGTTAGAGCTGCAAGCAGTTTGGTTTGGGAAATTAGACGCGAAATGAACCTGCAAATGCCTTCCAACAGGCTTGGAAACGTGTGTTCTATATCTCTGCCAAACAGACTCCCCGGAGGTTGAGCTTTCAGAAGCTAGTTTAACTCTAAGGGAGGAAGCAGCAGAATGTGCCTCTCACATCTAGCCTGTAGGAATTCAGGTTGGCAAGTTCTATGGGGAAGCCCATTGCTGCCTATGGTGGAAACGGCATTGGAGATTTCAGTTTCAAAATCTCTGTGAAAAAGCGTCAGAGAAGCTTCTCCATTTAGAATCCAGCATATCTCACTGAACCAAAGAAGTGGTAGTTAGAAGAGAGTTAGAGCTGCAAGCAGTTTGGTTTGGGAAATTAGACGCGAAATGAAACTGCAAATGCCTTCCTACAGGCTTGGAAAAGTGTGTTCTACATCTCTGCCAAACAGACTCCCCGGAGGTTGAGCTTTCAGAAGCTAGTTTAACTCTAAGGGAGTAAGCAGCAGAATGTGCCTCTCACATCTAGCCTGCAGGAATTCAGGTTGGCAAGTTCTATGGGGAAGCCCATTGCTGCCTATGGTGGAAACGGCATGGGAGATTTCAGTTTCAAAATCTCTGTGAAAAAGCGTCAGAGAAGCTTCTCTGTTTAGAATCCAGCATATCTCACTGAACCGAAGAACTGGTAGTTAGAAGGGAGTTAGAGCTGCAAGCAGTTTGGTTTGGGAAATTAGACGCGAAATGAAACTGCAAATGCCTTCCAACAGGCTTGGAAACGTGTGTTCTATATCTCTGCCAAACAGACTCCCCGGAGGTTGAGCTTTCAGAAGCTAGTTTAACTCTAAGGGAGGAAGCAGCAGAATGTGCCTCTCACATCTACCCTGTAGGAATTCAGGTTGGCAAGTTCTATGGGGAAGCCCATTGCTGCCTATGGTGGAAACGGCATGGGAGATTTCAGTTTCAAAATCTCTGTGAAAAAGCGTCAGAGAAGCTTCTCTGTTTAGAATCCAGCATATCTCACTGAACCGAAGAAGTGGTAGTTAGAAGGGAGTTAGAGCTGCAAGCAGTTTGGTTTGGGAAATTAGACGCGAAATGAAACTGCAAATGCCTTCCTACAGGCTTGGAAAAGTGTGTTCTACATCTCTGCCAAACAGACTCCCCGGAGGTTGAGCTTTCAGAAGCTAGTTTAACTCTAAGGGAGGAAGCAGCAGAATGTGCCTCTCACATCTAGCCTGTAGGAATTCAGGTTGGCAAGTTCTATGGGGAAGCCCATTGGCGCCTTCGTTGGAAACGGGTTTGGAAATTTCAGTTTCAAAATCTCTGTGAAAAAGCGTCAGAGAAGCTTCCCCGTTTAGAATCCAGCAGATCTCAGTGAACCGAAGACGTGGTAGTTAGAAGGGAGTTAGAGCTGCAAGCAGTTTGGTTTGGGAAATTAGACGCGAAATGAAACTGCAAAGGCCTTCCAACAGGGTTGGAAAAGTGTGTTCTATATTTCTGCCAAACAGACTCCCCGGAGGTTGAGCTTTCAGAAGCAAGTTTAACTCTAAGGGAGGAAGCAGCAGAATGTGCCTCTCACATCTAGCCTGTAGGAATTCAGGTTGGCAAGTTCTATGGGGAAGCCCATTGCTGCCTATGGTGGAAACGGCATGGGAGATTTCAGTTTCAAAATCTCTGTGAAAAAGCGTCAGAGAAGCTTCTCCGTTTAGAATCCAGCATATCTCACTGAACCGAAGAAGTGGTAGTTAGAAGGGAGTTAGAGCTGCAAGCAGTTTGGTTTGGGAAATTAGACGCGAAATGAACCTGCAAATGCCTTCCAACAGGCTTGGAAACGTGTGTTCTATATCTCTGCCAAACAGACTCCCCGGAGGTTGAGCTTTCAGAAGCTAGTTTAACTCTAAGGGAGGAAGCAGCAGAATGTGCCTCTCACATCTAGCCTGTAGGAATTCAGGTTGGCAAGTTCTATGGGGAAGCCCATTGCTGCCTATGGTGGAAACGGCATGGGAGATTTCAGTTTCAAAATCTCTGTGAAAAGGCGTCAGAGAAGCTTCTCCGTTTAGAATCCAGCATATCTCACTGAACCGAAGAAGTGGTAGTTAGAAGGGAGTTAGAGCTGCAAGCAGTTTGGTTTGGGAAATTAGACGCGAAATGAAACTGCAACTGCCTTCCTACAGGCTTGGAAAAGTGTGTTCTATATCTCTGCCAAACAGACTCCCCGGAGGTTGAGCTTTCAGAAGCTAGTTTAACTCTAAGGGAGGAAGCAGCAGAATGTGCCTCTCACATCTAGCCTGTAGGAATTCAGGTTGGCAAGTTCTATGGGGAAGCCCATTGCTGCCTATGGTGGAAACGGCATGGGAGATTTCAGTTTCAAAATCTCTGTGAAAAAGCGTCAGAGAAGCTTCTCTGTTTAGAATCCAGCATATCTCACTGAACCGAAGAAGTGGTAGTTAGAAGGGAGTTAGAGCTGCAAGCAGTTTGGTTTGGGAAATTAGACGCGAAATGAAACTGCAAATGCCTTCCAACAGGCTTGGAAACGTGTGTTCTATATCTCTGCCAAACAGACTCCCCGGAGGTTGAGCTTTCAGAAGCTAGTTTAACTCTAAGGGAGGGAGCAGCAGAATGTGCCTCTCACATCTAGCCTGTAGGAATTCAGGTTGGAAAGTTCTATGGGGAAGCCCATTGGCGCCTTCGTTGGAAACGGGTTTGGAAATTTCAGTTTCAAAATCTCTGTGAAAAAGCGTCAGAGAAGCTTCCCCGTTTAGAATCCAGCAGATCTCAGTGAACCGAAGACGTGGTAGTTAGAAGGGAGTTAGAGCTGCAAGCAGTTTGGTTTGGGAAATTAGACGCGAAATGAAACTGCAAAGGCCTTCCAACAGGGTTGGAAAAGTGTGCTCTATATGTCTGCCAAACAGACTCCCCGGAGGTTGAGCTTTCAGAAGCAAGTTTAACTCTAAGGGAGGAAGCAGCAGAATGTGCCTCTCACATCTAGCCTGTAGGAATTCAGGTTGGCAAGTTCTATGGGGAAGCCCATTGCTGCCTATGGTGGAAACGGCATGGGAGATTTCAGTTTCAAAATCTCTGTGAAAAAGCGTCAGAGAAGCTTCTCCGTTTACAATCCAGCATATCTCACAGAACCGAGGAAGTGGTAGTTAGAAGGGAGTTAGAGCTGCAAGCAGTTTGGTTTGGGAAATTAGACGCGAAATGAAACTGCAAATGCCTTCCTACAGGCTTGGAAAAGTGTGTTCTATATCTCTGCCAAACACACTCCCCGGAGGTTGAGCTTTCAGAAGCTAGTTTAACTCTAAGGGAGGAAGCAGCAGAATGTGCCTCTCACATCTAGCATGTAGAAATTCAGGTTGGCAAGTTCTATGGGGAAGCCCATTGCTGCGTATGGTGGAAACGGCATGGGAGATTTCAGTTTCAAAATCTCTGTGAAAAAGCGTCGGAGAAGCTTCCCCGTTTAGAATCCAGCATATCTCACTGAACCGAAGAAGTGGTAGTTAGAAGGGAGTTAGAGCTGCAAGCAGTTTGCTTTGGGAAATTAGACGCGAAATCAAACTGCAAAGGCCTTCCAGCAGGCTTGGAAAAGTGTGTTCTATATCTCTGCCAAACAGACTCCCCGGAGGTTGAGCTTTCAGAAGCTAGTTTAACTCTAAGGGAGGAAGCAGCAGAATGTGCCTCTCAAATCTAGCCTGTAGGAATTCAGGTTGGCAAGTTCTATGGGGAAGCCCATTGCTGCGTATGGTGGAAACGGCATGGGAGATTTCAGTTTCAAAATCTCTGTGAAAAAGCGTCAGAGAAGCTTCTCCGTTTAGAATCCAGCATATCTCACTGAACCGAAGAAGTGGTAGTTAGAAGGGAGTTAGAGCTGCAAGCAGTTTGGTTTGGGAAATTAGACGCGAAATGAACCTGCAAATGCCTTCCAACAGGCTTGGAAACGTGTGTTCTATATCTCTGCCAAACAGACTCCCCGGAGGTTGAGCTTTCAGAAGCTAGTTTAACTCTAAGGGAGGAAGCAGCAGAATGTGCCTCTCACATCTACCCTGTAGGAATTCAGGTTGGCAAGTTCTATGGGGAAGCCCATTGCTGCCTATGGTGGAAACGGCATGGGAGATTTCAGTTTCAAAATCTCTGTGAAAAAGCGTCAGAGAAGCTTCTCTGTTTAGAATCCAGCATATCTCACTGAACCGAAGAAGTGGTAGTTAGTAGAGAGTTAGAGCTGCAAGCAGTTTGGTTTGGGAAATTAGACGCGAAATGAAACTGCAAATGCCTTCCTACAGGCTTGGAAAAGTGTGTTCTATACCTCTGCCAAACAGACTCCCCGGAGGTTGAGCTTTCAGAAGCTAGTTTAACTCTAAGGGAGGAAGCAGCAAAATGTGCCTCTCACATCTAGCCTGTAGGAATTCAGGTTGGCAAGTTCTATGGGGAAGCCCATTGCTGCCTATGGTGGAAACGGCATGGGAGATTTCAGTTTCAAAATCTCTGTGAAAAAGCGTCAGAGAAGCTTCTCTGTTTAGAATCCAGCATATCTCACTGAACCGAAGAACTGGTAGTTAGAAGGGAGTTAGAGCTGCAAGTAGTTTGGTTTGGGAAATTAGACGCGAAATGAAACTGCAAATGCCTTCCAACAGGCTTGGAAACGTGTGTTCTATATCTCTGCCAAACAGACTCCCCAGAGGTTGAGCTTTCAGAAGCTAGTTTAACTCTAAGGGAGGAAGCAGCAGAATGTGCCTCTCACATCTACCCTGTAGGAATTCAGGTTGGCAAGTTCTATGGGGAAGCCCATTGCTGCCTATGGTGGAAACGGCATGGGAGATTTCAGTTTCAAAATCTCTGTGAAAAAGCGTCAGAGAAGCTTCTCTGTTTAGAATCCAGCATATCTCACTGAACCGAAGAAGTGGTAGTTAGAAGGGAGTTAGAGCTGCAAGCAGTTTGCTTTGGGAAATTAGACGCGAAATGAAACTGCAAATGCCTTCCTACAGGCTTGGAAAAGTGTGTTCTACATCTCTGCCAAACAGACTCCCCGGAGGTTGAGCTTTCAGAAGCTAGTTTAACTCTAAGGGAGGAAGCAGCAGAATGTGCCTCTCACATCTAGCCTGTAGGAATTCAGGTTGGCAAGTTCTATGGGGAAGCCCATTGGCGCCTTCGTTGGAAACGGGTTTGGAAATTTCAGTTTCAAAATCTCTGTGAAAAAGCGTCAGAGAAGCTTCTCCGTTTAGAATCCAGCATATCTCACTGAACCGAAGAAGTGGTAGTTAGAAGGGAGTTAGAGCTGCAAGCAGTTTGGTTTGGGAAATTAGACGCGAAATGAACCTGCAAATGCCTTCCAACAGGCTTGGAAACGTGTGTTCTATATCTCTGCCAAACAGACTCCCCGGAGGTTGAGCTTTCAGAAGCTAGTTTAACTCTAAGGGAGGAAGCAGCAGAATGTGCCTCTCACATCTAGCCTGTAGGAATTCAGGTTGGCAAGTTCTATGGGGAAGCCCATTGCTGCCTATGTTGGAAACGGCATGGGAGATTTCAGTTTCAAAATCTCTGTGAAAAAGCGTCAGAGAAGCTTCTCCGTTTAGAATCCAGCATATCTCACTGAACCGAAGAAGTGGTAGTTAGAAGGGAGTTAGAGCTGCAAGCAGTTTGGTTTGGGAAATTAGACGCGAAATGAAACTGCAACTGCCTTCCTACAGGCTTGGAAAAGTGTGTTCTATATCTCTGCCAAACAGACTCCCCGGAGGTTGAGCTTTCAGAAGCTAGTTTAACTCTAAGGGAGGAAGCAGCAGAATGTGCCTCTCACATCTAGCCTGTAGGAATTCAGGTTGGCAAGTTCTATGGGGAAGCCCATTGCTGCCTATGGTGGAAACGGCATGGGAGATTTCAGTTTCAAAATCTCTGTGAAAAAGCGTCAGAGAAGCTTCTCCGTTTAGAATCCAGCATATCTCACAGAACCGAGGAAGTGGTAGTTAGAAGGGAGTTAGAGCTGCAAGCAGTTTGGTTTGGGAAATTAGACGCGAAATGAAACTGCAAATGCCTTCAAACAGGCTTGGAAAAGTGTGTTCTATATCTCTGCCAAACACACTCCCCGGAGGTTGAGCTTTCAGAAGCTAGTTTAACTCTAAGGGAGGAAGCAGCAGAATGTGCCTCTCACATCTAGCATGTAGAAATTCAGGTTGGCAAGTTCTATGGGGAAGCCCATTGCTGCGTATGGTGGAAACGGCATGGGAGATTTCAGTTTCAAAATCTCTGTGAAAAAGCGTCGGAGAAGCTTCCCCGTTTAGAATCCAGCATATCTCACTGAACCGAAGAAGTGGTAGTTAGAAGGGAGTTAGAGCTGCAAGCAGTTTGCTTTGGGAAATTAGACGCGAAATCAAACTGCAAAGGCCTTCCAGCAGGCTTGGAAAAGTGTGTTCTATATCTCTGCCAAACAGACTCCCCGGAGGTTGAGCTTTCAGAAGCTAGTTTAACTCTAAGGGAGGAAGCAGCAGAATGTGCCTCTCAAATCTAGCCTGTAGGAATTCAGGTTGGCAAGTTCTATGGGGAAGCCCATTGCTGCGTATGGTGGAAACGGCATGGGAGATTTCAGTTTCAAAATCTCTGTGAAAAAGCGTCAGAGAAGCTTCTCCGTTTAGAATCCAGCATATCTCACTGAACCGAAGAAGTGGTAGTTAGAAGGGAGTTAGAGCTGCAAGCAGTTTGGTTTGGGAAATTAGACGCGAAATGAACCTGCAAATGCCTTCCAACAGGCTTGGAAACGTGTGTTCTATATCTCTGCCAAACAGACTCCCCGGAGGTTGAGCTTTCAGAAGCTAGTTTAACTCTAAGGGAGGAAGCAGCAGAATGTGCCTCTCACATCTACCCTGTAGGAATTCAGGTTGGCAAGTTCTATGGGGAAGCCCATTGCTGCCTATGGTGGAAACGGCATGGGAGATTTCAGTTTCAATATCTCTGTGAAAAAGCGTCAGAGAAGCTTCTCCATTTAGAATCCAGCATATCTCACTGAACCGAAGAAGTGGTAGTTAGAAGAGAGTTAGAGCTGCAAGCAGTTTGGTTTGGGAAATTAGACGCGAAATGAAACTGCAAATGCCTTCCTACAGGCTTGGAAAAGTGTGTTCTATATCTCTGCCAAACAGACTCCCCGGAGGTTGAGCTTTCAGAAGCTAGTTTAACTCTAAGGGAGGAAGCAGCAGAATGTGCCTCTCACATCTAGCCTGTAGGAATTCAGGTTGGCAAGTTCTATGGGGAAGCCCATTGCTGCCTATGGTGGAAACGGCATGGGAGATTTCAGTTTCAAAATCTCTGTGAAAAAGCGTCAGAGAAGCTTCTCTGTTTAGAATACAGCATATCTCACTGAACCGAAGAACTGGTAGTTAGAATGGAGTTAGAGCTGCAAGCAGTTTGGTTTGGGAAATTAGACGCGAAATGAAACTGCAAATGCCTTCCAACAGGCTTGGAAACGTGTGTTCTATATCTCTGCCAAACAGACTCCCCGGAGGTTGAGCTTTCAGAAGCTAGTTTAACTCTAAGGGAGGAAGCAGCAGAATGTGCCTCTCACATCTACCCTGTAGGAATTCAGGTTGGCAAGTTCTATGGGGAAGCCCATTGCTGCCTATGGTGGAAACGGCATGGGAGATTTCAGTTTTAAAATCTCTGTGAAAAAGCGTCATAGAAGCTTCTCTGTTTAGAATCCAGCATATCTCACTGAACCGAAGAAGTGGTAGTTAGAAGGGAGTTAGAGCTGCAAGCAGTTTGGTTTGGGAAATTAGACGCGAAATGAAACTGCAAATGCCTTCCTACAGGCTTGGAAAAGTGTGTTCTACATCTCTGCCAAACAGACTCCCCGGAGGTTGAGCTTTCAGAAGCTAGTTTAACTCTCAGGGAGGAAGCAGCAGAATGTGCCTCTCACATCTACCCTGTAGGAATTCAGGTTGGCACGTTCTATGGGGAAGCCCATTGCTGCCTATGGTGGAAACGGCATGGGAGATTTCAGTTTCAAAATCTCTGTGAAAAAGCGTCAGAGAAGCTTCTCTGTTTAGAATCCAGCATATCTCACTGAACCGAAGAAGTGGTAGTTAGAAGGGAGTTAGAGCTGCAAGCAGTTTGGTTTGGGAATTTAGACGCGAAATGAAACTGCAAATGCCTTCCTACAGGCTTGGAAAAGTGTGTTCTACATCTCTGCCAAACAGACTCCCCGGAGGTTGAGCTTTCAGAAGCTAGTTTAACTCTAAGGGAGTAAGCAGCAGAATGTGCCTCTCACATCTAGCCTGTAGGAATTCAGGTTGGCAAGTTCTATGGGGAAGCCCATTGCTGCCTATGGTGGAAACGGCATGGGAGATTTCAGTTTCAAAATCTCTGTGAAAAAGCGTCAGAGAAGCTTCTCTGTTTAGAATCCAGCATATCTCACTGAACCGAAGAACTGGTAGTTAGAAGGGAGTTAGAGCTGCAAGCAGTTTGGTTTGGGAAATTAGACGCGAAATGAAACTGCAAATGCCTTCCAACAGGCTTGGAAACGTGTGTTCTATATCTCTGCCAAACAGACTCCCCGGAGGTTGAGCTTTCAGAAGCTAGTTTAACTCTAAGGGAGGAAGCAGCAGAATGTGCCTCTCACATCTACCCTGTAGGAATTCAGGTTGGCAAGTTCTATGGGGAAGCCCATTGCTGCCTATGGTGGAAACGGCATGGGAGATTTCAGTTTCAAAATCTCTGTGAAAAAGCGTCAGAGAAGCTTCTCTGTTTAGAATCCAGCATATCTCACTGAACCGAAGAAGTGGTAGTTAGAAGGGAGTTAGAGCTGCAAGCAGTTTGGTTTGGGAAATTTGACGCGAAATGAAACTGCAAATGCCTTCCTACAGGCTTGGAAAAGTGTGTTCTACATCTCTGCCAAACAGACTCCCCGGAGGTTGAGCTTTCAGAAGCTAGTTTAACTCTCAGGGAGGAAGCAGCAGAATGTGCCTCTCACATCTAGCCTGTAGGAATTCAGGTTGGCAAGTTCTATGGGGAAGCCCATTGGCGCCTTCGTTGGAAACGGGTTTGGAAATTTCAGTTTCAAAATCTCTGTGAAAAAGCGTCAGAGAAGCTTCTCCGTTTAGAATCCAGCATATCTCACTGAACCGAAGAAGTGGTAGTTAGAAGGGAGTTAGAGCTGCAAGCAGTTTGGTTTGGGAAATTAGACGCGAAATGAACCTGCAAATGCCTTCCAACAGGCTTGGAAACGTGTGTTCTATATCTCTGCCAAACAGACTCCCCGGAGGTTGAGCTTTCAGAAGCTAGTTTAACTCTAAGGGAGGAAGCAGCAGAATGTGCCTCTCACATCTACCCTGTAGGAATTCAGGTTGGCAAGTTCTATGGGGAAGCCCATTGCTGCCTATGTTGGAAACGGCATGGGAGATTTCAGTTTCAAAATCTCTGTGAAAAAGCGTCAGAGAAGCTTCTCTGTTTAGAATCCAGCATATCTCACTGAACCGAAGAAGTGGTAGTTAGAAGGGAGTTAGAGCTGCAAGCAGTTTGGTTTGGGAAATTAGACGCGAAATGAAACTGCAAATGCCTTCCTACAGGCTTGGAAAAGTGTGTTCTACATCTCTGCCAAACAGACTCCCCGGAGGTTGAGCTTTCAGAAGCTAGTTTAACTCTCAGGGAGGAAGCAG
Source organism: Cynocephalus volans (assembly GCF_027409185.1). Lineage (NCBI taxonomy): Eukaryota > Metazoa > Chordata > Mammalia > Dermoptera > Cynocephalidae > Cynocephalus > Cynocephalus volans. Next base: position 117,177 of record NW_026902373.1, on the reverse strand, counting down.
CAGAATGTGCCTCTCACATCTACCCTGTAGGAATTCAGGTTGGCACGTTCTATGGGGAAGCCCATTGCTGCCTATGGTGGAAACGGCATGGGAGATTTCAGTTTCAAAATCTCTGTGAAAAAGCGTCAGAGAAGCTTCTCTGTTTAGAATCCAGCATATCTCACTGAACCGAAGAAGTGGTAGTTAGAAGGGAGTTAGAGCTGCAAGCAGTTTGGTTTGGGAATTTAGACGCGAAATGAAACTGCAAATGCCTTCCTACAGGCTTGGAAAAGTGTGTTCTACATCTCTGCCAAACAGACTCCCCGGAGGTTGAGCTTTCAGAAGCTAGTTTAACTCTAAGGGAGTAAGCAGCAGAATGTGCCTCTCACATCTAGCCTGTAGGAATTCAGGTTGGCAAGTTCTATGGGGAAGCCCATTGCTGCCTATGGTGGAAACGGCATGGGAGATTTCAGTTTCAAAATCTCTGTGAAAAAGCGTCAGAGAAGCTTCTCTGTTTAGAATCCAGCATATCTCACTGAACCGAAGAAGTGGTAGTTAGAAGGGAGTTAGAGCTGCAAGCAGTTTGGTTTGGGAAATTAGACGCGAAATGAACCTGCAAATGCCTTCCAACAGGCTTGGAAACGTGTGTTCTATATCTCTGCCAAACAGACTCCCCGGAGGTTGAGCTTTCAGAAGCTAGTTTAACTCTAAGGGAGGAAGCAGCAGAATGTGCCTCTCACATCTACCCTGTAGGAATTCAGGTTGGCAAGTTCTATGGGGAAGCCCATTGCTGCCTATGTTGGAAACGGCATGGGAGATTTCAGTTTCAAAATCTCTGTGAAAAAGCGTCAGAGAAGCTTCTCCGTTTAGAATCCAGCATATCTCACTGAACCGAAGAAGTGGTAGTTAGAAGGGAGTTAGAGCTGCAAACAGTTTGGTTTGGGAAATTAGACGCGAAATGAAACTGCAACTGCCTTCCTACAGGCTTGGAAAAATGTGTTCTATATCTCTGCCAAACAGACTCCCCGGAGGTTGAGCTTTCAGAAGCTAGTTTAACTCTAAGGGAGGAAGCAGCAGAATGTGCCTCTCACATATAGCCTGTAGGAATTCAGGTTGGCAAGTTCTATGGGGAAGCCCATTGCTGCCTATGGTGGAAACGGCATGGGAGATTTCAGTTTCAAAATCTCTGTGAAAAAGCGTCAGAGAAGCTTCTCCGTTTAGAATCCAGCATATCTCACAGAACCGAGGAAGTGGTAGTTAGAAGGGAGTTAGAGCTGCAAGCAGTTTGGTTTGGGAAATTAGACGCGAAATGAAACTGCAAATGCCTTCAAACAGGCTTGGAAAAGTGTGTTCTATATCTCTGCCAAACACACTCCCCGGAGGTTGAGCTTTCAGAAGCTAGTTTAACTCTAAGGGAGGAAGCAGCAGAATGTGCCTCTCACATCTAGCATGTAGAAATTCAGGTTGGCAAGTTCTATGGGGAAGCCCATTGCTGCGTATGGTGGAAACGGCATGGGAGATTTCAGTTTCAAAATCTCTGTGAAAAAGCGTCGGAGAAGCTTCCCCGTTTAGAATCCAGCATATCTCACTGAACCGAAGAAGTGGTAGTTAGAAGGGAGTTAGAGCTGCAAGCAGTTTGCTTTGGGAAATTAGACGCGAAATCAAACTGCAAAGGCCTTCCAGCAGGCTTGGAAAAGTGTGTTCTATATCTCTGCCAAACAGACTCCCCGGAGGTTGAGCTTTCAGAAGCTAGTTTAACTCTAAGGGAGGAAGCAGCAGAATGTGCCTCTCAAATCTAGCCTGTAGGAATTCAGGTTGGCAAGTTCTATGGGGAAGCCCATTGCTGCGTATGGTGGAAACGGCATGGGAGATTTCAGTTTCAAAATCTCTGTGAAAAAGCGTCAGAGAAGCTTCTCCGTTTAGAATCCAGCATATCTCACTGAACCGAAGAAGTGGTAGTTAGAAGGGAGTTAGAGCTGCAAGCAGTTTGGTTTGGGAAATTAGACGCGAAATGAACCTGCAAATGCCTTAAAACAGGCTTGGAAACGTGTGTTCTATATCTCTGCCAAACAGACTCCCCGGAGGTTGAGCTTTTAGAAGCTAGTTTAACTCTAAGGGAGGAAGCAGCAGAATGTGCCTCTCACATCTAGCCTGTAGGAATTCAGGTTGGCAAGTTCTATGGGGAAGCCCATTGCTGCCTATGGTGGAAACGGCATGGGAGATTTCAGTTTCAAAATCTCTGTGAAAAAGCGTCAGAGAAGCTTCTCCATTTAGAATCCAGCATATCTCACTGAACCGAAGAAGTGGTAGTTAGAAGAGAGTTAGAGCTGCAAGCAGTTTGGTTTGGGAAATTAGACGCGAAATGAAACTGCAAATGCCTTCCTACAGGCTTGGAAAAGTGTGTTCTATATCTCTGCCAAACAGACTCCCCGGAGGTTGAGCTTTCAGAAGCTAGTTTAACTCTAAGGGAGGAAGCAGCAGAATGTGCCTCTCACATCTAGCCTGTAGGAATTCAGGTTGGCAAGTTCTATGGGGAAGCCCATTGCTGCCTATGGTGGAAACGGCATGGGAGATTTCAGTTTCAAAATCTCTGTGAAAAAGCGTCAGAGAAGCTTCTCTGTTTAGAATACAGCATATCTCACTGACCCGAAGAACTGGTAGTTAGAATGGAGTTAGAGCTGCAAGCAGTTTGGTTTGGGAAATTAGACGCGAAATGAAACTGCAAATACCTTCCAACAGGCTTCGAAACGTGTGTTCTATATCTCTGCCAAACAGACTCCCCGGAGGTTGAGCTTTCAGAAGCTAGTTTAACTCTAAGGGAGGAAGCAGCAGAATGTGCCTCTCTCATCTACCCTGTAGGAATTCAGGTTGGCAAGTTCTATGGGGAAGCCCATTGCTGCCTATGGTGGAAACGGCATGTGAGATTTCAGTTTCAAAATCTCTGTGAAAAAGCGTCAGAGAAGCTTCTCTGTTTAGAATCCAGCATATCTCACTGAACCGAAGAAGTGGTAGTTAGAAGGGAGTTAGAGCTGCAAGCAGTTTGCTTTGGGAAATTAGACGCGAAATGAAACTGCAAATGCCTTCCTACAGGCTTGGAAAAGTGTGTTCTACATCTCTGCCAAACAGACTCCCCGGAGGTTGAGCTTTCAGAAGCTAGTTTAACTCTAAGGGAGGAAGCAGCAGAATGTGCCTCTCACATCTACCCTGTAGGAATTCAGGTTGGCACGTTCTATGGGGAAGCCCATTGCTGCCTATGGTGGAAACGGCATGGGAGATTTCAGTTTCAAAATCTCTGTGAAAAAGCGTCAGAGAAGCTTCTCTGTTTAGAATCCAGCATGTCTCACTGAACCGAAGAAGTGGTAGTTAGAAGGGAGTTAGAGCTGCAAGCAGTTTGGTTTGGGAATTTAGACGCGAAATGAAACTGCAAATGCCTTCCTACAGGCTTGGAAAAGTGTGTTCTACATCTCTGCCAAACAGACTCCCCGGAGGTTGAGCTTTCAGAAGCTAGTTTAACTCTAAGGGAGGAAGCAGCAGAATGTGCCTCTCACATCTAGCATGTAGAAATTCAGGTTGGCAAGTTCTATGGGGAAGCCCATTGCTGCGTATGGTGGAAACGGCATGGGAGATTTCAGTTTCAAAATCTCTGTGAAAAAGCGTCGGAGAAGCTTCCCCGTTTAGAATCCAGCATATCTCACTGAACCGAAGAAGTGGTAGTTAGAAGGGAGTTAGAGCTGCAAGCAGTTTGGTTTGGGAAATTAGACGCGAAATGAACCTGCAAATGCCTTCCAACAGGCTTGGAAACGTGTGTTCTATATCTCTGCCAAACAGACTCCCCGGAGGTTGAGCTTTCAGAAGCTAGTTTAACTCTAAGGGAGGAAGCAGCAGAATGTGCCTCTCACATCTACCCTGTAGGAATTCAGGTTGGCAAGTTCTATGGGGAAGCCCATTGCTGCCTATGTTGGAAACGGCATGGGAGATTTCAGTTTCAAAATCTCTGTGAAAAAGCGTCAGAGAAGCTTCTCCGTTTAGAATCCAGCATATCTCACTGAACCGAAGAAGTGGTAGTTAGAAGGGAGTTAGAGCTGCAAACAGTTTGGTTTGGGAAATTAGACGCGAAATGAAACTGCAACTGCCTTCCTACAGGCTTGGAAAAGTGTGTTCTATATCTCTGCCAAACAGACTCCCCGGAGGTTGAGCTTTCAGAAGCTAGTTTAACTCTAAGGGAGGAAGCAGCAGAATGTGCCTCTCACATATAGCCTGTAGGAATTCAGGTTGGCAAGTTCTATGGGGAAGCCCATTGCTGCCTATGGTGGAAACGGCATGGGAGATTTCAGTTTCAAAATCTCTGTGAAAAAGCGTCAGAGAAGCTTCTCCGTTTAGAATCCAGCATATCTCACAGAACCGAGGAAGTGGTAGTTAGAAGGGAGTTAGAGCTGCAAGCAGTTTGGTTTGGGAAATTAGACGCGAAATGAAACTGCAAATGCCTTCAAACAGGCTTGGAAAAGTGTGTTCTATATCTCTGCCAAACACACTCCCCGGAGGTTGAGCTTTCAGAAGCTAGTTTAACTCTAAGGGAGGAAGCAGCAGAATGTGCCTCTCACATCTAGCATGTAGAAATTCAGGTTGGCAAGTTCTATGGGGAAGCCCATTGCTGCGTATGGTGGAAACGGCATGGGAGATTTCAGTTTCAAAATCTCTGTGAAAAAGCGTCGGAGAAGCTTCCCCGTTTAGAATCCAGCATATCTCACTGAACCGAAGAAGTGGTAGTTAGAAGGGAGTTAGAGCTGCAAGCAGTTTGCTTTGGGAAATTAGACGCGAAATCAAACTGCAAAGGCCTTCCAGCAGGCTTGGAAAAGTGTGTTCTATATCTCTGCCAAACAGACTCCCCGGAGGTTGAGCTTTCAGAAGCTAGTTTAACTCTAAGGGAGGAAGCAGCAGAATGTGCCTCTCAAATCTAGCCTGTAGGAATTCAGGTTGGCAAGTTCTATGGGGAAGCCCATTGCTGCGTATGGTGGAAACGGCATGGGAGATTTCAGTTTCAAAATCTCTGTGAAAAAGCGTCAGAGAAGCTTCTCCGTTTAGAATCCAGCATATCTCACTGAACCGAAGAAGTGGTAGTTAGAAGGGAGTTAGAGCTGCAAGCAGTTTGGTTTGGGAAATTAGACGCGAAATGAACCTGCAAATGCCTTAAAACAGGCTTGGAAACGTGTGTTCTATATCTCTGCCAAACAGACTCCCCGGAGGTTGAGCTTTTAGAAGCTAGTTTAACTCTAAGGGAGGAAGCAGCAGAATGTGCCTCTCACATCTAGCCTGTAGGAATTCAGGTTGGCAAGTTCTATGGGGAAGCCCATTGCTGCCTATGGTGGAAACGGCATGGGAGATTTCAGTTTCAAAATCTCTGTGAAAAAGCGTCAGAGAAGCTTCTCCATTTAGAATCCAGCATATCTCACTGAACCGAAGAAGTGGTAGTTAGAAGAGAGTTAGAGCTGCAAGCAGTTTGGTTTGGGAAATTAGACGCGAAATGAAACTGCAAATGCCTTCCTACAGGCTTGGAAAAGTGTGTTCTATATCTCTGCCAAACAGACTCCCCGGAGGTTGAGCTTTCAGAAGCTAGTTTAACTCTAAGGGAGGAAGCAGCAGAATGTGCCTCTCACATCTAGCCTGTAGGAATTCAGGTTGGCAAGTTCTATGGGGAAGCCCATTGCTGCCTATGGTGGAAACGGCATGGGAGATTTCAGTTTCAAAATCTCTGTGAAAAAGCGTCAGAGAAGCTTCTCTGTTTAGAATACAGCATATCTCACTGACCCGAAGAACTGGTAGTTAGAATGGAGTTAGAGCTGCAAGCAGTTTGGTTTGGGAAATTAGACGCGAAATGAAACTGCAAATACCTTCCAACAGGCTTCGAAACGTGTGTTCTATATCTCTGCCAAACAGACTCCCCGGAGGTTGAGCTTTCAGAAGCTAGTTTAACTCTAAGGGAGGAAGCAGCAGAATGTGCCTCTCTCATCTACCCTGTAGGAATTCAGGTTGGCAAGTTCTATGGGGAAGCCCATTGCTGCCTATGGTGGAAACGGCATGTGAGATTTCAGTTTCAAAATCTCTGTGAAAAAGCGTCAGAGAAGCTTCTCTGTTTAGAATCCAGCATATCTCACTGAACCGAAGAAGTGGTAGTTAGAAGGGAGTTAGAGCTGCAAGCAGTTTGCTTTGGGAAATTAGACGCGAAATGAAACTGCAAATGCCTTCCTACAGGCTTGGAAAAGTGTGTTCTACATCTCTGCCAAACAGACTCCCCGGAGGTTGAGCTTTCAGAAGCTAGTTTAACTCTAAGGGAGGAAGCAGCAGAATGTGCCTCTCACATCTACCCTGTAGGAATTCAGGTTGGCACGTTCTATGGGGAAGCCCATTGCTGCCTATGGTGGAAACGGCATGGGAGATTTCAGTTTCAAAATCTCTGTGAAAAAGCGTCAGAGAAGCTTCTCTGTTTAGAATCCAGCATGTCTCACTGAACCGAAGAAGTGGTAGTTAGAAGGGAGTTAGAGCTGCAAGCAGTTTGGTTTGGGAATTTAGACGCGAAATGAAACTGCAAATGCCTTCCTACAGGCTTGGAAAAGTGTGTTCTACATCTCTGCCAAACAGACTCCCCGGAGGTTGAGCTTTCAGAAGCTAGTTTAACTCTAAGGGAGGAAGCAGCAGAATGTGCCTCTCACATCTAGCATGTAGAAATTCAGGTTGGCAAGTTCTATGGGGAAGCCCATTGCTGCGTATGGTGGAAACGGCATGGGAGATTTCAGTTTCAAAATCTCTGTGAAAAAGCGTCGGAGAAGCTTCCCCGTTTAGAATCCAGCATATCTCACTGAACCGAAGAAGTGGTAGTTAGAAGGGAGTTAGAGCTGCAAGCAGTTTGGTTTGGGAAATTAGACGCGAAATGAACCTGCAAATGCCTTCCAACAGGCTTGGAAACGTGTGTTCTATATCTCTGCCAAACAGACTCCCCGGAGGTTGAGCTTTCAGAAGCTAGTTTAACTCTAAGGGAGGAAGCAGCAGAATGTGCCTCTCACATCTACCCTGTAGGAATTCAGGTTGGCAAGTTCTATGGGGAAGCCCATTGCTGCCTATGTTGGAAACGGCATGGGAGATTTCAGTTTCAAAATCTCTGTGAAAAAGCGTCAGAGAAGCTTCTCCGTTTAGAATCCAGCATATCTCACTGAACCGAAGAAGTGGTAGTTAGAAGGGAGTTAGAGCTGCAAACAGTTTGGTTTGGGAAATTAGACGCGAAATGAAACTGCAACTGCCTTCCTACAGGCTTGGAAAAGTGTGTTCTATATCTCTGCCAAACAGACTCCCCGGAGGTTGAGCTTTCAGAAGCTAGTTTAACTCTAAGGGAGGAAGCAGCAGAATGTGCCTCTCACATATAGCCTGTAGGAATTCAGGTTGGCAAGTTCTATGGGGAAGCCCATTGCTGCCTATGGTGGAAACGGCATGGGAGATTTCAGTTTCAAAATCTCTGTGAAAAAGCGTCAGAGAAGCTTCTCCGTTTAGAATCCAGCATATCTCACAGAACCGAGGAAGTGGTAGTTAGAAGGGAGTTAGAGCTGCAAGCAGTTTGGTTTGGGAAATTAGACGCGAAATGAAACTGCAAATGCCTTCAAACAGGCTTGGAAAAGTGTGTTCTATATCTCTGCCAAACACACTCCCCGGAGGTTGAGCTTTCAGAAGCTAGTTTAACTCTAAGGGAGGAAGCAGCAGAATGTGCCTCTCACATCTAGCATGTAGAAATTCAGGTTGGCAAGTTCTATGGGGAAGCCCATTGCTGCGTATGGTGGAAACGGCATGGGAGATTTCAGTTTCAAAATCTCTGTGAAAAAGCGTCGGAGAAGCTTCCCCGTTTAGAATCCAGCATATCTCACTGAACCGAAGAAGTGGTAGTTAGAAGGGAGTTAGAGCTGCAAGCAGTTTGCTTTGGGAAATTAGACGCGAAATCAAACTGCAAAGGCCTTCCAGCAGGCTTGGAAAAGTGTGTTCTATATCTCTGCCAAACAGACTCCCCGGAGGTTGAGCTTTCAGAAGCTAGTTTAACTCTAAGGGAGGAAGCAGCAGAATGTGCCTCTCAAATCTAGCCTGTAGGAATTCAGGTTGGCAAGTTCTATGGGGAAGCCCATTGCTGCGTATGGTGGAAACGGCATGGGAGATTTCAGTTTCAAAATCTCTGTGAAAAAGCGTCAGAGAAGCTTCTCCGTTTAGAATCCAGCATATCTCACTGAACCGAAGAAGTGGTAGTTAGAAGGGAGTTAGAGCTGCAAGCAGTTTGGTTTGGGAAATTAGACGCGAAATGAACCTGCAAATGCCTTAAAACAGGCTTGGAAACGTGTGTTCTATATCTCTGCCAAACAGACTCCCCGGAGGTTGAGCTTTTAGAAGCTAGTTTAACTCTAAGGGAGGAAGCAGCAGAATGTGCCTCTCACATCTAGCCTGTAGGAATTCAGGTTGGCAAGTTCTATGGGGAAGCCCATTGCTGCCTATGGTGGAAACGGCATGGGAGATTTCAGTTTCAAAATCTCTGTGAAAAAGCGTCAGAGAAGCTTCTCCATTTAGAATCCAGCATATCTCACTGAACCGAAGAAGTGGTAGTTAGAAGAGAGTTAGAGCTGCAAGCAGTTTGGTTTGGGAAATTAGACGCGAAATGAAACTGCAAATGCCTTCCTACAGGCTTGGAAAAGTGTGTTCTATATCTCTGCCAAACAGACTCCCCGGAGGTTGAGCTTTCAGAAGCTAGTTTAACTCTAAGGGAGGAAGCAGCAGAATGTGCCTCTCACATCTAGCCTGTAGGAATTCAGGTTGGCAAGTTCTATGGGGAAGCCCATTGCTGCCTATGGTGGAAACGGCATGGGAGATTTCAGTTTCAAAATCTCTGTGAAAAAGCGTCAGAGAAGCTTCTCTGTTTAGAATACAGCATATCTCACTGACCCGAAGAACTGGTAGTTAGAATGGAGTTAGAGCTGCAAGCAGTTTGGTTTGGGAAATTAGACGCGAAATGAAACTGCAAATACCTTCCAACAGGCTTCGAAACGTGTGTTCTATATCTCTGCCAAACAGACTCCCCGGAGGTTGAGCTTTCAGAAGCTAGTTTAACTCTAAGGGAGGAAGCAGCAGAATGTGCCTCTCTCATCTACCCTTTAGGAATTCAGGTTGGCAAGTTCTATGGGGAAGCCCATTGCTGCCTATGGTGGAAACGGCATGTGAGATTTCAGTTTCAAAATCTCTGTGAAAAAGCGTCAGAGAAGCTTCTCTGTTTAGAATCCAGCATATCTCACTGAACCGAAGAAGTGGTAGTTAGAAGGGAGTTAGAGCTGCAAGCAGTTTGCTTTGGGAAATTAGACGCGAAATGAAACTGCAAATGCCTTCCTACAGGCTTGGAAAAGTGTGTTCTACATCTCTGCCAAACAGACTCCCCGGAGGTTGAGCTTTCAGAAGCTAGTTTAACTCTAAGGGAGGAAGCAGCAGAATGTGCCTCTCACATCTACCCTGTAGGAATTCAGGTTGGCACGTTCTATGGGGAAGCCCATTGCTGCCTATGGTGGAAACGGCATGGGAGATTTCAGTTTCAAAATCTCTGTGAAAAAGCGTCAGAGAAGCTTCTCCGTTTACAATCCAGCATATCTCACAGAACCGAGGAAGTGGTAGTTAGAAGGGAGTTAGAGCTGCAAGCAGTTTGGTTTGGGAAATTAGACGCGAAATGAAACTGCAAATGCCTTCAAACAGGCTTGGAAAAGTGTGTTCTATATCTCTGCCAAACACACTCCCCGGAGGTTGAGCTTTCAGAAGCTAGTTTAACTCTAAGGGAGGAAGCAGCAGAATGTGCCTCTCACATCTAGCATGTAGAAATTCAGGTTGGCAAGTTCTATGGGGAAGCCCATTGCTGCGTATGGTGGAAACGGCATGGGAGATTTCAGTTTCAAAATCTCTGTGAAAAAGCGTCGGAGAAGCTTCCCCGTTTAGAATCCAGCATATCTCACTGAACCGAAGAAGTGGTAGTTAGAAGGGAGTTAGAGCTGCAAGCAGTTTGCTTTGGGAAATTAGACGTGAAATCAAACTGCAAAGGCCTTCCAGCAGGCTTGGAAAAGTGTGTTCTATATCTCTGCCAAACAGACTCCCCGGAGGTTGAGCTTTCAGAAGCTAGTTTAACTCTAAGGGAGGAAGCAGCAGAATGTGCCTCTCACATCTAGCCTGTAGGAATTCAGGTTGGCAAGTTCTATGGGGAAGCCCATTGCTGCCTATGGTGGAAACGGCATGGGAGATTTCAGTTTCAAAATCTCTGTGAAAAAGCGTCAGAGAAGCTTCTCTGTTTAGAATCCAGCATATCTCACTGAACCGAAGAAGTGGTAGTTAGAAGGGAGTTAGAGCTGCAAGCAGTTTGCTTTGGGAAATTAGACGCGAAATGAAACTGCAAATGCCTTCCTACAGGCTTGGAAAAGTGTGTTCTACATCTCTGCCAAACAGACTCCCCGGAGGTTGAGCTTTCAGAAGCTAGTTTAACTCTAAGGGAGGAAGCAGCAGAATGTGCCTCTCACATCTAGCCTGTAGGAATTCAGGTTGGCAAGTTCTATGGGGAAGCCCATTGGCGCCTTCGTTGGAAACGGGTTTGGAAATTTCAGTTTCAAAATCTCTGTGAAAAAGCGTCAGAGAAGCTTCCCCGTTTAGAATCCAGCAGATCTCAGTGAACCGAAGACGTGGTAGTTAGAAGGGAGTTAGAGCTGCAAGCAGTTTGGTTTGGGAAATTAGACGCGAAATGAAACTGCAAAGGCCTTCCAACAGGGTTGGAAAAGTGTGTTCTATATGTCTGCCAAACAGACTCCCCGGAGGTTGAGCTTTCAGAAGCAAGTTTAACTCTAAGGGAGGAAGCAGCAGAATGTGCCTCTCACATCTACCCTGTAGGAATTCAGGTTGGCAAGTTCTATGGGGAAGCCCATTGCTGCCTATGGTGGAAACGGCATGGGAGATTTCAGTTTCAAAATCTCTGTGAAAAAGCGTCAGAGAAGCTTCTCCGTTTAGAATCCAGCATATCTCACTGAACCGAAGAAGTGGTAGTTAGAAGGGAGTTAGAGCTGCAAGCAGTTTGGTTTGGGAAATTAGACGCGAAATGAACCTGCAAATGCCTTCCAACAGGCTTGGAAACGTGTGTTCTATATCTCTGCCAAACAGACTCCCCGGAGGTTGAGCTTTCAGAAGCTAGTTTAACTCTAAGGGAGGAAGCAGCAGAATGTGCCTCTCACATCTACCCTGTAGGAATTCAGGTTGGCAAGTTCTATGGGGAAGCCCTTTGCTGCCTATGGTGGAAACGGCATGGGAGATTTCAGTTTCAAAATCTCTGTGAAAAAGCGTCAGAGAAGCTTCTCCGTTTAGAATCCAGCATATCTCACTGAACCGAAGAAGTGGTAGTTAGAAGGGAGTTAGAGCTGCAAGCAGTTTGGTTTTGGGAAATTAGACGCGAAATGAAACTGCAACTGCCTTCCTACAGGCTTGGAAAAGTGTGTTCTATATCTCTGCCAAACAGACTCCCCGGAGGTTGAGCTTTCAGAAGCAAGTTTAACTCTAAGGGAGGAAGCAGCAGAATGTGCCTCTCACATCTAGCCTGTAGGAATTCAGGTTGGCAAGTTCTATGGGGAAGCCCATTGCTGCCTATGGTGGAAACGGCATGGGAGATTTCAGTTTCAAAATCTCTGTGAAAAAGCGTCAGAGAAGCTTCTCCGTTTACAATCCAGCATATCTCACAGAACCGAGGAAGTGGTAGTTAGAAGGGAGTTAGAGCTGCAAGCAGTTTGGTTTGGGAAATTAGACGCGAAATGAAACTGCAAATGCCTTCAAACAGGCTTGGAAAAGTGTGTTCTATATCTCTGCCAAACACACTCCCCGGAGGTTGAGCTTTCAGAAGCTAGTTTAACTCTAAGGGAGGAAGCAGCAGAATGTGCCTCTCACATCTAGCCTGTAGGAATTCAGGTTGGCAAGTTCTATGGGGAAGCCCATTGCTGCCTATGGTGGAAACGGCATGGGAGATTTCAGTTTCAAAATCTCTGTGAAAAAGCGTCAGAGAAGCTTCTCTGTTTAGAATCCAGCATATCTCACTGAACCGAAGAAGTGGTAGTTAGAACGGAGTTAGAGCTGCAAGCAGTTTGCTTTGGGAAATTAGACGCGAAATCAAACTGCAAAGGCCTTCCTACAGGCTTGGAAAAGTGTGTTCTACATCTCTGCCAAACAGACTCCCCGGAGGTTGAGCTTTCAGAAGCTAGTTTAACTCTAAGGGAGGAAGCAGCAGAATGTGCCTCTCACATCTAGCCTGTAGGAATTCAGGTTGGCAAGTTCTATGGGGAAGCCCATTGGCGCCTTCGTTGGAAACGGGTTTGGAAATTTCAGTTTCAAAATCTCTGTGAAAAAGCGTCAGAGAAGCTTCCCCGTTTAGAATCCAGCAGATCTCTGTGAACCGAAGACGTGGTAGTTAGAAGGGAGTTAGAGCTGCAAGCAGTTTGGTTTGGGAAATTAGACGCGAAATGAAACTGCAAAGGCCTTCCAACAGGCTTGGAAAAGTGTGTTCTATATGTCTGCCAAACAGACTCCCCGGAGGTTGAGCTTTCAGAAGCAAGTTTAACTCTAAGGGAGGAAGCAGCAGAATGTGCCTCTCACATCTAGCCTGTAGGAATTCAGGTTGGCAAGTTCTATGGGGAAGCCCATTGCTGCCTATGGTGGAAACGGCATGGGAGATTTCAGTTTCAAAATCTCTGTGAAAAAGCGTCAGAGAAGCTTCTCCGTTTAGAATCCAGCATATCTCACTGAACCGAAGAAGTGGTAGTTAGAAGGGAGTTAGAGCTGCAAGCAGTTTGGTTTGGGAAATTAGACGCGAAATGAACCTGCAAATGCCTTCCAACAGGCTTGGAAACGTGTGTTCTATATCTCTGCCAAACAGACTCCCCGGAGGTTGAGCTTTCACAAGCTAGTTTAACTCTAAGGGAGGAAGCAGCAGAATGTGCCTCTCACATCTACCCTGTAGGAATTCAGGTTGGCAAGTTCTATGGGGAAGCCCATTGCTGCCTATGGTGGAAACGGCATGGGAGATTTCAGTTTCAAAATCTCTGTGAAAAAGCGTCAGAGAAGCTTCTCCGTTTAGAATCCAGCATATCTCACAGAACCGAGGAAGTGGTAGTTAGAAGGGAGTTAGAGCTGCAAGCAGTTTGGTTTGGGAAATTAGACGCGAAATGAAACTGCAAATGCCTTCAAACAGGCTTGGAAAAGTGTGTTCTATATCTCTGCCAAACACACTCCCCGGAGGTTGAGCTTTCAGAAGCTAGTTTAACTCTAAGGGAGGAAGCAGCAGAATGTGCCTCTCACATCTAGCATGTAGAAATTCAGGTTGGCAAGTTCTATGGGGAAGCCCATTGCTGCGTATGGTGGAAACGGCATGGGAGATTTCAGTTTCAAAATCTCTGTGAAAAAGCGTCGGAGAAGCTTCCCCGTTTAGTATCCAGCATATCTCACTGAACCGAAGAAGTGGTAGTTAGAAGGGAGTTAGAGCTGCAAGCAGTTTGCTTTGGGAAATTAGACGCGAAATCAAACTGCAAAGGCCTTCCAGCAGGCTTGGAAAAGTGTGTTCTATATCTCTGCCAAACAGACTCCCCGGAGGTTGAGCTTTCAGAAGCTAGTTTAACTCTAAGGGAGGAAGCAGCAGAATGTGCCTCTCAAATCTAGCCTGTAGGAATTCAGGTTGGCAAGTTCTATGGGGAAGCCCATTGCTGCGTATGGTGGAAACGGCATGGGAGATTTCAGTTTCAAAATCTCTGTGAAAAAGCGTCAGAGAAGCTTCTCCGTTTAGAATCCAGCATATCTCACTGAACCGAAGAAGTGGTAGTTAGAAGGGAGTTAGAGCTGCAAGCAGTTTGGTTTGGGAAATTAGACCCGAAATAAACCTGCAAATGCCTTCCAACAGGCTTGGAAACGTGTGTTCTATATCTCTGCCAAACAGACTCCCCGGAGGTTGAGCTTTCAGAAGCTAGTTTAACTCTAAGGGAGGAAGCAGCAGAATGTGCCTCTCACATCTACCCTGTAGGAATTCAGGTTGGCAAGTTCTATGGGGAAGCCCATTGCTGCCTATGGTGGAAACGGCATGGGAGATTTCAGTTTCAAAATCTCTGTGAAAAAGCGTCAGAGAAGCTTCTCTGTTTAGAATCCAGCATATCTCACTGAACCGAAGAACTGGTAGTTAGAAGGGAGTTAGAGCTGCAAGCAGTTTGGTTTGGGAAATTAGACGCGAAATGAAACTGCAAATGCCTTCCAACAGGCTTGGAAACGTGTGTTCTATATCTCTGCCAAACACACTCCCCGGAGGTTGAGCTTTCAGAAGCTAGTTTAACTCTAAGGGAGGAAGCAGCAGAATGTGCCTCTCACATCTACCCTGTAGGAATTCAGGTTGGCAAGTTCTATGGGGAAGCCCATTGCTGCCTATGGTGGAAACGGCATGGGAGATTTCAGTTTCAAAATCTCTGTGAAAAAGCGTCAGAGAAGCTTCTCCGTTTACAATCCAGCATATCTCACAGAACCGAGGAAGTGGTAGTTAGAAGGGAGTTAGAGCTGCAAGCAGTTTGGTTTGGGAAATTAGACGCGAAATGAAACTGCAAATGCCTTCAAACAGGCTTGGAAAAGTGTGTTCTATATCTCTGCCAAACACACTCCCCGGAGGTTGAGCTTTCAGAAGCTAGTTTAACTCTAAGGGAGGAAGCAGCAGAATGTGCCTCTCACATCTAGCATGTAGAAATTCAGGTTGGCAAGTTCTATGGGGAAGCCCATTGCTGCGTATGGTGGAAACGGCATGGGAGATTTCAGTTTCAAAATCTCTGTGAAAAAGCGTCGGAGAAGCTTCCCCGTTTAGAATCCAGCATATCTCACTGAACAGAAGAAGTGGTAGTTAGAAGGGAGTTAGAGCTGCAAGCAGTTTGCTTTGGGAAATTAGACGTGAAATCAAACTGCAAAGGCCTTCCAGCAGGCTTGGAAAAGTGTGTTCTATATCTCTGCCAAACAGACTCCCCGGAGGTTGAGCTTTCAGAAGCTAGTTTAACTCTAAGGGAGGAAGCAGCAGAATGTGCCTCTCACATCTAGCCTGTAGGAATTCAGGTTGGCAAGTTCTATGGGGAAGCCCATTGCTGCCTATGGTGGAAACGGCATGGGAGATTTCAGTTTCAAAATCTCTGTGAAAAAGCGTCAGAGAAGCTTCTCTGTTTAGAATCCAGCATATCTCACTGAACCGAAGAAGTGGTAGTTAGAAGGGAGTTAGAGCTGCAAGCAGTTTGCTTTGGGAAATTAGACGCGAAATGAAACTGCAAATGCCTTCCTACAGGCTTGGAAAAGTGTGTTCTACATCTCTGCCAAACAGGCTCCCCGGAGGTTGAGCTTTCAGAAGCTAGTTTAACTCTAAGGGAGGAAGCAGCAGAATGTGCCTCTCACATCTAGCCTGTAGGAATTCAGGTTGGCAAGTTCTATGGGGAAGCCCATTGGCGCCTTCGTTGGAAACGGGTTTGGAAATTTCAGTTTCAAAATCTCTGTGAAAAAGCGTCAGAGAAGCTTCCCCGTTTAGAATCCAGCAGATCTCAGTGAACCGAAGACGTGGTAGTTAGAAGGGAGTTAGAGCTGCAAGCAGTTTGGTTTTGGAAATTAGACGCGAAATGAAACTGCAAAGGCCTTCCAACAGGGTTGGAAAAGTGTGTTCTATATGTCTGCCAAACAGACTCCCCGGAGGTTGAGCTTTCAGAAGCAAGTTTAACTCTAAGGGAGGAAGCAGCAGAATGTGCCTCTCACATCTACCCTGTAGGAATTCAGGTTGGCAAGTTCTATGGGGAAGCCCATTGCTGCCTATGGTGGAAACGGCATGGGAGATTTCAGTTTCAAAATCTCTGTGAAAAAGCGTCAGAGAAGCTTCTCCGTTTAGAATCCAGCATATCTCACTGAACCGAAGAAGTGGTAGTTAGAAGGGAGTTAGAGCTGCAAGCAGTTTGGTTTGGGAAATTAGACGCGAAATGAACCTGCAAATGCCTTCCAACAGGCTTGGAAACGTGTGTTCTATATCTCTGCCAAACAGACTCCCCGGAGGTTGAGCTTTCAGAAGCTAGTTTAACTCTAAGGGAGGAAGCAGCAGAATGTGCCTCTCACATCTACCGTGTAGGAATTCAGGTTGGCAAGTTCTATGGGGAAGCCCTTTGCTGCCTATGGTGGAAACGGCATGGGAGATTTCAGTTTCAAAATCTCTGTGAAAAAGCGTCAGAGAAGCTTCTCCGTTTAGAATCCAGCATATCTCACTGAACCGAAGAAGTGGTAGTTAGAAGGGAGTTAGAGCTGCAAGCACTTTGGTTTTGGGAAATTAGACGCGAAATGAAACTGCAACTGCCTTCCTACAGGCTTGGAAAAGTGTGTTCTATATCTCTGCCAAACAGACTCCCCGGAGGTTGAGCTTTCAGAAGCTAGTTTAACTCTAAGGGAGGAAGCAGCAGAATGTGCCTCTCACATCTAGCCTGTAGGAATTCAGGTTGGCAAGTTCTATGGGGAAGCCCATTGCTGCCTATGGTGGAAACGGCATGGGAGATTTCAGTTTCAAAATCTCTGTGAAAAAGCGTCAGAGAAGCTTCTCTGTTTAGAATCCAGCATATCTAACTGAACCGAAGAAGTGGTAGTTAGAAGGGAGTTAGAGCTGCAAGCAGTTTGGTTTGGGAAATTAGACGCGAAATGAAACTGCAAATGCCTTCCAACAGGCTTGGAAACGTGTGTTCTATATCTCTGCCAAACAGACTCCCCGGAGGTTGAGCTTTCAGAAGCTAGTTTAACTCTAAGGGAGGAAGCAGCAGAATGTGCCTCTCACATCTACCCTGTAGGAATTCAGGTTGGCACGTTCTATGGGGAAGCCCATTGCTGCCTATGGTGGAAATGGCATGGGAGATTTCAGTTTCAAAATCTCTGTGAAAAAGTGTCAGAGAAGCTTCCCCGTTTAGAATCCAGCAGATCTCAGTGAACCGAAGACGTGGTAGTTAGAAGGGAGTTAGAGCTGCAAGCAGTTTGGTTTGGGAAATTAGACGCGAAATGAAACTGCAAAGGCCTTCCAACAGGGTTGGAAAAGTGTGCTCTATATGTCTGCCAAACAGACTCCCCGGAGGTTGAGCTTTCAGAAGCAAGTTTAACTCTAAGGGAGGAAGCAGCAGAATGTGCCTCTCACATCTAGCCTGTAGGAATTCAGGTTGGCAAGTTCTATGGGGAAGCCCACTGCTGCCTATGGTGGAAACGGCATGGGAGATTTCAGTTTCAAAATCTCTGTGAAAAAGCGTCAGAGAAGCTTCTCCGTTTAGAATCCAGCATATCTCACTGAACCGAAGAAGTGGTAGTTAGAAGGGAGTTAGAGCTGCAAGCAGTTTGGTTTGGGAAATTAGACGCGAAATGAACCTGCAAATGCCTTCCAACAGGCTTGGAAACGTGTGTTCTATATCTCTGACAAACAGACTTCCCGGAGGTTGAGCTTTCAGAAGCTAGTTTAACTCTAAGGGAGGAAGCAGCAGAATGTGCCTCTCACATCTAGCCTGTAGGAATTCAGGTTGGCAAGTTCTCTGGGGAAGCCCATTGCTGCCTATGGTGGAAACGGCATGGGAGATTTCAGTTTCAAAATCTCTGTGAAAAAGCGTCAGAGAAGCTTCTCCGTTTAGAATCCAGCATATCTCACTGAACCGAAGAAGTGGTAGTTAGAAGGGAGTTAGAGCTGCAAGCCGTTTGGTTTGGGAAATTAGACGCGAAATGAACCTGCAAAGGCCTTCCAACAGGCTTGGAAACGTGTGTTCTATATCTCTGCCAAACAGACTCCCCGGAGGTTGAGCTTTCAGAAGCAAGTTTAACTCTAAGGGAGGAAGCAGCAGAATGTGCCTCTCACATCTAGACTGTAGGAATTCAGGTTGGCAAATTCTATGGGGAAGCCCATTGCTGCCTATGGTGGAAACGGCATGGGAGATTTCAGTTTCAAAAATCTCTGTGCAAAAGCGTCAGAGAAGCTTCTCCATTTAGAATCCAGCATATCTCACTGAACCGAAGAAGTGGTAGTTAGAAGGGAGTTAGAGCTGCAAGCAGTTTGGTTTTGGAATTGAGAGGCGAAATGAAACTGCAAATGCCTTCCAACAGGCTTGGAAAAATGTGTTCAATATCTCTGCCAAACACACTCCCTGGAGGTTGAGCTTTCCGAAGCTAGTTTAACTCTAAGGGAGGAAGCAGCAGAATGTGCCTCTCACATCTAGCCTGTAGGAATTCAGGTTGGCAAGTTCTATGGGGAAGCCCATTGGCGCCTTCGTTGGAAACGGGTTGGGAAATTTCAGTTTCAAAATCTCTGTGAAAAATCGTCAGAGAAGCTTCCCCGTTTAGAATCCAGCATATCTCACTGAACCGAAGAAGTGGTAGTTAGAAGGGAGTTAGAGCTGCAAGCAGTTTGCTTTGGGAAATTAGACGCGAAATCAAACTGCAAAGGCCTTCCAGCAGGCTTGGAAAAGTGTGTTCTATATCTCTGCCAAACAGACTCCCCGGAGGTTGAGCTTTCAGAAGCAAGTTTACCTCTAAGGGAGGAAGCAGCAGAATGTGCCTCTCACATCTAGCCTGTAGGAATTCAGGTTGGCAAGTTCTATGGGGAAGCCCATTGCTGCGTATGGTGGAAACGGCATGGGAGATTTCAGTTTCAAAATCTCTGTGAAAAAGTGTCAGAGAAGCTTCTCCGTTTAGAATCCAGCATATCTCAAAGAAGCGAAGAAGTGGTAGATAGAAGGGAGTTAGAGCTGCAAGCAGTTTGGTTTGGAAATTTAGACGCGAAATGAAACTGCAAATGCCTTCCAACAGGCTTGGAAAAGTGTGTTCTATATCTCTGCCAAAGAGACTCCCCGGAGGTTGAGCTTTCAGAAGCAAGCTTAACTCTTTGGGAGGAAGCAGCAGAATGTGCCTCTCACATCTAGCCTGTAGGAATTCAGGTTGGCAAGTTCTATGGGGAAGCCCTTTGCTGCCTATGGTGGAAACGGCATGGGAGATTTCAGTTTCAAAATCTCTGTGAAAAAGCGTCAGAGAAGCTTCTCCGTTTAGAATCCAGCATATCTCACTGAACTGAAGAAGTGGTAGTTAGAAGGGAGTTAGAGCTGCAAGCAGTTTGGTTTGGCATATTAGACGCAAAATGACACTGCAAAGGCCTTCCAACAGGCTTGGAAAAGTGTGTTGTATATCTCTGCCAAACAGACTCCCCGGAGTTTGAGCTTTCAGAAGCAAGTTTATCGCTTATGGTTGAAGCAGCAGAATGTGCCTCTCACATCTAGCCTGTAGGAATTCAGGTTGGCAAGTTCTATGGGGAAGCCCATTGCTGCCTATGGTGGAAACGGCATGGGAGATTTCAGTTTCAAAATCTCTGTGAAAAAGCGTCAGAGAAGCTTCTCCGTTTAGAATCCAGCATACCTCACAGAACCGAGGAAGTGGTAGTTAGAAGGGAGTTAGAGCTGCAAGCAGTTTGGTTTGGGAAATTAGACGCGAAATGAAACTGCAAATGCCTTCAAACAGGCTTGGAAAAGTGTGTTCTATATCTCTGCCAAACACACTCCCCGGAGGTTGAGCTTTCAGAAGCTAGTTTAACTCTAAGGGAGGAAGCAGCAGAATGTGCCTCTCACATCTAGCATGTAGAAATTCAGGTTGGCAAGTTCTATGGGGAAGCCCATTGCTGCGTATGGTGGAAACGGCATGGGAGATTTCAGTTTCAAAATCTCTGTGAAAAAGCGTCAGAGAAGCTTCCCCGTTTAGAATCCAGCATATCTCACTGAACCGAAGAAGTGGTAGTTAGAAGGGAGTTAGAGCTGCAAGCAGTTTGCTTTGGGAAATTAGACGCGAAATCAAACTTCAAAGGCCTTCCAGCAGGCTTGGAAAAGTGTGTTCTATATCTCTGCCAAACAGACTCCCCGGAGGTTGAGCTTTCAGAAGCTAGATTAACTCTAAGGGAGGAAGCAGCAGAATGTGCCTCTCAAATCTAGCCTGTAGGAATTCAGGTTGGCAAGTTCTATGGGGAAGCCCATTGCTGCGTATGGTGGAAACGGCATGGGAGATTTCAGTTTCAAAATCTCTGTGAAAAAGCGTCAGAGAAGCTTCTCCGTTTAGAATCCAGCATATCTCACTGAACCGAAGAAGTGGTAGTTAGAAGGGAGTTAGAGCTGCAAGCAGTTTGGTTTGGGAAATTAGACGCGAAATGAAACTGCAAATGCCTTCCAACAGTCTTGGAAAAGTGTGTTCTATATCTCTGCCAAACAGACTCCCCGGAGGTTGAGCTTTCAGAAGCTAGTTTAACTCTAAGGGAGGAAGCAGCAGAATGTGCCTCTCACATCTAGCCTGTAGGAATTCAGGTTGGCAAGTTCTATGGGGAAGCCCATTGCTGCCTATGGTGGAAACGGCATGGGAGATTTCAGTTTCAAAATCTCTGTGAAAAAGCGTCAGAGAAGCTTCTCCGTTTAGAATCCAGCATATCTCACTGAACCGAAGAAGTGGTAGTTAGAAGGGAGTTAGAGCTGCAAGCAGTTTGGTTTGGGAAATTAGACGCGAAATGAACCTGCAAATGTCTTCCAACAGGCTTGGAAACGTGTGTTCTATATCTCTGCCAAACAGACTCCCCGGAGGTTGAGCTTTCAGAAGCTAGTTTAACTCTAAGGGAGGAAGCAGCAGAATGTGCCTCTCACATCTACCCTGTAGGAATTCAGGTTGGCAAGTTCTATGGGGAAGCCCATTGCTGCCTATGGTGGAAACGGCATGGGAGATTTCAGTTTCAAAATCTCTGTGAAAAAGCGTCAGAGAAGCTTCTCCATTTAGAATCCAGCATATCTCACTGAACCGAAGAAGTGGTAGTTAGAAGAGAGTTAGAGCTGCAAGCAGTTTGGTTTGGGAAATTAGACGCGAAATGAAACTGCAAATGCCTTCCTACAGGCTTGGAAAAGTGTGTTCTATATCTCTGCCAAACAGACTCCCCGGAGGTTGAGCTTTCAGAAGCTAGTTTAACTCTAAGGGAGGAAGCAGCAGAATGTGCCTCTCACATCTACCCTGTAGGAATTCAGGTTGGCAAGTTCTATGGGGAAGCCCATTGCTGCGTATGGTGGAAACGGCATGGGAGATTTCAGTTTCAAAATCTCTGTGAAAAAGCGTCAGAGAAGATTCCCCGTTTAGAATCCAGCATATCTCACTGAACCGAAGAAGTGGTAGTTAGAAGGGAGTTAGAGCTGCAAGCAGTTTGCTTTGGGAAATTAGACGCGAAATCAAACTTCAAAGGCCTTCCAGCAGGCTTGGAAAAGTGTGTTCTATATCTCTGCCAAACAGACTCCCCGGAGGTTGAGCTTTCAGAAGCTAGATTAACTCTAAGGGAGGAAGCAGCAGAATGTGCCTCTCAAATCTAGCCTGTAGGAATTCAGGTTGGCAAGTTCTATGGGGAAGCCCATTGCTGCGTATGGTGGAAACGGCATGGGAGATTTCAGTTTCAAAATCTCTGTGAAAAAGCGTCAGAGAAGCTTCTCCGTTTAGAATCCAGCATATCTCACTGAACCGAAGAAGTGGTAGTTAGAAGGGAGTTAGAGCTGCAAGCAGTTTGGTTTGGGAAATTAGACGCGAAATGAAACTGCAAATGCCTTCCAACAGTCTTGGAAAAGTGTGTTCTATATCTCTGCCAAACAGACTCCCCGGAGGTTGAGCTTTCAGAAGCTAGTTTAACTCTAAGGGAGGAAGCAGCAGAATGTGCCTCTCACATCTAGCCTGTAGGAATTCAGGTTGGCAAGTTCTATGGGGAAGCCCATTGCTGCCTATGGTGGAAACGGCATGGGAGATTTCAGTTTCAAAATCTCTGTGAAAAAGCGTCAGAGAAGCTTCTCCGTTTAGAATCCAGCATATCTCACTGAACCGAAGAAGTGGTAGTTAGAAGGGAGTTAGAGCTGCAAGCAGTTTGGTTTGGGAAATTAGACGCGAAATGAACCTGCAAATGTCTTCCAACAGGCTTGGAAACGTGTGTTCTATATCTCTGCCAAACAGACTCCCCGGAGGTTGAGCTTTCAGAAGCTAGTTTAACTCTAAGGGAGGAAGCAGCAGAATGTGCCTCTCACATCTACCCTGTAGGAATTCAGGTTGGCAAGTTCTATGGGGAAGCCCATTGCTGCCTATGGTGGAAACGGCATGGGAGATTTCAGTTTCAAAATCTCTGTGAAAAAGCGTCAGAGAAGCTTCTCCATTTAGAATCCAGCATATCTCACTGAACCGAAGAAGTGGTAGTTAGAAGAGAGTTAGAGCTGCAAGCAGTTTGGTTTGGGAAATTAGACGCGAAATGAAACTGCAAATGCCTTCCTACAGGCTTGGAAAAGTGTGTTCTATATCTCTGCCAAACAGACTCCCCGGAGGTTGAGCTTTCAGAAGCTAGTTTAACTCTAAGGGAGGAAGCAGCAGAATGTGCCTCTCACATCTACCCTGTAGGAATTCAGGTTGGCAAGTTCTATGGGGAAGCCCATTGCTGCCTATGGTGGAAACGGCATGGGAGATTTCAGTTTCAAAATCTCTGTGAAAAAGCGTCAGAGAAGCTTCTCTGTTTAGAATCCAGCATATCTCACTGAACCGAAGAAGTGGTAGTTAGAAGGGAGTTAGAGCTGCAAGCAGTTTGGTTTGGGAAATTAGACGCGAAATGAACCTGCAAATGCCTTCCAACAGGCTTGGAAACGTGTGTTCTATATCTCTGCCAAACAGACTCCCCGGAGGTTGAGCTTTCAGAAGCTAGTTTAACTCTAAGGGAGGAAGCAGCAGAATGTGCCTCTCACATCTACCCTGTAGGAATTCAGGTTGGCAAGTTCTATGGGGAAGCCCATTGCTGCCTATGGTGGAAACGGCATGGGAGATTTCAGTTTCAAAATCTCTGTGAAAAAGCGTCAGAGAAGCTTCTCTGTTTAGAATCCAGCATATCTCACTGAACCGAAGACGTGGTAGTTAGAAGGGAGTTAGAGCTGCAAGCAGTTTGGTTTGGGAAATTAGACGTGAAATGAAACTGCAAATGCCTTCCTACAGGCTTGGAAAAGTGTGTTCTACATCTCTGCCAAACAGACTCCCCGGAGGTTGAGCTTTCAGAAGCTAGTTTAACTCTAAGGGAGGAAGCAGCAGAATGTGCCTCTCACATCTAGCCTGTAGGAATTCAGGTTGGCAAGTTCTATGGGGAAGCCCATTGGCGCCTTTGTTGGAAACGGGTTTGGAAATTTCAGTTTCAAAATCTCTGTGAAAAAGCGTCAGAGAAGCTTCCCCGTTTAGAATCCAGCAGATCTCAGTGAACCGAAGACGTGGTAGTTAGAAGGGAGTTAGAGCTGCAAGCAGTTTGGTTTGGGAAATTAGACGCGAAATGAAACTGCAAAGGCCTTCCAACAGGGTTGGAAAAGTGTGTTCTATATGTCTGCCAAACAGACTCCCCGGAGGTTGAGCTTTCAGAAGCAAGTTTAAGTCTAAGGGAGGAAGCAGCAGAATGTGCCTCTCACATCTAGCCTGTAGGAATTCAGGTTGGCAAGTTCTATGGGGAAGCCCATTGCTGCCTATGGTGGAAATGGCATGGGAGATTTCAGTTTCAAAATCTCTGTGAAAAAGCGTCAGAGAAGCTTCTCCGTTTAGAATCCAGCAGATCTCACTGAACCGAAGAAGTGGTAGTTAGAAGGGAGTTAGAGCTGCAAGCAGTTTGGTTTGGGAAATTAGACGCGAAATGAACCTGCAAATGCCTTCCAACAGGCTTGGAAACGTGTGTTCTATATCTCTGCCAAACAGACTCCCCGGAGGTTGAGCTTTCAGAAGCTAGTTTAACTCTAAGGGAGGAAGCAGCAGAATGTGTCTCTCACATCTAGCCTGTAGGAATTCAGGTTGGCAAGTTCTATGGGGAAGCCCATTGCTGCCTATGGTGGAAACGGCATGGGAGATTTCAGTTTCAAAATCTCTGTGAAAAAGCGTCAGAGAAGCTTCTCCGTTTAGAATCCAGCATATCTCACTGAACCGAAGAAGTGGTAGTTAGAAGGGAGTTAGAGCTGCAAGCAGTTTGGTTTGGGAAATTAGACGCGAAATGAAACTGCAACTGCCTTCCTACAGGCTTGGAAAAGTGTGTTCTATATCTCTGCCAAACAGACTCCCCGGAGGTTGAGCTTTCAGAAGCTAGTTTAACTCTAAGGGAGGAAGCAGCAGAATGTGCCTCTCACATCTAGCCTGTAGGAATTCAGGTTGGCAAGTTCTATGGGGAAGCCCATTGCTGCCTATGGTGGAAACGGCATGGGAGATTTCAGTTTCAAAATCTCTGTGAAAAAGCGTCAGAGAAGCTTCTCTGTTTAGAATCCAGCATATCTCACTGAGCCGAAGAAGTGGTAGTTAGAAGGGAGTTAGAGCTGCAAGCAGTTTGGTTTGGGAAATTAGACGCGAAATGAAACTGCAAATGCCTTCCAACAGGCTTGGAAACGTGTGTTCTATATCTCTGCCAAACAGACTCCCCGGAGGTTGAGCTTTCAGAAGCTAGTTTAACTCTAAGGGAGGGAGCAGCAGAATGTGCCTCTCACATCTAGCCTGTAGGAATTCAGGTTGGCAAGTTCTATGGGGAAGCCCATTGGCGCCTTCGTTGGAAACGGGTTTGGAAATTTCAGTTTCAAAATCTCTGTGAAAAAGCGTCAGAGAAGCTTCCCCGTTTAGAATCCAGCAGATCTCAGTGAACCGAAGACGTGGTAGTTAGAAGGGAGTTAGAGCTGCAAGCAGTTTGGTTTGGGAAATTAGACGCGAAATGAAAATGCAAAGGCCTTCCAACAGGGTTGGAAAAGTGTGCTCTATATGTCTGCCAAACAGACTCCCCGGAGGTTGAGCTTTCAGAAGCAAGTTTAACTCTAAGGGAGGAAGCAGCAGAATGTGCCTCTCACATCTAGCCTGTAGGAATTCAGGTTGGCAAGTTCTATGGGGAAGCCCATTGCTGCCTATGGTGGAAACGGCATGGGAGATTTCAGTTTCAAAATCTCTGTGAAAAAGCGTCAGAGAAGCTTCTCCGTTTACAATCCAGCATATCTCACAGAACCGAGGAAGTGGTAGTTAGAAGGGAGTTAGAGCTGCAAGCAGTTTGGTTTGGGAAATTAGACGCGAAATGAAACTGCAAATGCCTTCAAACAGGCTTGGAAAAGTGTGTTCTATATCTCTGCCAAACACACTCCCCGGAGGTTGAGCTTTCAGAAGCTAGTTTAACTCTAAGGGAGGAAGCAGCAGAATGTGCCTCTCACATCTAGCATGTAGAAATTCAGGTTGGCAAGTTCTATGGGGAAGCCCATTGCCGCGTATGGTGGAAACGGCATGGGAGATTTCAGTTTCAAAATCTCTGTGAAAAAGCGTCGGAGAAGCTTCCCCGTTTAGAATCCAGCATATCTCACTGAACCGAAGAAGTGGTAGTTAGAAGGGAGTTAGAGCTGCAAGCAGTTTGCTTTGGGAAATTAGACGCGAAATCAAACTGCAAAGGCCTTCCAGCAGGCTTGGAAAAGTGTGTTCTATATCTCTGCCAAACAGACTCCCCGGAGGTTGAGCTTTCAGAAGCTAGTTTAACTCTAAGGGAGGAAGCAGCAGAATGTGCCTCTCAAATCTAGCCTGTAGGAATTCAGGTTGGCAAGTTCTATGGGGAAGCCCATTGCTGCCTATGGTGGAAACGGCATGGGAGATTTCAGTTTCAAAATCTCTGTGAAAAAGCGTCAGAGAAGCTTCTCCGTTTAGAATCCAGCATATCTCACTGAACCGAAGAAGTGGTAGTTAGAAGGGAGTTAGAGCTGCAAGCAGTTTGGTTTGGGAAATTAGACGCGAAATGAACCTGCAAATGCCTTCCAACAGGCTTGGAAACGTGTGTTCTATATCTCTGCCAAACAGACTCCCCGGAGGTTGAGCTTTCAGAAGCTAGTTTAACTCTAAGGGAGGAAGCAGCAGAATGTGCCTCTCACATCTACCCTGTAGGAATTCAGGTTGGCAAGTTCTATGGGGAAGCCCATTGCTGCCTATGGTGGAAACGGCATGGGAGATTTCAGTTTCAAAATCTCTGTGAAAAAGCGTCAGAGAAGCTTCTCCGTTTAGAATCCAGCATATCTCACTGAACCGAAGAAGTGGTAGTTAGAAGAGAGTTAGAGCTGCAAGCAGTTTGGTTTGGGAAATTAGACGCGAAATGAAACTGCAAATGCCTTCCTACAGGCTTGGAAAAGTGTGTTCTATATCTCTGCCAAACAGACTCCCCGGAGGTTGAGCTTTCAGAAGCTAGTTTAACTCTAAGGGAGGAAGCAGCAGAATGTGCCTCTCACATCTAGCCTGTAGGAATTCAGGTTGGCAAGTTCTATGGGGAAGCCCATTGCTGCCTATGGTGGAAACGGCATGGGAGATTTCAGTTTCAAAATCTCTGTGAAAAAGCGTCAGAGAAGCTTCTCTGTTTAGAATTCAGCATATCTCACTGAACCGAAGAAGTGGTAGTTAGAAGGGAGTTAGAGCTGCAAGTAGTTTGGTTTGGGAAATTAGACGCGAAATGAACCTGCAAATGCCTTCCAACAGGCTTGGAAACGTGTGTTCTATATCTCTGCCAAACAGACTCCCCGGAGGTTGAGCTTTCAGAAGCTAGTTTAACTCTAAGGGAGGAAGCAGCAGAATGTGTCTCTCACATCTAGCCTGTAGGAATTCAGGTTGGCAAGTTCTATGGGGAAGCCCATTGCTGCCTATGGTGGAAACGGCATGGGAGATTTCAGTTTCAAAATCTCTGTGAAAAAGCGTCAGAGAAGCTTCTCCGTTTAGAATCCAGCATATCTCACTGAACCGAAGAAGTGGTAGTTAGAAGGGAGTTAGAGCTGCAAGCAGTTTGGTTTGGGAAATTAGACGCGAAATGAAACTGCAACTGCCTTCCTACAGGCTTGGAAAAGTGTGTTCTATATCTCTGCCAAACAGACTCCCCGGAGGTTGAGCTTTCAGAAGCTAGTTTAACTCTAAGGGAGGAAGCAGCAGAATGTGCCTCTCACATCTAGCCTGTAGGAATTCAGGTTGGCAAGTTCTATGGGGAAGCCCATTGCTGCCTATGGTGGAAACGGCATGGGAGATTTCAGTTTCAAAATCTCTGTGAAAAAGCGTCAGAGAAGCTTCTCTGTTTAGAATCCAGCATATCTCACTGAACCGAAGAAGTGGTAGTTAGAAGGGAGTTAGAGCTTCAAGCAGTTTGGTTTGGGAAATTAGACGCGAAATGAAACTGCAAATGCCTTCCAACAGGCTTGGAAACGTGTGTTCTATATCTCTGCCAAACAGACTCCCCGGAGGTTGAGCTTTCAGAAGCTAGTTTAACTCTAAGGGAGGGAGCAGCAGAATGTGCCCCTCACATCTAGCCTGTAGGAATTCAGGTTGGCAAGTTCTATGGGGAAGCCCATTGGCGCCTTCGTTGGAAACGGGTTTGGAAATTTCAGTTTCAAAATCTCTGTGAAAAAGCGTCAGAGAAGCTTCCCCGTTTAGAATCCAGCAGATCTCAGTGAACCGAAGACGTGGTAGTTAGAAGGGAGTTAGAGCTGCAAGCAGTTTGGTTTGGGAAATTAGACGCGAAATGAAACTGCAAAGGCCTTCCTACAGGCTTGGAAAAGTGTGTTCTATATCTCTGCCAAACAGACTCCCCGGAGGTTGAGCTTTCAGAAGCTAGTTTAACTCTAAGGGAGGAAGCAGCAGAATGTGCCTCTCACATCTAGCCTGTAGGAATTCAGGTTGGCAAGTTCTATGGGGAAGCCCATTGCTGCCTATGGTGGAAACGGCATGGGAGATTTCAGTTTCAAAATCTCTGTGAAAAAGCGTCAGAGAAGCTTCTCTGTTTAGAATCCAGCATATCTCACTGAACCGAAGAACTGGTAGTTAGAAGGGAGTTAGAGGTGCAAGCAGTTTGCTTTGGGAAATTAGACGCGAAATGAAACTGCAAATGCCTTCCAACAGGCTTGGAAACGTGTGTTCTATATCTCTGCCAAACAGACTCCCCGGAGGTTGAGCTTTCAGAAGCTAGTTTAACTCTAAGGGA
This sequence comes from Cynocephalus volans, assembly GCF_027409185.1. Taxonomy (NCBI): domain Eukaryota; kingdom Metazoa; phylum Chordata; class Mammalia; order Dermoptera; family Cynocephalidae; genus Cynocephalus; species Cynocephalus volans. Next base: position 89,102 of record NW_026902373.1, on the reverse strand, counting down.
GGAAGCAGCAGAATGTGCCTCTCACATCTACCCTGTAGGAATTCAGGTTGGCAAGTTCTATGGGGAAGCCCATTGCTGCCTATGGTGGAAACGGCATGGGAGATTTCAGTTTCAAAATCTCTGTGAAAAAGCGTCAGAGAAGCTTCTCTGTTTAGAATCCAGCATATCTCACTGAACCGAAGAAGTGGTAGTTAGAAGGGAGTTAGAGCTGCAAGAGGTTTGCTTTGGGAAATTAGACGCGAAATGAAACTGCAAATGCCTTCCTACAGGCTTGGAAAAGTGTGTTCTACATCTCTGCCAAACAGACTCCCCGGAGGTTGAGCTTTCAGAAGCTAGTTTAACTCTAAGGGAGGAAGCAGCAGAATGTGCCTCTCACATCTAGCCTGTAGGAATTCAGGTTGGCAAGTTCTATGGGGAAGCCCATTGGCGCCTTCGTTGGAAACGGGTTTGGAAATTTCAGTTTCAAAATCTCTGTGAAAAAGCGTCAGAGAATCTTCCCCGTTTAGAATCCAGCAGATCTCAGTGAACCGAAGACGTGGTAGTTAGAAGGGAGTTAGAGCTGCAAGCAGTTTGGTTTGGGAAATTAGACGCGAAATGAAACTGCAAAGGCCTTCCAACAGGGTTGTAAAAGTGTGTTCTATATGTCTGCCAAACAGACTCCCCGGAGGTTGAGCTTTCAGAAGCAAGTTTAACTCTAAGGGAGGAAGCAGCAGAATGTGCCTCTCACATCTAGCCTGTAGGAATTCAGGTTGGCAAGTTCTATGGGGAAGCCCATTGCTGCCTATGGTGGAAACGGCATGGGAGATTTCAGTTTCAAAATCTCTGTGAAAAAGCGTCAGAGAAGCTTCTCCGTTTAGAATCCAGCATATCTCACTGAACCGAAGAAGTGGTAGTTAGAAGGGAGTTAGAGCTGCAAGCAGTTTCGTTTGGGAAATTAGACGCCAAATGAACCTGCAAATGCCTTCCAACAGGCTTGGAAACGTGTGTTCTATATCTCTGCCAAACAGACTCCCCGGAGGTTGAGCTTTCAGAAGCTAGTTTAACTCTAAGGGAGGAAGCAGCAGAATGTGTCTCTCACATCTAGCATGTAGGAATTCAGGTTGGCAAGTTCTATGGGGAAGCCCATTGGCGCCTTCGTTGGAAACGGGTTGGGAAATTTCAGTTTCAAAATCTCTGTGAAAAATCGTCAGAGAAGCTTCCCCGTTTAGAATCCAGCATATCTCACTGAACCGAAGAAGTGGTAGTTAGAAGGGAGTTAGAGCTGCAAGCAGTTTGCTTTGGGAAATTAGACGCGAAATCAAACTGCAAAGGCCTTCCAGCAGGCTTGGAAAAGTGTGTTCTATATCTCTGCCAAACAGACTCCCCGGAGGTTGAGCTTTCAGAAGCAAGTTTACCTCTAAGGGAGGAAGCAGCAGAATGTGCCTCTCACATCTAGCCTGTAGGAATTCAGGTTGGCAAGTTCTATGGGGAAGCCCATTGCTGCGTATGGTGGAAACGGCATGGGAGATTTCAGTTTCAAAATCTCTGTGAAAAAGTGTCAGAGAAGCTTCTCCGTTTAGAATCCAGCATATCTCAAAGAAGCGAAGAAGTGGTAGATAGAAGGGAGTTAGAGCTGCAAGCAGTTTGGTTTGGAAATTTAGACGCGAAATGAAACTGCAAATGCCTTCCAACAGGCTTGGAAAAGTGTGTTCTATATCTCTGCCAAAGAGACTCCCCGGAGGTTGAGCTTTCAGAAGCAAGCTTAACTCTTTGGGAGGAAGCAGCAGAATGTGCCTCTCACATCTAGCCTGTAGGAATTCAGGTTGGCAAGTTCTATGGGGAAGCCCTTTGCTGCCTATGGTGGAAACGGCATGGGAGATTTCAGTTTCAAAATCTCTGTGAAAAAGCGTCAGAGAAGCTTCTCCGTTTAGAATCCAGCATATCTCACTGAACTGAAGAAGTGGTAGTTAGAAGGGAGTTAGAGCTGCAAGCAGTTTGGTTTGGCATATTAGACGCAAAATGACACTGCAAAGGCCTTCCAACAGGCTTGGAAAAGTGTGTTGTATATCTCTGCCAAACAGACTCCCCGGAGTTTGAGCTTTCAGAAGCAAGTTTATCGCTTATGGTTGAAGCAGCAGAATGTGCCTCTCACATCTAGCCTGTAGGAATTCAGGTTGGCAAGTTCTATGGGGAAGCCCATTGCTGCCTATGGTGGAAACGGCATGGGAGATTTCAGTTTCAAAATCTCTGTGAAAAAGCGTCAGAGAAGCTTCTCCGTTTAGAATCCAGCATACCTCACAGAACCGAGGAAGTGGTAGTTAGAAGGGAGTTAGAGCTGCAAGCAGTTTGGTTTGGGAAATTAGACGCGAAATGAAACTGCAAATGCCTTCAAACAGGCTTGGAAAAGTGTGTTCTATATCTCTGCCAAACACACTCCCCGGAGGTTGAGCTTTCAGAAGCTAGTTTAACTCTAAGGGAGGAAGCAGCAGAATGTGCCTCTCACATCTAGCATGTAGAAATTCAGGTTGGCAAGTTCTATGGGGAAGCCCATTGCTGCGTATGGTGGAAACGGCATGGGAGATTTCAGTTTCAAAATCTCTGTGAAAAAGCGTCAGAGAAGCTTCCCCGTTTAGAATCCAGCATATCTCACTGAACCGAAGAAGTGGTAGTTAGAAGGGAGTTAGAGCTGCAAGCAGTTTGCTTTGGGAAATTAGACGCGAAATCAAACTTCAAAGGCCTTCCAGCAGGCTTGGAAAAGTGTGTTCTATATCTCTGCCAAACAGACTCCCCGGAGGTTGAGCTTTCAGAAGCTAGATTAACTCTAAGGGAGGAAGCAGCAGAATGTGCCTCTCAAATCTAGCCTGTAGGAATTCAGGTTGGCAAGTTCTATGGGGAAGCCCATTGCTGCCTATGGTGGAAACGGCATGGGAGATTTCAGTTTCAAAATCTCTGTGAAAAAGCGTCAGAGAAGCTTCTCCGTTTAGAATCCAGCATATCTCACTGAACCGAAGAAGTGGTAGTTAGAAGGGAGTTAGAGCTGCAAGCAGTTTGGTTTGGGAAATTAGACGCGAAATGAAACTGCAAATGCCTTCCAACAGTCTTGGAAAAGTGTGTTCTATATCTCTGCCAAACAGACTCCCCGGAGGTTGAGCTTTCAGAAGCTAGTTTAACTCTAAGGGAGGAAGCAGCAGAATGTGCCTCTCACATCTAGCCTGTAGGAATTCAGGTTGGCAAGTTCTATGGGGAAGCCCATTGCTGCCTATGGTGGAAACGGCATGGGAGATTTCAGTTTCAAAATCTCTGTGAAAAAGCGTCAGAGAAGCTTCTCCGTTTAGAATCCAGCATATCTCACTGAACCGAAGAAGTGGTAGTTAGAAGGGAGTTAGAGCTGCAAGCAGTTTGGTTTGGGAAATTAGACGCGAAATGAACCTGCAAATGTCTTCCAACAGGCTTGGAAACGTGTGTTCTATATCTCTGCCAAACAGACTCCCCGGAGGTTGAGCTTTCAGAAGCTAGTTTAACTCTAAGGGAGGAAGCAGCAGAATGTGCCTCTCACATCTACCCTGTAGGAATTCAGGTTGGCAAGTTCTATGGGGAAGCCCATTGCTGCCTATGGTGGAAACGGCATGGGAGATTTCAGTTTCAAAATCTCTGTGAAAAAGCGTCAGAGAAGCTTCTCCATTTAGAATCCAGCATATCTCACTGAACCGAAGAAGTGGTAGTTAGAAGAGAGTTAGAGCTGCAAGCAGTTTGGTTTGGGAAATTAGACGCGAAATGAAACTGCAAATGCCTTCCTACAGGCTTGGAAAAGTGTGTTCTATATCTCTGCCAAACAGACTCCCCGGAGGTTGAGCTTTCAGAAGCTAGTTTAACTCTAAGGGAGGAAGCAGCAGAATGTGCCTCTCACATCTACCCTGTAGGAATTCAGGTTGGCAAGTTCTATGGGGAAGCCCATTGCTGCGTATGGTGGAAACGGCATGGGAGATTTCAGTTTCAAAATCTCTGTGAAAAAGCGTCAGAGAAGCTTCCCCGTTTAGAATCCAGCATATCTCACTGAACCGAAGAAGTGGTAGTTAGAAGGGAGTTAGAGCTGCAAGCAGTTTGGTTTGGGAAATTAGACGCGAAATGAAACTGCAAAGGCCTTCCAACAGGGTTGGAAAAGTGTGTTCTATATGTCTGCCAAACAGACTCCCCGGAGGTTGAGCTTTCAGAAGCAAGTTTAAGTCTAAGGGAGGAAGCAGCAGAATGTGCCTCTCACATCTAGCCTGTAGGAATTCAGGTTGGCAAGTTCTATGGGGAAGCCCATTGCTGCCTATGGTGGAAACGGCATGGGAGATTTCAGTTTCAAAATCTCTGTGAAAAAGCGTCAGAGAAGCTTCTCTGTTTAGAATCCAGCATATCTCACTGAACCGAAGAAGTGGTAGTTAGAAGGGAGTTAGAGCTGCAAGCAGTTTGGTTTGGGAAATTAGACGCGAAATGAACCTGCAAATGCCTTCCAACAGGCTTGGAAACGTGTGTTCTATATCTCTGCCAAACAGACTCCCCGGAGGTTGAGCTTTCAGAAGCTAGTTTAACTCTAAGGGAGGAAGCAGCAGAATGTGTCTCTCACATCTAGCCTGTAGGAATTCAGGTTGGCAAGTTCTATGGGGAAGCCCATTGCTGCCTATGGTGGAAACGGCATGGGAGATTTCAGTTTCAAAATCTCTGTGAAAAAGCGTCAGAGAAGCTTCTCCGTTTAGAATCCAGCATATCTCACTGAACCGAAGAAGTGGTAGTTAGAAGGGAGTTAGAGCTGCAAGCAGTTTGGTTTGGGAAATTAGACGCGAAATGAAACTGCAACTGCCTTCCTACAGGCTTGGAAAAGTGTGTTCTATATCTCTGCCAAACAGACTCCCCGGAGGTTGAGCTTTCAGAAGCTAGTTTAACTCTAAGGGAGGAAGCAGCAGAATGTGCCTCTCACATCTAGCCTGTAGGAATTCAGGTTGGCAAGTTCTATGGGGAAGCCCATTGCTGCCTATGGTGGAAACGGCATGGGAGATTTCAGTTTCAAAATCTCTGTGAAAAAGCGTCAGAGAAGCTTCTCTGTTTAGAATCCAGCATATCTCACTGAGCCGAAGAAGTGGTAGTTAGAAGGGAGTTAGAGCTGCAAGCAGTTTGGTTTGGGAAATTAGACGCGAAATGAAACTGCAAATGCCTTCCAACAGGCTTGGAAACGTGTGTTCTATATCTCTGCCAAACAGACTCCCCGGAGGTTGAGCTTTCAGAAGCTAGTTTAACTCTAAGGGAGGGAGCAGCAGAATGTGCCTCTCACATCTAGCCTGTAGGAATTCAGGTTGGCAAGTTCTATGGGGAAGCCCATTGGCGCCTTCGTTGGAAACGGGTTTGGAAATTTCAGTTTCAAAATCTCTGTGAAAAAGCGTCAGAGAAGCTTCCCCGTTTAGAATCCAGCAGATCTCAGTGAACCGAAGACGTGGTAGTTAGAAGGGAGTTAGAGCTGCAAGCAGTTTGGTTTGGGAAATTAGACGCGAAATGAAACTGCAAAGGCCTTCCAACAGGGTTGGAAAAGTGTGCTCTATATGTCTGCCAAACAGACTCCCCGGAGGTTGAGCTTTCAGAAGCAAGTTTAACTCTAAGGGAGGAAGCAGCAGAATGTGCCTCTCACATCTAGCCTGTAGGAATTCAGGTTGGCAAGTTCTATGGGGAAGCCCATTGCTGCCTATGGTGGAAACGGCATGGGAGATTTCAGTTTCAAAATCTCTGTGAAAAAGCGTCAGAGAAGCTTCTCCGTTTACAATCCAGCATATCTCACAGAACCGAGGAAGTGGTAGTTAGAAGGGAGTTAGAGCTGCAAGCAGTTTGGTTTGGGAAATTAGACGCGAAATGAAACTGCAAATGCCTTCAAACAGGCTTGGAAAAGTGTGTTCTATATCTCTGCCAAACACACTCCCCGGAGGTTGAGCTTTCAGAAGCTAGTTTAACTCTAAGGGAGGAAGCAGCAGAATGTGCCTCTCACATCTAGCATGTAGAAATTCAGGTTGGCAAGTTCTATGGGGAAGCCCATTGCCGCGTATGGTGGAAACGGCATGGGAGATTTCAGTTTCAAAATCTCTGTGAAAAAGCGTCGGAGAAGCTTCCCCGTTTAGAATCCAGCATATCTCACTGAACCGAAGAAGTGGTAGTTAGAAGGGAGTTAGAGCTGCAAGCAGTTTGCTTTGGGAAATTAGACGCGAAATCAAACTGCAAAGGCCTTCCAGCAGGCTTGGAAAAGTGTGTTCTATATCTCTGCCAAACAGACTCCCCGGAGGTTGAGCTTTCAGAAGCTAGTTTAACTCTAAGGGAGGAAGCAGCAGAATGTGCCTCTCAAATCTAGCCTGTAGGAATTCAGGTTGGCAAGTTCTATGGGGAAGCCCATTGCTGCCTATGGTGGAAACGGCATGGGAGATTTCAGTTTCAAAATCTCTGTGAAAAAGCGTCAGAGAAGCTTCTCCGTTTAGAATCCAGCATATCTCACTGAACCGAAGAAGTGGTAGTTAGAAGGGAGTTAGAGCTGCAAGCAGTTTGGTTTGGGAAATTAGACGCGAAATGAACCTGCAAATGCCTTCCAACAGGCTTGGAAACGTGTGTTCTATATCTCTGCCAAACAGACTCCCCGGAGGTTGAGCTTTCAGAAGCTAGTTTAACTCTAAGGGAGGAAGCAGCAGAATGTGCCTCTCACATCTACCCTGTAGGAATTCAGGTTGGCAAGTTCTATGGGGAAGCCCATTGCTGCCTATGGTGGAAACGGCATGGGAGATTTCAGTTTCAAAATCTCTGTGAAAAAGCGTCAGAGAAGCTTCTCTGTTTAGAATCCAGCATATCTCACTGAACCGAAGAAGTGGTAGTTAGAAGAGAGTTAGAGCTGCAAGCAGTTTGGTTTGGGAAATTAGACGCGAAATGAAACTGCAAATGCCTTCCTACAGGCTTGGAAAATTGTGTTCTATATCTCTGCCAAACAGACTCCCCGGAGGTTGAGCTTTCAGAAGCTAGTTTAACTCTAAGGGAGGAAGCAGCAGAATGTGCCTCTCACATCTAGCCTGTAGGAATTCAGGTTGGCAAGTTCTATGGGGAAGCCCATTGCTGCCTATGGTGGAAACGGCATGGGAGATTTCAGTTTCAAAATCTCTGTGAAAAAGCGTCAGAGAAGCTTCTCTGTTTAGAATTCAGCATATCTCACTGAACCGAAGAACTGGTAGTTAGAAGGGAGTTAGAGCTGCAAGTAGTTTGGTTTGGGAAATTAGACGCGAAATGAACCTGCAAATGCCTTCCAACAGGCTTGGAAACGTGTGTTCTATATCTCTGCCAAACAGACTCCCCGGAGGTTGAGCTTTCAGAAGCTAGTTTAACTCTAAGGGAGGAAGCAGCAGAATGTGTCTCTCACATCTAGCCTGTAGGAATTCAGGTTGGCAAGTTCTATGGGGAAGCCCATTGCTGCCTATGGTGGAAACGGCATGGGAGATTTCAGTTTCAAAATCTCTGTGAAAAAGCGTCAGAGAAGCTTCTCCGTTTAGAATCCAGCATATCTCACTGAACCGAAGAAGTGGTAGTTAGAAGGGAGTTAGAGCTGCAAGCAGTTTGGTTTGGGAAATTAGACGCGAAATGAAACTGCAACTGCCTTCCTACAGGCTTGGAAAAGTGTGTTCTATATCTCTGCCAAACAGACTCCCCGGAGGTTGAGCTTTCAGAAGCTAGTTTAACTCTAAGGGAGGAAGCAGCAGAATGTGCCTCTCACATCTACCCTGTAGGAATTCAGGTTGGCAAGTTCTATGGGGAAGCCCATTGCTGCCTATGGTGGAAACGGCATGGGAGATTTCAGTTTCAAAATCTCTGTGAAAAAGCGTCAGAGAAGCTTCTCTGTTTAGAATTCAGCATATCTCACTGAACCGAAGAACTGGTAGTTAGAAGGGAGTTAGAGCTGCAAGCAGTTTGGTTTGGGAAATTAGACGCGAAATGAAACTGCAAAGGCCTTCCAACAGGCTTGGAAAAGTGTGTTCTATATCTCTGCCAAAGAGACTCCCCGGAGGTTGAGCTTTCAGAAGCTAGTTTAACTCTAAGGGAGGAAGCAGCAGAATGTGCCTCTCACATCTAGCCTGTAGGAATTCAGGTTGGCAAGTTCTATGGGGAAGCCCATTGCTGCCTATGGTGGAAACGGCATGAGAGATTTCAGTTTCAAAATCTCTGTGAAAAAGCGTCAGAGAAGCTTCTCTGTTTAGAATCCAGCATATCTCACTGAACCGAAGAAGTGGTAGTTAGAAGGGAGTTAGAGCTGCAAGCAGTTTGGTTTGGGAAATTAGACGCGAAATGAAACTGCAAAGGCCTTCCAACAGGCTTGGAAAAGTGTGTTCTATATCTCTGCCAAAGAGACTCCCCGGAGGTTGAGCTTTCAGAAGCTAGTTTAACTCTAAGGGAGGAAGCAGCAGAATGTGCCTCTCACATCTAGCCTGTAGGAATTCAGGTTGGCAAGTTCTATGGGGAAGCCCATAGCTGCCTATGGTGGAAACGGCATGGGAGATTTCAGTTTCCAAATCTCTGTGAAAAAGCGTCAGAGAAGCTTCTCCGTTTAGAATCCAGCATATCTCACTGAACCGAAGAAGTGGTAGTTAGAAGGGAGTTAGAGCTGCAAACAATTTGGTTTGGGAAATTAGACGCGAAATGAAACTGCAAAGGCCTTCCAACAGGCTTGGAAAAGTGTGTTCTATATCTCTGCCAAAGAGACTCCCCGGAGGTTGAGCTTTCAGAAGCTAGTTTAACTCTAAGGGAGGAAGCAGCAGAATGTGCCTCTCACATCTAGCCTGTAGGAATTCAGGTTGGCACGTTCTATGGGGAAGCCCATTGCTGCCTATGGTGGAAACGGCATGGGAGATTTCAGTTTCAAAATCTCTGTGAAAAAGCGTCAGAGAAGCTTCCCCGTTTAGAATCCAGCAGATCTCAGTGAACCGAAGACGTGGTAGTTAGAAGGGAGTTAGAGCTGCAAGCAGTTTGGTTTGGGAAATTAGACGCGAAATGAAACTCTAAAGGCCTTCCAACAGGGTTGGAAAAGTGTGCTCTATATGTCTGCCAAACAGACTCCCCGGAGGTTGAGCTTTCAGAAGCAAGTTTAACTCTAAGGGAGGAAGCAGCAGAATGTGCCTCTCACATCTAGCCTGTAGGAATTCAGGTTGGCAAGTTCTATGGGGAAGCCCATTGCTGCCTATGGTGGAAACGGCATGGGAGATTTCAGTTTCAAAATCTCTGTGAAAAAGCGTCAGAGAAGCTTCTCCGTTTAGAATCCAGCATATCTCACTGAACCGAAGAAGTGGTAGTTAGAAGGGAGTTAGAGCTGCAAGCAGTTTGGTTTGGGAAATTAGACGCGAAATGAACCTGCAAATGCCTTCCAACAGGCTTGGAAACGTGTGTTCTATATCTCTGACAAACAGACTTCCCGGAGGTTGAGCTTTCAGAAGCTAGTTTAACTCTAAGGGAGGAAGCAGCAGAATGTGCCTCTCACATCTAGCCTGTAGGAATTCAGGTTGGCAAGTTCTATGGGGAAGCCCATTGCTGCCTATGGTGGAAACGGCATGGGAGATTTCAGTTTCAAAATCTCTGTGAAAAAGCGTCAGAGAAGCTTCTCCGTTTAGAATCCAGCATATCTCACTGAACCGAAGAAGTGGTAGTTAGAAGGGAGTTAGAGCTGCAAGCAGTTTGGTTTGGGAAATTAGACGCGAAATGAACCTGCAAATGCCTTCCAACAGGCTTGGAAACGTGTGTTCTATATCTCTGACAAACAGACTTCCCGGAGGTTGAGCTTTCAGAAGCTAGTTTAACTCTAAGGGAGGAAGCAGCAGAATGTGCCTCTCACATCTAGCCTGTAGGAATTCAGGTTGGCAAGTTCTCTGGGGAAGCCCATTGCTGCCTATGGTGGAAACGGCATGGGAGATTTCAGTTTCAAAATCTCTGTGAAAAAGCGTCAGAGAAGCTTCTCCGTTTAGAATCCAGCATATCTCACTGAACTGAAGAAGTGGTAGTTAGAAGGGAGTTAGAGCTGCAAGCAGTTTGGTTTGGGAAATTAGACGCGAAATGAACCTGCAAAGGCTTTCCAACAGTCTTGGAAACGTGTGTTCTATATCTCTGCCAAACAGACTCCCCGGAGGTTGAGCTTTCAGAAGCAAGTTTAACTCTAAGGGAGGAAGCAGCAGAATGTGCCTCTCACATCTAGACTGTAGGAATTCAGGTTGGCAAATTCTATGGGGAAGCCCATTGCTGCCTATGGTGGAAACGGCATGGGAGATTTCAGTTTCAAAATCTCTGTGCAAAAGTGTCAGAGAAGCTTCTCCATTTAGAATCCAGCATATCTCACTGAACCGAAGAAGTGGTAGTTAGAAGGGAGTTAGAGCTGCAAGCAGTTTGGTTTTGGAATTGAGAGGCGAAATGAAACTGCAAATGCCTTCCAACAGGCTTGGAAAAATGTGTTCTATATCTCTGCCAAACACACTCCCTGGAGGTTGAGCTTTCCGAAGCTAGTTTAACTCTAAGGGAGGAAGCAGCAGAATGTGCCTCTCACATCTAGCCTGTAGGAATTCAGGTTGGCAAGTTCTATGGGGAAGCCCATTGGCGCCTTCGTTGGAAACGGGTTGGGAAATTTCAGTTTCAAAATCTCTGTGAAAAAGCGTCAGAGAAGCTTCCCCGTTTAGAATCCAGCATATCTCACTGAACCGAAGAAGTGGTAGTTAGAAGGGAGTTAGAGCTGCAAGCAGTTTGCTTTGGGAAATTAGACGCGAAATCAAACTGCAAAGGCCTAACAGCAGGCTTGGAAAAGTGTGTTCTATATCTCTGCCAAACAGACTCCCCGGAGGTTGAGCTTTCAGAAGCAAGTTTACCTCTAAGGGAGGAAGCAGCAGAATGTGCCTCTCACATCTAGCCTGTAGGAATTCAGGTTGGCAAGTTCTATGGGGAAGCCCATTGCTGCGTATGGTGGAAACGGCATGGGAGATTTCAGTTTCAAAATCTCTGTGAAAAAGTGTCAGAGAAGCTTCTCCGTTTAGAATCCAGCATATCTCAAAGAAGCGAAGAAGTGGTAGATAGAAGGGAGTTAGAGCTGCAAGCAGTTTGGTTTGGAAATTTAGACGCGAAATGAAACTGCAAATGCCTTCCAAAAGGCTTGGAAAAGTGTGTTCTATATCTCTGCCAAAGAGACTCCCCGGAGGTTGAGCTTTCAGAAGCAAGCTTAACTCTTTGGGAGGAAGCAGCAGAATGTGCCTCTCACATCTAGCCTGTAGGAATTCAGGTTGGCAAGTTCTATGGGGAAGCCCATTGCTGCCTATGGTGGAAACGGCATGGGAGATTTCAGTTTCAAAATCTCTGTGAAAAAGCGTCAGAGAAGCTTCTCCGTTTAGAATCCAGCATATCTCACTGAACTGAAGAAGTGGTAGTTAGAAGGGAGTTAGAGCTGCAAGCAGTTTGGTTTGGCATATTAGACGCAAAATGACACTGCAAAGGCCTTCCAACAGGCTTGGAAAAGTGTGTTGTATATCTCTGCCAAACAGACTCCCCGGAGGTTGAGCTTTCAGAAGCTAGTTTAACTCTAAGGGAGGAAGCAGCAGAATGTGCCTCTCACATCTACCCTGTAGGAATTCAGGTTGGCAAGTTCTATGGGGAAGCCCATTGCTGCGTATGGTGGAAACGGCATGGGAGATTTCAGTTTCAAAATCTCTGTGAAAAAGCGTCAGAGAAGCTTCTCTGTTTAGAATCCAGCATATCTCACTGAACCGAAGAAGTGGTAGTTAGAAGGGAGTTAGAGCTGCAAGCAGTTTGGTTTGGGAAATTAGACGCGAAATGAAACTGCAAATGCCTTCCTACAGGCTTGGAAAAGTGTGTTCTACATCTCTGCCAAACAGACTCCCCGGAGGTTGAGCTTTCAGAAGCTAGTTTAACTCTAAGGGAGGAAGCAGCAGAATGTGCCTCTCACATCTAGCCTGTAGGAATTCAGGTTGGCAAGTTCTATGGGGAAGCCCATTGGCGCCTTTGTTGGAAACGGGTTTGGAAATTTCAGTTTCAAAATCTCTGTGAAAAAGCGTCAGAGAAGCTTCTCCGTTTAGAATCCAGCATATCTCACTGAACCGAAGAAGTGGTAGTTAGAAGGGAGTTAGAGCTGCAAGCAGTTTGGTTTGGGAAATTAGACGCGAAATGAACCTGCAAATGCCTTCCAACAGGCTTGGAAACGTGTGTTCTATATCTCTGCCAAACAGACTCCCCGGAGGTTGAGCTTTCAGAAGCTAGTTTAACTCTAAGGGAGGAAGCAGCAGAATGTGCCTCTCACATCTAGCCTGTAGGAATTCAGGTTGGCAAGTTCTATGGGGAAGCCCATTGCTGCCTATGGTGGAAACGGCATGGGAGATTTCAGTTTCAAAATCTCTGTGAAAAAGCGTCAGAGAAGCTTCTCCGTTTAGAATCCAGCATATCTCACTGAACCGAAGAAGTGGTAGTTAGAAGGGAGTTAGAGCTGCAAGCAGTTTGGTTTGGGAAATTAGACGCGAAATGAACCTGCAAATGCCTTCCAACAGGCTTGGAAACGTGTGTTCTATATCTCTGCCAAACAGACTCCCCGGAGGTTGAGCTTTCAGAAGCTAGTTTAACTCTAAGGGAGGAAGCAGCAGAATGTGCCTCTCACATCTAGCCTGTAGGAATTCAGGTTGGCAAGTTCTATGGGGAAGCCCATTGCTGCCTATGGTGGAAACGGCATGGGAGATTTCAGTTTCAAAATCTCTGTGAAAAGGCGTCAGAGAAGCTTCTCCGTTTAGAATCCAGCATATCTCACTGAACCGAAGAAGTGGTAGTTAGAAGGGAGTTAGAGCTGCAAGCAGTTTGGTTTGGGAAATTAGACGCGAAATGAAACTGCAAATGCCTTCCTACAGGCTTGGGAAAGTGTGTTCTATATCTCTGCCAAACAGACTCCCCGGAGGTTGAGCTTTCAGAAGCTAGTTTAACTCTAAGGGAGGAAGCAGCAGAATGTGCCTCTCACATCTAGCCTGTAGGAATTCAGGTTGGCAAGTTCTATGGGGAAGCCCATTGCTGCCTATGGTGGAAACGGCATGGGAGATTTCAGTTTCAAAATCTCTGTGAAAAAGCGTCAGAGAAGCTTCTCTGTTTAGAATCCAGCATATCTCACTGAACCGAAGAAGTGGTAGTTAGAAGGGAGTTAGAGCTGCAAGCAGTTTGGTTTGGGAAATTAGACGCGAAATGAAACTGCAAATGCCTTCCAACAGGCTTGGAAACGTGTGTTCTATATCTCTGCCAAACAGACTCCCCGGAGGTGGAGCTTTCAGAAGCTAGTTTAACTCTAAGGGAGGGAGCAGCAGAATGTGCCTCTCACATCTAGCCTGTAGGAATTCAGGTTGGCAAGTTCTATGGGGAAGCCCATTGGCGCCTTCGTTGGAAACGGGTTTGGAAATTTCAGTTTCAAAATCTCTGTGAAAAAGCGTCAGAGAAGCTTCCCCGTTTAGAATCCAGCAGATCTCAGTGAACCGAAGACGTGGTAGTTAGAAGGGAGTTAGAGCTGCAAGCAGTTTGGTTTGGGAAATTAGACGCGAAATGAAACTGCAAAGGCCTTCCAACAGGGTTGGAAAAGTGTGCTCTATATGTCTGCCAAACAGACTCCCCGGAGGTTGAGCTTTCAGAAGCAAGTTTAACTCTAAGGGAGGAAGCAGCAGAATGTGCCTCTCACATCTAGCCTGTAGGAATTCAGGTTGGCAAGTTCTATGGGGAAGCCCATTGCTGCCTATGGTGGAAACGGCATGGGAGATTTCAGTTTCAAAATCTCTGTGAAAAAGCGTCAGAGAAGCTTCTCCGTTTACAATCCAGCATATCTCACAGAACCGAGGAAGTGGTAGTTAGAAGGGAGTTAGAGCTGCAAGCAGTTTGGTTTGGGAAATTAGACGCGAAATGAAACTGAAAAATGCCTTCAAACAGGCTTGGAAAAGTGTGTTCTATATCTCTGCCAAACACACTCCCCGGAGGTTGAGCTTTCAGAAGCTAGTTTAACTCTAAGGGAGGAAGCAGCAGAATGTGCCTCTCACATCTAGCCTGTAGGAATTCAGGTTGGCAAGTTCTATGGGGAAGCCCATTGCTGCCTATGGTGGAAACGGCATGGGAGATTTCAGTTTCAAAATCTCTGTGAAAAAGCGTCAGAGAAGCTTCTCTGTTTAGAATCCAGCATATCTCACTGAACCGAAGAAGTGGTAGTTAGAAGGGAGTTAGAGCTGCAAGCAGTTTGCTTTGGGAAATTAGACGCGAAATGAAACTGCAAATGCCTTCCTACAGGCTTGGAAAAGTGTGTTCTACATCTCTGCCAAACAGACTCCCCGGAGGTTGAGCTTTCAGAAGCTAGTTTAACTCTAAGGGAGGAAGCAGCAGAATGTGCCTCTCACATCTAGCCTGTAGGAATTCAGGTTGGCAAGTTCTATGGGGAAGCCCATTGGCGCCTTCGTTGGAAACGGGTTTGGAAATTTCAGTTTCAAAATCTCTGTGAAAAAGCGTCAGAGAAGCTTCCCCGTTTAGAATCCAGCAGATCTCAGTGAACCGAAGACGTGGTAGTTAGAAGGGAGTTAGAGCTGCAAGCAGTTTGGTTTGGGAAATTAGACGCGAAATGAAACTGCAAAGGCCTTCCAACAGGCTTGGAAAAGTGTGTTCTATATCTCTGCCAAAGAGACTCCCCGGAGGTTGAGCTTTCAGAAGCTAGTTTACCTCTAAGGGAGGAAGCAGCAGAATGTGCCTCTCACATCTACCCTGTAGGAATTCAGGTTGGCAAGTTCTATGGGGAAGCCCATTGCTGCCTATGTTGGAAACGGCATGGGAGATTTCAGTTTCAAAATCTCTGTGAAAAAGCATCAGAGAAGCTTCTCCGTTTAGAATCCAGCATATCTCACTGAACCGAAGAAGTGGTAGTTAGAAGGGAGTTAGAGCTGCAAGCAGTTTGGTTTGGGAAATTAGACGCGAAATGAACCTGCAAATGCCTTCCAACAGGCTTGGAAACGTGTGTTCTATATCTCTGCCAAACAGACTCCCCGGAGGTTGAGCTTTCAGAAGCTAGTTTAACTCTAAGGGAGGAAGCAGCAGAATGTGCCTCTCACATCTACCCTGTAGGAATTCAGGTTGGCAAGTTCTATGGGGAAGCCCATTGCTGCCTATGTTGGAAACGGCATGGGAGATTTCAGCTTCAAAATCTCTGTGAAAAAGCGTCAGAGAAGCTTCTCCGTTTAGAATCCAGCATATCTCACTGAACCGAAGAAGTGGTAGTTAGAAGGGAGTTAGAGCTGCAAGCAGTTTGGTTTGGGAAATTAGACGCGAAATGAAACTGCAACTGCCTTCCTACAGGCTTGGAAAAGTGTGTTCTATATCTCTGCCAAACAGACTCCCCGGAGGTTGAGCTTTCAGAAGCTAGTTTAACTCTAAGGGAGGAAGCAGCAGAATGTGCCTCTCACATCTAGCCTGTAGGAATTCAGGTTGGCAAGTTCTATGGGGAAGCCCATTGCTGCCTATGGTGGAAACGGCATGGGAGATTTCAGTTTCAAAATCTCTGTGAAAAAGCGTCAGAGAAGCTTCTCCGTTTAGAATCCAGCATATCTCACAGAACCGAGGAAGTGGTAGTTAGAAGGGAGTTAGAGCTGCAAGCAGTTTGGTTTGGGAAATTAGACGCGAAATGAAACTGCAAATGCCTTCAAACAGGCTTGGAAAAGTGTGTTCTATATCTCTGCCAAACACACTCCCCGGAGGTTGAGCTTTCAGAAACTAGTTTAACTCTAAGGGAGGAAGCAGCAGAATGTGCCTCTCACATCTAGCATGTAGAAATTCAGGTTGGCAAGTTCTATGGGGAAGCCCATTGCTGCGTATGGTGGAAACGGCATGGGAGATTTCAGTTTCAAAATCTCTGTGAAAAAGCGTCGGAGAAGCTTCCCCGTTTAGAATCCAGCATATCTCACTGAACCGAAGAAGTGGTAGTTAGAAGGGAGTTAGAGCTGCAAGCAGTTTGCTTTGGGAAATTAGACGCGAAATCAAACTGCAAAGGCCTTCCAGCAGGCTTGGAAAAGTGTGTTCTATATCTCTGCCAAACAGACTCCCCGGAGGTTGAGCTTTCAGAAGCTAGTTTAACTCTAAGGGAGGAAGCAGCAGAATGTGCCTCTCAAATCTAGCCTGTAGGGATTCAGGTTGGCAAGTTCTATGGGGAAGCCCATTGCTGCCTATGGTGGAAACGGCATGGGAGATTTCAGTTTCAAAATATCTGTGAAAAAGCGTCAGAGAAGCTTCTCCGTTTAGAATCCAGCATATCTCACTGAACCGAAGAAGTGGTAGTTAGAAGGGAGTTAGAGCTGCAAGCAGTTTGGTTTGGGAAATTAGACGCGAAATGAACCTGCAAATGCCTTCCAACAGGCTTGGAAACGTGTGTTCTATATCTCTGACAAACAGACTTCCCGGAGGTTGAGCTTTCAGAAGCTAGTTTAACTCTAAGGGAGGAAGCAGCAGAATGTGCCTCTCACATCTAGCCTGTAGGAATTCAGGTTGGCAAGTTCTATGGGGAAGCCCATTGCTGCCTATGGTGGAAACGGCATGGGAGATTTCAGTTTCAAAATCTCTGTGAAAAAGCGTCAGAGAAGCTTCTCTGTTTAGAATCCAGCATATCTCACTGAACCGAAGAACTGGTAGTTAGAATGGAGTTAGAGCTGCAAGCAGTTTGGTTTGGGAAATTAGACGCGAAATGAAACTGCAAATGCCTTCCAACAGGCTTGGAAACGTGTGTTCTATATCTCTGCCAAACAGACTCCCCGGAGGTTGAGCTTTCAGAAGCTAGTTTAACTCTAAGGGAGGAAGCAGCAGAATGTGCCTCTCACATCTAGCCTGTAGGAATTCAGGTTGGCAAGTTCTATGGGGAAGCCCATTGCTGCCTATGGTGGAAACGGCATGGGAGATTTCAGTTTCAAAATCTCTGTGAAAAAGCGTCAGAGAAGCTTCTCCGTTTAGAATCCAGCATATCTCACAGAACCGAGGAAGTGGTAGTTAGAAGGGAGTTAGAGCTGCAAGCAGTTTGGTTTGGGAAATTAGACGCGAAATGAAACTGCAAATGCCTTGAAACAGGCTTGGAAAAGTGTGTTCTATATCTCTGCCAAACACACTCCCCGGAGGTTGAGCTTTCAGACGCTAGTTTAACTCTAAGGGAGGAAGCAGCAGAATGTGCCTCTCACATCTAGCATGTAGAAATTCAGGTTGGCAAGTTCTATGGGGAAGCCCAGTGCTGCGTATGGTGGAAACGGCATGGGAGATTTCAGTTTCAAAATCTCTGTGAAAAAGCGTCGGAGAAGCTTCCCCGTTTAGAATCCAGCATATCTCACTGAACCGAAGAAGTGGTAGTTAGAAGGGAGTTAGAGCTGCAAGCAGTTTGCTTTGGGAAATTAGACGCGAAATCAAACTGCAAAGGCCTTCCAGCAGGCTTGGAAAAGTGTGTTCTATATCTCTGCCAAACAGACTCCCCGGAGGTTGAGCTTTCAGAAGCTAGTTTAACTCTAAGGGAGGAAGCAGCAGAATGTGCCTCTCACATCTAGCCTGTAGGAATTCAGGTTGGCAAGTTCTATGGGGAAGCCCATTGCTGCCTATGGTGGAAACGGCATGGGAGATTTCAGTTTCAAAATCTCTGTGAAAAAGCGTCAGAGAAGCTTCTCCGTTTAGAATCCAGCATATCTCACAGAACCGAAGAAGTGGTAGTTAGAAGGGAGTTAGAGCTGCAAGCAGTTTGGTTTGGGAAATTAGACGCGAAATGAACCTGCAAATGCCTTCCAACAGGCTTGGAAACGTGTGTTCTATATCTCTGCCAAACAGACTCCCCGGAGGTTGAGCTTTCAGAAGCTAGTTTAACTCTAAGGGAGGAAGCAGCAGAATGTGCCTCTCACATCTAGCCTGTAGGAATTCAGGTTGGCAAGTTCTATGGGGAAGCCCATTGCTGCCTATGGTGGAAACGGCATGGGAGATTTCAGTTTCAAAATCTCTGTGAAAAAGCGTCAGAGAAGCTTCTCCGTTTAGAATCCAGCATATCTCACTGAACCGAAGAAGTGGTAGTTAGAAGGGAGTTAGAGCTGCAAGCAGTTTGGTTTGGGAAATTAGACGCGAAATGAACCTGCAAATGCCTTCCAACAGGCTTGGAAACGTGTGTTCTATATCTCTGCCAAACAGACTCCCCGGAGGTTGAGCTTTCAGAAGCTAGTTTAACTCTAAGGGAGGAAGCAGCAGAATGTGCCTCTCACATCTACCCTGTAGGAATTCAGGTTGGCAAGTTCTATGGGGAAGCCCATTGCTGCCTATGTTGGAAACGGCATGGGAGATTTCAGTTTCAAAATCTCTATGAAAAAGCGTCAGAGAAGCTTCTCCGTTTAGAATCCAGCATATCTCACTGAACCGAAGAAGTGGTAGTTAGAAGGGAGTTAGAGCTGCAAGCAGTTTGGTTTGGGAAATTAGACGCGAAATGAAACTGCAACTGCCTTCCTACAGGCTTGGAAAAGTGTGTTCTATATCTCTGCCAAACAGACTCCCCGGAGGTTGAGCTTTCAGAAGCTAGTTTAACTCTAAGGGAGGAAGCAGCAGAATGTGCCTCTCACATCTAGCCTGTAGGAATTCAGGTTGGCAAGTTCTATGGGGAAGCCCATTGCTGCCTATGGTGGAAACGGCATGGGAGATTTCAGTTTCAAAATCTCTGTGAAAAAGCGTCAGAGAAGCTTCTCCGTTTAGAATCCAGCATATCTCACAGAACCGAGGAAGTGGTAGTTAGAAGGGAGTTAGAGCTGCAAGCAGTTTGGTTTGGGAAATTAGACGCGAAATGAAACTGCAAATGCCTTCAAACAGGCTCGGAAAAGTGTGTTCTATATCTCTGCCAAACACACTCCCCGGAGGTTGAGCTTTCAGAAGCTACTTTAACTCTAAGGGAGGAAGCAGCAGAATGTGCCTCTCACATCTAGCATGTAGAAATTCAGGTTGGCAAGTTCTATGGGGAAGCCCATTGCTGCGTATGGTGGAAACGGCATGGGAGATTTCAGTTTCAAAATCTCTGTGAAAAAGCGTCGGAGAAGCTTCCCCGTTGAGAATCCAGCATATCTCACTGAACCGAAGAAGTGGTAGTTAGAAGGGAGTTAGAGCTGCAAGCAGTTTGCTTTGGGAAATTAGACGCGAAATCAAACTGCAAAGGCCTTCCAGCAGGCTTGGAAAAGTGTGTTCTATATCTCTGCCAAACAGACTCCCCGGAGGTTGAGCTTTCAGAAGCTAGTTTAACTCTAAGGGAGGAAGCAGCAGAATGTGCCTCTCAAATCTAGCCTGTAGGAATTCAGGTTGGCAAGTTCTATGGGGAAGCCCATTGCTGCGTATGGTGGAAACGGCATGGGAGATTTCAGTTTCAAAATCTCTGTGAAAAAGCGTCAGAGAAGCTTCTCCGTTTAGAATCCAGCATATCTCACTGAACCGAAGAAGTGGTAGTTAGAAGGGAGTTAGAGCTGCAAGCAGTTTGGTTTGGGAAATTAGACGCGAAATGAACCTGCAAATGCCTTCCAACAGGCTTGGAAACGTGTGTTCTATATCTCTGCCAAACAGACTCCCCGGAGGTTGAGCTTTCAGAAGCTAGTTTAACTCTAAGGGAGGAAGCAGCAGAATGTGCCTCTCACATCTACCCTGTAGGAATTCAGGTTGGCAAGTTCTATGGGGAAGCCCATTGCTGCCTATGGTGGAAACGGCATGGGAGATTTCAGTTTCAAAATCTCTGTGAAAAAGCGTCAGAGAAGCTTCTCCATTTAGAATCCAGCATATCTCACTGAACCGAAGAAGTGGTAGTTAGAAGAGAGTTAGAGCTGCAAGCAGTTTGGTTTGGGAAATTAGACGCGAAATGAAACTGCAAATGCCTTCCTACAGGCTTGGAAAAGTGTGTTCTATATCTCTGCCAAACAGACTCCCCGGAGGTTGAGCTTTCAGAAGCTAGTTTAACTCTAAGGGAGGAAGCAGCAGAATGTGCCTCTCACATCTAGCCTGTAGGAATTCAGGTTGGCAAGTTCTATGGGGAAGCCCATTGCTGCCTATGGTGGAAACGGCATGGGAGATTTCAGTTTCAAAATCTCTGTGAAAAAGCGTCAGAGAAGCTTCTCTGTTTAGAATCCAGCATATCTCACTGAACCGAAGAACTGGTAGTTAGAAGGGAGTTAGAGCTGCAAGCAGTTTGGTTTGGGAAATTAGACGCGAAATGAAACTGCAAATGCCTTCCAACAGGCTTGGAAACGTGTGTTCTATATCTCTGCCAAACAGACTCCCCGGAGGTTGAGCTTTCAGAAGCTAGTTTAACTCTAAGGGAGGAAGCAGCAGAATGTGCCTCTCACATCTACCCTGTAGGAATTCAGGTTGGCAAGTTCTATGGGGAAGCCCATTGCTGCCTATGGTGGAAACGGCATGGGAGATTTCAGTTTCAAAATCTCTGTGAAAAAGCGTCAGAGAAGCTTCTCTGTTTAGAATCCAGCATATCTCACTGAACCGAAGAAGTGGTAGTTAGAAGGGAGTTAGAGCTGCAAGCAGTTTGCTTTGGGAAATTAGACGCGAAATGAAACTGCAAATGCCTTCCTACAGGCTTGGAAAAGTGTGTTCTACATCTCTGCCAAACAGACTCCCCGGAGGTTGAGCTTTCAGAAGCTAGTTTAACTCTAAGGGAGGAAGCAGCAGAATGTGCCTCTCACATCTACCCTGTAGGAATTCAGGTTGGCACGTTCTATGGGGAAGCCCATTGCTGCCTATGGTGGAAACGGCATGGGAGATTTCAGTTTCAAAATCTCTGTGAAAAAGCGTCAGAGAAGCTTCTCTGTTTAGAATCCAGCATGTCTCACTGAACCGAAGAAGTGGTAGTTAGAAGGGAGTTAGAGCTGCAAGCAGTTTGGTTTGGGAATTTAGACGCGAAATGAAACTGCAAATGCCTTCCTACAGGCTTGGAAAAGTGTGTTCTACATCTCTGCCAAACAGACTCCCCGGAGGTTGAGCTTTCAGAAGCTAGTTTAACTCTAAGGGAGGAAGCAGCAGAATGTGCCTCTCACATCTAGCATGTAGAAATTCAGGTTGGCAAGTTCTATGGGGAAGCCCATTGCTGCGTATGGTGGAAACGGCATGGGAGATTTCAGTTTCAAAATCTCTGTGAAAAAGCGTCGGAGAAGCTTCCCCGTTTAGAATCCAGCATATCTCACTGAACCGAAGAAGTGGTAGTTAGAAGGGAGTTAGAGCTGCAAGCAGTTTGGTTTGGGAAATTAGACGCGAAATGAACCTGCAAATGCCTTCCAACAGGCTTGGAAACGTGTGTTCTATATCTCTGCCAAACAGACTCCCCGGAGGTTGAGCTTTCAGAAGCTAGTTTAACTCTAAGGGAGGAAGCAGCAGAATGTGCCTCTCACATCTACCCTGTAGGAATTCAGGTTGGCAAGTTCTATGGGGAAGCCCATTGCTGCCTATGTTGGAAACGGCATGGGAGATTTCAGTTTCAAAATCTCTGTGAAAAAGCGTCAGAGAAGCTTCTCCGTTTAGAATCCAGCATATCTCACTGAACCGAAGAAGTGGTAGTTAGAAGGGAGTTAGAGCTGCAAACAGTTTGGTTTGGGAAATTAGACGCGAAATGAAACTGCAACTGCCTTCCTACAGGCTTGGAAAAGTGTGTTCTATATCTCTGCCAAACAGACTCCCCGGAGGTTGAGCTTTCAGAAGCTAGTTTAACTCTAAGGGAGGAAGCAGCAGAATGTGCCTCTCACATATAGCCTGTAGGAATTCAGGTTGGCAAGTTCTATGGGGAAGCCCATTGCTGCCTATGGTGGAAACGGCATGGGAGATTTCAGTTTCAAAATCTCTGTGAAAAAGCGTCAGAGAAGCTTCTCCGTTTAGAATCCAGCATATCTCACAGAACCGAGGAAGTGGTAGTTAGAAGGGAGTTAGAGCTGCAAGCAGTTTGGTTTGGGAAATTAGACGCGAAATGAAACTGCAAATGCCTTCAAACAGGCTTGGAAAAGTGTGTTCTATATCTCTGCCAAACACACTCCCCGGAGGTTGAGCTTTCAGAAGCTAGTTTAACTCTAAGGGAGGAAGCAGCAGAATGTGCCTCTCACATCTAGCATGTAGAAATTCAGGTTGGCAAGTTCTATGGGGAAGCCCATTGCTGCGTATGGTGGAAACGGCATGGGAGATTTCAGTTTCAAAATCTCTGTGAAAAAGCGTCGGAGAAGCTTCCCCGTTTAGAATCCAGCATATCTCACTGAACCGAAGAAGTGGTAGTTAGAAGGGAGTTAGAGCTGCAAGCAGTTTGCTTTGGGAAATTAGACGCAAAATCAAACTGCAAAGGCCTTCCAGCAGGCTTGGAAAAGTGTGTTCTATATCTCTGCCAAACAGACTCCCCGGAGGTTGAGCTTTCAGAAGCTAGTTTAACTCTAAGGGAGGAAGCAGCAGAATGTGCCTCTCAAATCTAGCCTGTAGGAATTCAGGTTGGCAAGTTCTATGGGGAAGCCCATTGCTGCGTATGGTGGAAACGGCATGGGAGATTTCAGTTTCAAAATCTCTGTGAAAAAGCGTCAGAGAAGCTTCTCCGTTTAGAATCCAGCATATCTCACTGAACCGAAGAAGTGGTAGTTAGAAGGGAGTTAGAGCTGCAAGCAGTTTGGTTTGGGAAATTAGACGCGAAATGAACCTGCAAATGCCTTAAAACAGGCTTGGAAACGTGTGTTCTATATCTCTGCCAAACAGACTCCCCGGAGGTTGAGCTTTTAGAAGCTAGTTTAACTCTAAGGGAGGAAGCAGCAGAATGTGCCTCTCACATCTAGCCTGTAGGAATTCAGGTTGGCAAGTTCTATGGGGAAGCCCATTGCTGCCTATGGTGGAAACGGCATGGGAGATTTCAGTTTCAAAATCTCTGTGAAAAAGCGTCAGAGAAGCTTCTCCATTTAGAATCCAGCATATCTCACTGAACCGAAGAAGTGGTAGTTAGAAGAGAGTTAGAGCTGCAAGCAGTTTGGTTTGGGAAATTAGACGCGAAATGAAACTGCAAATGCCTTCCTACAGGCTTGGAAAAGTGTGTTCTATATCTCTGCCAAACAGACTCCCCGGAGGTTGAGCTTTCAGAAGCTAGTTTAACTCTAAGGGAGGAAGCAGCAGAATGTGCCTCTCACATCTAGCCTGTAGGAATTCAGGTTGGCAAGTTCTATGGGGAAGCCCATTGCTGCCTATGGTGGAAACGGCATGGGAGATTTCAGTTTCAAAATCTCTGTGAAAAAGCGTCAGAGAAGCTTCTCTGTTTAGAATACAGCATATCTCACTGACCCGAAGAACTGGTAGTTAGAATGGAGTTAGAGCTGCAAGCAGTTTGGTTTGGGAAATTAGACGCGAAATGAAACTGCAAATACCTTCCAACAGGCTTCGAAACGTGTGTTCTATATCTCTGCCAAACAGACTCCCCGGAGGTTGAGCTTTCAGAAGCTAGTTTAACTCTAAGGGAGGAAGCAGCAGAATGTGCCTCTCTCATCTACCCTGTAGGAATTCAGGTTGGCAAGTTCTATGGGGAAGCCCATTGCTGCCTATGGTGGAAACGGCATGTGAGATTTCAGTTTCAAAATCTCTGTGAAAAAGCGTCAGAGAAGCTTCTCTGTTTAGAATCCAGCATATCTCACTGAACCGAAGAAGTGGTAGTTAGAAGGGAGTTAGAGCTGCAAGCAGTTTGCTTTGGGAAATTAGACGCGAAATGAAACTGCAAATGCCTTCCTACAGGCTTGGAAAAGTGTGTTCTACATCTCTGCCAAACAGACTCCCCGGAGGTTGAGCTTTCAGAAGCTAGTTTAACTCTAAGGGAGGAAGCAGCAGAATGTGCCTCTCACATCTACCCTGTAGGAATTCAGGTTGGCACGTTCTATGGGGAAGCCCATTGCTGCCTATGGTGGAAACGGCATGGGAGATTTCAGTTTCAAAATCTCTGTGAAAAAGCGTCAGAGAAGCTTCTCCGTTTACAATCCAGCATATCTCACAGAACCGAGGAAGTGGTAGTTAGAAGGGAGTTAGAGCTGCAAGCAGTTTGGTTTGGGAAATTAGACGCGAAATGAAACTGCAAATGCCTTCAAACAGGCTTGGAAAAGTGTGTTCTATATCTCTGCCAAACACACTCCCCGGAGGTTGAGCTTTCAGAAGCTAGTTTAACTCTAAGGGAGGAAGCAGCAGAATGTGCCTCTCACATCTAGCATGTAGAAATTCAGGTTGGCAAGTTCTATGGGGAAGCCCATTGCTGCGTATGGTGGAAACGGCATGGGAGATTTCAGTTTCAAAATCTCTGTGAAAAAGCGTCGGAGAAGCTTCCCCGTTTAGAATCCAGCATATCTCACTGAACCGAAGAAGTGGTAGTTAGAAGGGAGTTAGAGCTGCAAGCAGTTTGCTTTGGGAAATTAGACGTGAAATCAAACTGCAAAGGCCTTCCAGCAGG
This sequence comes from Cynocephalus volans, assembly GCF_027409185.1. Lineage (NCBI taxonomy): Eukaryota > Metazoa > Chordata > Mammalia > Dermoptera > Cynocephalidae > Cynocephalus > Cynocephalus volans. The sequence continues at coordinate 64,612 of NW_026902373.1, read as the reverse complement.
CTTGGAAAAGTGTGTTCTATATCTCTGCCAAACAGACTCCCCGGAGGTTGAGCTTTCAGAAGCTAGTTTAACTCTAAGGGAGGAAGCAGCAGAATGTGCCTCTCACATCTAGCCTGTAGGAATTCAGGTTGGCAAGTTCTATGGGGAAGCCCATTGCTGCCTATGGTGGAAACGGCATGGGAGATTTCAGTTTCAAAATCTCTGTGAAAAAGCGTCAGAGAAGCTTCTCTGTTTAGAATCCAGCATATCTCACTGAACCGAAGAAGTGGTAGTTAGAAGGGAGTTAGAGCTGCAAGCAGTTTGCTTTGGGAAATTAGACGCGAAATGAAACTGCAAATGCCTTCCTACAGGCTTGGAAAAGTGTGTTCTACATCTCTGCCAAACAGACTCCCCGGAGGTTGAGCTTTCAGAAGCTAGTTTAACTCTAAGGGAGGAAGCAGCAGAATGTGCCTCTCACATCTAGCCTGTAGGAATTCAGGTTGGCAAGTTCTATGGGGAAGCCCATTGGCGCCTTCGTTGGAAACGGGTTTGGAAATTTCAGTTTCAAAATCTCTGTGAAAAAGCGTCAGAGAAGCTTCCCCGTTTAGAATCCAGCAGATCTCAGTGAACCGAAGACGTGGTAGTTAGAAGGGAGTTAGAGCTGCAAGCAGTTTGGTTTGGGAAATTAGACGCGAAATGAAACTGCAAAGGCCTTCCAACAGGGTTGGAAAAGTGTGTTCTATATGTCTGCCAAACAGACTCCCCGGAGGTTGAGCTTTCAGAAGCAAGTTTAACTCTAAGGGAGGAAGCAGCAGAATGTGCCTCTCACATCTAGCCTGTAGGAATTCAGGTTGGCAAGTTCTATGGGGAAGCCCATTGCTGCCTATGGTGGAAACGGCATGGGAGATTTCAGTTTCAAAATCTCTGTGAAAAAGCGTCAGAGAAGCTTCTCCGTTTAGAATCCAGCATATCTCACTGAACCGAAGAAGTGGTAGTTAGAAGGGAGTTAGAGCTGCAAGCAGTTTGGTTTGGGAAATTAGACGCGAAATGAACCTGCAAATGCCTTCCAACAGGCTTGGAAACGTGTGTTCTATATCTCTGCCAAACAGACTCCCCGGAGGTTGAGCTTTCAGAAGCTAGTTTAACTCTAAGGGAGGAAGCAGCAGAATGTGCCTCTCACATCTACCCTGTAGGAATTCAGGTTGGCAAGTTCTATGGGGAAGCCCTTTGCTGCCTATGGTGGAAACGGCATGGGAGATTTCAGTTTCAAAATCTCTGTGAAAAAGCGTCAGAGAAGCTTCTCCGTTTAGAATCCAGCATATCTCACTGAACCGAAGAAGTGGTAGTTAGAAGGGAGTTAGAGCTGCAAGCAGTTTGGTTTTGGGAAATTAGACGCGAAATGAAACTGCAACTGCCTTCCTACAGGCTTGGAAAAGTGTGTTCTATATCTCTGCCAAACAGACTCCCCGGAGGTTGAGCTTTCAGAAGCAAGTTTAACTCTAAGGGAGGAAGCAGCAGAATGTGCCTCTCACATCTAGCCTGTAGGAATTCAGGTTGGCAAGTTCTATGGGGAAGCCCATTGCTGCCTATGGTGGAAACGGCATGGGAGATTTCAGTTTCAAAATCTCTGTGAAAAAGCGTCAGAGAAGCTTCTCCGTTTACAATCCAGCATATCTCACAGAACCGAGGAAGTGGTAGTTAGAAGGGAGTTAGAGCTGCAAGCAGTTTGGTTTGGGAAATTAGACGCGAAATGAAACTGCAAATGCCTTCAAACAGGCTTGGAAAAGTGTGTTCTATATCTCTGCCAAACACACTCCCCGGAGGTTGAGCTTTCAGAAGCTAGTTTAACTCTAAGGGAGGAAGCAGCAGAATGTGCCTCTCACATCTAGCCTGTAGGAATTCAGGTTGGCAAGTTCTATGGGGAAGCCCATTGCTGCCTATGGTGGAAACGGCATGGGAGATTTCAGTTTCAAAATCTCTGTGAAAAAGCGTCAGAGAAGCTTCTCTGTTTAGAATCCAGCATATCTCACTGAACCGAAGAAGTGGTAGTTAGAACGGAGTTAGAGCTGCAAGCAGTTTGCTTTGGGAAATTAGACGCGAAATCAAACTGCAAAGGCCTTCCTACAGGCTTGGAAAAGTGTGTTCTACATCTCTGCCAAACAGACTCCCCGGAGGTTGAGCTTTCAGAAGCTAGTTTAACTCTAAGGGAGGAAGCAGCAGAATGTGCCTCTCACATCTAGCCTGTAGGAATTCAGGTTGGCAAGTTCTATGGGGAAGCCCATTGGCGCCTTCGTTGGAAACGGGTTTGGAAATTTCAGTTTCAAAATCTCTGTGAAAAAGCGTCAGAGAAGCTTCCCCGTTTAGAATCCAGCAGATCTCTGTGAACCGAAGACGTGGTAGTTAGAAGGGAGTTAGAGCTGCAAGCAGTTTGGTTTGGGAAATTAGACGCGAAATGAAACTGCAAAGGCCTTCCAACAGGCTTGGAAAAGTGTGTTCTATATGTCTGCCAAACAGACTCCCCGGAGGTTGAGCTTTCAGAAGCAAGTTTAACTCTAAGGGAGGAAGCAGCAGAATGTGCCTCTCACATCTAGCCTGTAGGAATTCAGGTTGGCAAGTTCTATGGGGAAGCCCATTGCTGCCTATGGTGGAAACGGCATGGGAGATTTCAGTTTCAAAATCTCTGTGAAAAAGCGTCAGAGAAGCTTCTCCGTTTAGAATCCAGCATATCTCACTGAACCGAAGAAGTGGTAGTTAGAAGGGAGTTAGAGCTGCAAGCAGTTTGGTTTGGGAAATTAGACGCGAAATGAACCTGCAAATGCCTTCCAACAGGCTTGGAAACGTGTGTTCTATATCTCTGCCAAACAGACTCCCCGGAGGTTGAGCTTTCACAAGCTAGTTTAACTCTAAGGGAGGAAGCAGCAGAATGTGCCTCTCACATCTACCCTGTAGGAATTCAGGTTGGCAAGTTCTATGGGGAAGCCCATTGCTGCCTATGGTGGAAACGGCATGGGAGATTTCAGTTTCAAAATCTCTGTGAAAAAGCGTCAGAGAAGCTTCTCCGTTTAGAATCCAGCATATCTCACAGAACCGAGGAAGTGGTAGTTAGAAGGGAGTTAGAGCTGCAAGCAGTTTGGTTTGGGAAATTAGACGCGAAATGAAACTGCAAATGCCTTCAAACAGGCTTGGAAAAGTGTGTTCTATATCTCTGCCAAACACACTCCCCGGAGGTTGAGCTTTCAGAAGCTAGTTTAACTCTAAGGGAGGAAGCAGCAGAATGTGCCTCTCACATCTAGCATGTAGAAATTCAGGTTGGCAAGTTCTATGGGGAAGCCCATTGCTGCGTATGGTGGAAACGGCATGGGAGATTTCAGTTTCAAAATCTCTGTGAAAAAGCGTCGGAGAAGCTTCCCCGTTTAGTATCCAGCATATCTCACTGAACCGAAGAAGTGGTAGTTAGAAGGGAGTTAGAGCTGCAAGCAGTTTGCTTTGGGAAATTAGACGCGAAATCAAACTGCAAAGGCCTTCCAGCAGGCTTGGAAAAGTGTGTTCTATATCTCTGCCAAACAGACTCCCCGGAGGTTGAGCTTTCAGAAGCTAGTTTAACTCTAAGGGAGGAAGCAGCAGAATGTGCCTCTCAAATCTAGCCTGTAGGAATTCAGGTTGGCAAGTTCTATGGGGAAGCCCATTGCTGCGTATGGTGGAAACGGCATGGGAGATTTCAGTTTCAAAATCTCTGTGAAAAAGCGTCAGAGAAGCTTCTCCGTTTAGAATCCAGCATATCTCACTGAACCGAAGAAGTGGTAGTTAGAAGGGAGTTAGAGCTGCAAGCAGTTTGGTTTGGGAAATTAGACCCGAAATAAACCTGCAAATGCCTTCCAACAGGCTTGGAAACGTGTGTTCTATATCTCTGCCAAACAGACTCCCCGGAGGTTGAGCTTTCAGAAGCTAGTTTAACTCTAAGGGAGGAAGCAGCAGAATGTGCCTCTCACATCTACCCTGTAGGAATTCAGGTTGGCAAGTTCTATGGGGAAGCCCATTGCTGCCTATGGTGGAAACGGCATGGGAGATTTCAGTTTCAAAATCTCTGTGAAAAAGCGTCAGAGAAGCTTCTCTGTTTAGAATCCAGCATATCTCACTGAACCGAAGAACTGGTAGTTAGAAGGGAGTTAGAGCTGCAAGCAGTTTGGTTTGGGAAATTAGACGCGAAATGAAACTGCAAATGCCTTCCAACAGGCTTGGAAACGTGTGTTCTATATCTCTGCCAAACACACTCCCCGGAGGTTGAGCTTTCAGAAGCTAGTTTAACTCTAAGGGAGGAAGCAGCAGAATGTGCCTCTCACATCTACCCTGTAGGAATTCAGGTTGGCAAGTTCTATGGGGAAGCCCATTGCTGCCTATGGTGGAAACGGCATGGGAGATTTCAGTTTCAAAATCTCTGTGAAAAAGCGTCAGAGAAGCTTCTCCGTTTACAATCCAGCATATCTCACAGAACCGAGGAAGTGGTAGTTAGAAGGGAGTTAGAGCTGCAAGCAGTTTGGTTTGGGAAATTAGACGCGAAATGAAACTGCAAATGCCTTCAAACAGGCTTGGAAAAGTGTGTTCTATATCTCTGCCAAACACACTCCCCGGAGGTTGAGCTTTCAGAAGCTAGTTTAACTCTAAGGGAGGAAGCAGCAGAATGTGCCTCTCACATCTAGCATGTAGAAATTCAGGTTGGCAAGTTCTATGGGGAAGCCCATTGCTGCGTATGGTGGAAACGGCATGGGAGATTTCAGTTTCAAAATCTCTGTGAAAAAGCGTCGGAGAAGCTTCCCCGTTTAGAATCCAGCATATCTCACTGAACAGAAGAAGTGGTAGTTAGAAGGGAGTTAGAGCTGCAAGCAGTTTGCTTTGGGAAATTAGACGTGAAATCAAACTGCAAAGGCCTTCCAGCAGGCTTGGAAAAGTGTGTTCTATATCTCTGCCAAACAGACTCCCCGGAGGTTGAGCTTTCAGAAGCTAGTTTAACTCTAAGGGAGGAAGCAGCAGAATGTGCCTCTCACATCTAGCCTGTAGGAATTCAGGTTGGCAAGTTCTATGGGGAAGCCCATTGCTGCCTATGGTGGAAACGGCATGGGAGATTTCAGTTTCAAAATCTCTGTGAAAAAGCGTCAGAGAAGCTTCTCTGTTTAGAATCCAGCATATCTCACTGAACCGAAGAAGTGGTAGTTAGAAGGGAGTTAGAGCTGCAAGCAGTTTGCTTTGGGAAATTAGACGCGAAATGAAACTGCAAATGCCTTCCTACAGGCTTGGAAAAGTGTGTTCTACATCTCTGCCAAACAGGCTCCCCGGAGGTTGAGCTTTCAGAAGCTAGTTTAACTCTAAGGGAGGAAGCAGCAGAATGTGCCTCTCACATCTAGCCTGTAGGAATTCAGGTTGGCAAGTTCTATGGGGAAGCCCATTGGCGCCTTCGTTGGAAACGGGTTTGGAAATTTCAGTTTCAAAATCTCTGTGAAAAAGCGTCAGAGAAGCTTCCCCGTTTAGAATCCAGCAGATCTCAGTGAACCGAAGACGTGGTAGTTAGAAGGGAGTTAGAGCTGCAAGCAGTTTGGTTTTGGAAATTAGACGCGAAATGAAACTGCAAAGGCCTTCCAACAGGGTTGGAAAAGTGTGTTCTATATGTCTGCCAAACAGACTCCCCGGAGGTTGAGCTTTCAGAAGCAAGTTTAACTCTAAGGGAGGAAGCAGCAGAATGTGCCTCTCACATCTACCCTGTAGGAATTCAGGTTGGCAAGTTCTATGGGGAAGCCCATTGCTGCCTATGGTGGAAACGGCATGGGAGATTTCAGTTTCAAAATCTCTGTGAAAAAGCGTCAGAGAAGCTTCTCCGTTTAGAATCCAGCATATCTCACTGAACCGAAGAAGTGGTAGTTAGAAGGGAGTTAGAGCTGCAAGCAGTTTGGTTTGGGAAATTAGACGCGAAATGAACCTGCAAATGCCTTCCAACAGGCTTGGAAACGTGTGTTCTATATCTCTGCCAAACAGACTCCCCGGAGGTTGAGCTTTCAGAAGCTAGTTTAACTCTAAGGGAGGAAGCAGCAGAATGTGCCTCTCACATCTACCGTGTAGGAATTCAGGTTGGCAAGTTCTATGGGGAAGCCCTTTGCTGCCTATGGTGGAAACGGCATGGGAGATTTCAGTTTCAAAATCTCTGTGAAAAAGCGTCAGAGAAGCTTCTCCGTTTAGAATCCAGCATATCTCACTGAACCGAAGAAGTGGTAGTTAGAAGGGAGTTAGAGCTGCAAGCACTTTGGTTTTGGGAAATTAGACGCGAAATGAAACTGCAACTGCCTTCCTACAGGCTTGGAAAAGTGTGTTCTATATCTCTGCCAAACAGACTCCCCGGAGGTTGAGCTTTCAGAAGCTAGTTTAACTCTAAGGGAGGAAGCAGCAGAATGTGCCTCTCACATCTAGCCTGTAGGAATTCAGGTTGGCAAGTTCTATGGGGAAGCCCATTGCTGCCTATGGTGGAAACGGCATGGGAGATTTCAGTTTCAAAATCTCTGTGAAAAAGCGTCAGAGAAGCTTCTCTGTTTAGAATCCAGCATATCTAACTGAACCGAAGAAGTGGTAGTTAGAAGGGAGTTAGAGCTGCAAGCAGTTTGGTTTGGGAAATTAGACGCGAAATGAAACTGCAAATGCCTTCCAACAGGCTTGGAAACGTGTGTTCTATATCTCTGCCAAACAGACTCCCCGGAGGTTGAGCTTTCAGAAGCTAGTTTAACTCTAAGGGAGGAAGCAGCAGAATGTGCCTCTCACATCTACCCTGTAGGAATTCAGGTTGGCACGTTCTATGGGGAAGCCCATTGCTGCCTATGGTGGAAATGGCATGGGAGATTTCAGTTTCAAAATCTCTGTGAAAAAGTGTCAGAGAAGCTTCCCCGTTTAGAATCCAGCAGATCTCAGTGAACCGAAGACGTGGTAGTTAGAAGGGAGTTAGAGCTGCAAGCAGTTTGGTTTGGGAAATTAGACGCGAAATGAAACTGCAAAGGCCTTCCAACAGGGTTGGAAAAGTGTGCTCTATATGTCTGCCAAACAGACTCCCCGGAGGTTGAGCTTTCAGAAGCAAGTTTAACTCTAAGGGAGGAAGCAGCAGAATGTGCCTCTCACATCTAGCCTGTAGGAATTCAGGTTGGCAAGTTCTATGGGGAAGCCCATTGCTGCCTATGGTGGAAACGGCATGGGAGATTTCAGTTTCAAAATCTCTGTGAAAAAGCGTCAGAGAAGCTTCTCCGTTTAGAATCCAGCATATCTCACTGAACCGAAGAAGTGGTAGTTAGAAGGGAGTTAGAGCTGCAAGCAGTTTGTTTTGGGAAATTAGACGCGAAATGAACCTGCAAATGCCTTCCAACAGGCTTGGAAACGTGTGTTCTATATCTCTGACAAACAGACTTCCCGGAGGTTGAGCTTTCAGAAGCTAGTTTAACTCTAAGGGAGGAAGCAGCAGAATGTGCCTCTCACATCTAGCCTGTAGGAATTCAGGTTGGCAAGTTCTCTGGGGAAGCCCATTGCTGCCTATGGTGGAAACGGCATGGGAGATTTCAGTTTCAAAATCTCTGTGAAAAAGCGTCAGAGAAGCTTCTCCGTTTAGAATCCAGCATATCTCACTGAACCGAAGAAGTGGTAGTTAGAAGGGAGTTAGAGCTGCAAGCCGTTTGGTTTGGGAAATTAGACGCGAAATGAACCTGCAAAGGCCTTCCAACAGGCTTGGAAACGTGTGTTCTATATCTCTGCCAAACAGACTCCCCGGAGGTTGAGCTTTCAGAAGCAAGTTTAACTCTAAGGGAGGAAGCAGCAGAATGTGCCTCTCACATCTAGACTGTAGGAATTCAGGTTGGCAAATTCTATGGGGAAGCCCATTGCTGCCTATGGTGGAAACGGCATGGGAGATTTCAGTTTCAAAAATCTCTGTGCAAAAGCGTCAGAGAAGCTTCTCCATTTAGAATCCAGCATATCTCACTGAACCGAAGAAGTGGTAGTTAGAAGGGAGTTAGAGCTGCAAGCAGTTTGGTTTTGGAATTGAGAGGCGAAATGAAACTGCAAATGCCTTCCAACAGGCTTGGAAAAATGTGTTCTATATCTCTGCCAAACACACTCCCTGGAGGTTGAGCTTTCCGAAGCTAGTTTAACTCTAAGGGAGGAAGCAGCAGAATGTGCCTCTCACATCTAGCCTGTAGGAATTCAGGTTGGCAAGTTCTATGGGGAAGCCCATTGGCGCCTTCGTTGGAAACGGGTTGGGAAATTTCAGTTTCAAAATCTCTGTGAAAAATCGTCAGAGAAGCTTCCCCGTTTAGAATCCAGCATATCTCACTGAACCGAAGAAGTGGTAGTTAGAAGGGAGTTAGAGCTGCAAGCAGTTTGCTTTGGGAAATTAGACGCGAAATCAAACTGCAAAGGCCTTCCAGCAGGCTTGGAAAAGTGTGTTCTATATCTCTGCCAAACAGACTCCCCGGAGGTTGAGCTTTCAGAAGCAAGTTTACCTCTAAGGGAGGAAGCAGCAGAATGTGCCTCTCACATCTAGCCTGTAGGAATTCAGGTTGGCAAGTTCTATGGGGAAGCCCATTGCTGCGTATGGTGGAAACGGCATGGGAGATTTCAGTTTCAAAATCTCTGTGAAAAAGTGTCAGAGAAGCTTCTCCGTTTAGAATCCAGCATATCTCAAAGAAGCGAAGAAGTGGTAGATAGAAGGGAGTTAGAGCTGCAAGCAGTTTGGTTTGGAAATTTAGACGCGAAATGAAACTGCAAATGCCTTCCAACAGGCTTGGAAAAGTGTGTTCTATATCTCTGCCAAAGAGACTCCCCGGAGGTTGAGCTTTCAGAAGCAAGCTTAACTCTTTGGGAGGAAGCAGCAGAATGTGCCTCTCACATCTAGCCTGTAGGAATTCAGGTTGGCAAGTTCTATGGGGAAGCCCTTTGCTGCCTATGGTGGAAACGGCATGGGAGATTTCAGTTTCAAAATCTCTGTGAAAAAGCGTCAGAGAAGCTTCTCCGTTTAGAATCCAGCATATCTCACTGAACTGAAGAAGTGGTAGTTAGAAGGGAGTTAGAGCTGCAAGCAGTTTGGTTTGGCATATTAGACGCAAAATGACACTGCAAAGGCCTTCCAACAGGCTTGGAAAAGTGTGTTGTATATCTCTGCCAAACAGACTCCCCGGAGTTTGAGCTTTCAGAAGCAAGTTTATCGCTTATGGTTGAAGCAGCAGAATGTGCCTCTCACATCTAGCCTGTAGGAATTCAGGTTGGCAAGTTCTATGGGGAAGCCCATTGCTGCCTATGGTGGAAACGGCATGGGAGATTTCAGTTTCAAAATCTCTGTGAAAAAGCGTCAGAGAAGCTTCTCCGTTTAGAATCCAGCATACCTCACAGAACCGAGGAAGTGGTAGTTAGAAGGGAGTTAGAGCTGCAAGCAGTTTGGTTTGGGAAATTAGACGCGAAATGAAACTGCAAATGCCTTCAAACAGGCTTGGAAAAGTGTGTTCTATATCTCTGCCAAACACACTCCCCGGAGGTTGAGCTTTCAGAAGCTAGTTTAACTCTAAGGGAGGAAGCAGCAGAATGTGCCTCTCACATCTAGCATGTAGAAATTCAGGTTGGCAAGTTCTATGGGGAAGCCCATTGCTGCGTATGGTGGAAACGGCATGGGAGATTTCAGTTTCAAAATCTCTGTGAAAAAGCGTCAGAGAAGCTTCCCCGTTTAGAATCCAGCATATCTCACTGAACCGAAGAAGTGGTAGTTAGAAGGGAGTTAGAGCTGCAAGCAGTTTGCTTTGGGAAATTAGACGCGAAATCAAACTTCAAAGGCCTTCCAGCAGGCTTGGAAAAGTGTGTTCTATATCTCTGCCAAACAGACTCCCCGGAGGTTGAGCTTTCAGAAGCTAGATTAACTCTAAGGGAGGAAGCAGCAGAATGTGCCTCTCAAATCTAGCCTGTAGGAATTCAGGTTGGCAAGTTCTATGGGGAAGCCCATTGCTGCGTATGGTGGAAACGGCATGGGAGATTTCAGTTTCAAAATCTCTGTGAAAAAGCGTCAGAGAAGCTTCTCCGTTTAGAATCCAGCATATCTCACTGAACCGAAGAAGTGGTAGTTAGAAGGGAGTTAGAGCTGCAAGCAGTTTGGTTTGGGAAATTAGACGCGAAATGAAACTGCAAATGCCTTCCAACAGTCTTGGAAAAGTGTGTTCTATATCTCTGCCAAACAGACTCCCCGGAGGTTGAGCTTTCAGAAGCTAGTTTAACTCTAAGGGAGGAAGCAGCAGAATGTGCCTCTCACATCTAGCCTGTAGGAATTCAGGTTGGCAAGTTCTATGGGGAAGCCCATTGCTGCCTATGGTGGAAACGGCATGGGAGATTTCAGTTTCAAAATCTCTGTGAAAAAGCGTCAGAGAAGCTTCTCCGTTTAGAATCCAGCATATCTCACTGAACCGAAGAAGTGGTAGTTAGAAGGGAGTTAGAGCTGCAAGCAGTTTGGTTTGGGAAATTAGACGCGAAATGAACCTGCAAATGTCTTCCAACAGGCTTGGAAACGTGTGTTCTATATCTCTGCCAAACAGACTCCCCGGAGGTTGAGCTTTCAGAAGCTAGTTTAACTCTAAGGGAGGAAGCAGCAGAATGTGCCTCTCACATCTACCCTGTAGGAATTCAGGTTGGCAAGTTCTATGGGGAAGCCCATTGCTGCCTATGGTGGAAACGGCATGGGAGATTTCAGTTTCAAAATCTCTGTGAAAAAGCGTCAGAGAAGCTTCTCCATTTAGAATCCAGCATATCTCACTGAACCGAAGAAGTGGTAGTTAGAAGAGAGTTAGAGCTGCAAGCAGTTTGGTTTGGGAAATTAGACGCGAAATGAAACTGCAAATGCCTTCCTACAGGCTTGGAAAAGTGTGTTCTATATCTCTGCCAAACAGACTCCCCGGAGGTTGAGCTTTCAGAAGCTAGTTTAACTCTAAGGGAGGAAGCAGCAGAATGTGCCTCTCACATCTACCCTGTAGGAATTCAGGTTGGCAAGTTCTATGGGGAAGCCCATTGCTGCGTATGGTGGAAACGGCATGGGAGATTTCAGTTTCAAAATCTCTGTGAAAAAGCGTCAGAGAAGCTTCCCCGTTTAGAATCCAGCATATCTCACTGAACCGAAGAAGTGGTAGTTAGAAGGGAGTTAGAGCTGCAAGCAGTTTGCTTTGGGAAATTAGACGCGAAATCAAACTTCAAAGGCCTTCCAGCAGGCTTGGAAAAGTGTGTTCTATATCTCTGCCAAACAGACTCCCCGGAGGTTGAGCTTTCAGAAGCTAGATTAACTCTAAGGGAGGAAGCAGCAGAATGTGCCTCTCAAATCTAGCCTGTAGGAATTCAGGTTGGCAAGTTCTATGGGGAAGCCCATTGCTGCGTATGGTGGAAACGGCATGGGAGATTTCAGTTTCAAAATCTCTGTGAAAAAGCGTCAGAGAAGCTTCTCCGTTTAGAATCCAGCATATCTCACTGAACCGAAGAAGTGGTAGTTAGAAGGGAGTTAGAGCTGCAAGCAGTTTGGTTTGGGAAATTAGACGCGAAATGAAACTGCAAATGCCTTCCAACAGTCTTGGAAAAGTGTGTTCTATATCTCTGCCAAACAGACTCCCCGGAGGTTGAGCTTTCAGAAGCTAGTTTAACTCTAAGGGAGGAAGCAGCAGAATGTGCCTCTCACATCTAGCCTGTAGGAATTCAGGTTGGCAAGTTCTATGGGGAAGCCCATTGCTGCCTATGGTGGAAACGGCATGGGAGATTTCAGTTTCAAAATCTCTGTGAAAAAGCGTCAGAGAAGCTTCTCCGTTTAGAATCCAGCATATCTCACTGAACCGAAGAAGTGGTAGTTAGAAGGGAGTTAGAGCTGCAAGCAGTTTGGTTTGGGAAATTAGACGCGAAATGAACCTGCAAATGTCTTCCAACAGGCTTGGAAACGTGTGTTCTATATCTCTGCCAAACAGACTCCCCGGAGGTTGAGCTTTCAGAAGCTAGTTTAACTCTAAGGGAGGAAGCAGCAGAATGTGCCTCTCACATCTACCCTGTAGGAATTCAGGTTGGCAAGTTCTATGGGGAAGCCCATTGCTGCCTATGGTGGAAACGGCATGGGAGATTTCAGTTTCAAAATCTCTGTGAAAAAGCGTCAGAGAAGCTTCTCCATTTAGAATCCAGCATATCTCACTGAACCGAAGAAGTGGTAGTTAGAAGAGAGTTAGAGCTGCAAGCAGTTTGGTTTGGGAAATTAGACGCGAAATGAAACTGCAAATGCCTTCCTACAGGCTTGGAAAAGTGTGTTCTATATCTCTGCCAAACAGACTCCCCGGAGGTTGAGCTTTCAGAAGCTAGTTTAACTCTAAGGGAGGAAGCAGCAGAATGTGCCTCTCACATCTACCCTGTAGGAATTCAGGTTGGCAAGTTCTATGGGGAAGCCCATTGCTGCCTATGGTGGAAACGGCATGGGAGATTTCAGTTTCAAAATCTCTGTGAAAAAGCGTCAGAGAAGCTTCTCTGTTTAGAATCCAGCATATCTCACTGAACCGAAGAAGTGGTAGTTAGAAGGGAGTTAGAGCTGCAAGCAGTTTGGTTTGGGAAATTAGACGCGAAATGAACCTGCAAATGCCTTCCAACAGGCTTGGAAACGTGTGTTCTATATCTCTGCCAAACAGACTCCCCGGAGGTTGAGCTTTCAGAAGCTAGTTTAACTCTAAGGGAGGAAGCAGCAGAATGTGCCTCTCACATCTACCCTGTAGGAATTCAGGTTGGCAAGTTCTATGGGGAAGCCCATTGCTGCCTATGGTGGAAACGGCATGGGAGATTTCAGTTTCAAAATCTCTGTGAAAAAGCGTCAGAGAAGCTTCTCTGTTTAGAATCCAGCATATCTCACTGAACCGAAGACGTGGTAGTTAGAAGGGAGTTAGAGCTGCAAGCAGTTTGGTTTGGGAAATTAGACGTGAAATGAAACTGCAAATGCCTTCCTACAGGCTTGGAAAAGTGTGTTCTACATCTCTGCCAAACAGACTCCCCGGAGGTTGAGCTTTCAGAAGCTAGTTTAACTCTAAGGGAGGAAGCAGCAGAATGTGCCTCTCACATCTAGCCTGTAGGAATTCAGGTTGGCAAGTTCTATGGGGAAGCCCATTGGCGCCTTTGTTGGAAACGGGTTTGGAAATTTCAGTTTCAAAATCTCTGTGAAAAAGCGTCAGAGAAGCTTCCCCGTTTAGAATCCAGCAGATCTCAGTGAACCGAAGACGTGGTAGTTAGAAGGGAGTTAGAGCTGCAAGCAGTTTGGTTTGGGAAATTAGACGCGAAATGAAACTGCAAAGGCCTTCCAACAGGGTTGGAAAAGTGTGTTCTATATGTCTGCCAAACAGACTCCCCGGAGGTTGAGCTTTCAGAAGCAAGTTTAAGTCTAAGGGAGGAAGCAGCAGAATGTGCCTCTCACATCTAGCCTGTAGGAATTCAGGTTGGCAAGTTCTATGGGGAAGCCCATTGCTGCCTATGGTGGAAATGGCATGGGAGATTTCAGTTTCAAAATCTCTGTGAAAAAGCGTCAGAGAAGCTTCTCCGTTTAGAATCCAGCAGATCTCACTGAACCGAAGAAGTGGTAGTTAGAAGGGAGTTAGAGCTGCAAGCAGTTTGGTTTGGGAAATTAGACGCGAAATGAACCTGCAAATGCCTTCCAACAGGCTTGGAAACGTGTGTTCTATATCTCTGCCAAACAGACTCCCCGGAGGTTGAGCTTTCAGAAGCTAGTTTAACTCTAAGGGAGGAAGCAGCAGAATGTGTCTCTCACATCTAGCCTGTAGGAATTCAGGTTGGCAAGTTCTATGGGGAAGCCCATTGCTGCCTATGGTGGAAACGGCATGGGAGATTTCAGTTTCAAAATCTCTGTGAAAAAGCGTCAGAGAAGCTTCTCCGTTTAGAATCCAGCATATCTCACTGAACCGAAGAAGTGGTAGTTAGAAGGGAGTTAGAGCTGCAAGCAGTTTGGTTTGGGAAATTAGACGCGAAATGAAACTGCAACTGCCTTCCTACAGGCTTGGAAAAGTGTGTTCTATATCTCTGCCAAACAGACTCCCCGGAGGTTGAGCTTTCAGAAGCTAGTTTAACTCTAAGGGAGGAAGCAGCAGAATGTGCCTCTCACATCTAGCCTGTAGGAATTCAGGTTGGCAAGTTCTATGGGGAAGCCCATTGCTGCCTATGGTGGAAACGGCATGGGAGATTTCAGTTTCAAAATCTCTGTGAAAAAGCGTCAGAGAAGCTTCTCTGTTTAGAATCCAGCATATCTCACTGAGCCGAAGAAGTGGTAGTTAGAAGGGAGTTAGAGCTGCAAGCAGTTTGGTTTGGGAAATTAGACGCGAAATGAAACTGCAAATGCCTTCCAACAGGCTTGGAAACGTGTGTTCTATATCTCTGCCAAACAGACTCCCCGGAGGTTGAGCTTTCAGAAGCTAGTTTAACTCTAAGGGAGGGAGCAGCAGAATGTGCCTCTCACATCTAGCCTGTAGGAATTCAGGTTGGCAAGTTCTATGGGGAAGCCCATTGGCGCCTTCGTTGGAAACGGGTTTGGAAATTTCAGTTTCAAAATCTCTGTGAAAAAGCGTCAGAGAAGCTTCCCCGTTTAGAATCCAGCAGATCTCAGTGAACCGAAGACGTGGTAGTTAGAAGGGAGTTAGAGCTGCAAGCAGTTTGGTTTGGGAAATTAGACGCGAAATGAAAATGCAAAGGCCTTCCAACAGGGTTGGAAAAGTGTGCTCTATATGTCTGCCAAACAGACTCCCCGGAGGTTGAGCTTTCAGAAGCAAGTTTAACTCTAAGGGAGGAAGCAGCAGAATGTGCCTCTCACATCTAGCCTGTAGGAATTCAGGTTGGCAAGTTCTATGGGGAAGCCCATTGCTGCCTATGGTGGAAACGGCATGGGAGATTTCAGTTTCAAAATCTCTGTGAAAAAGCGTCAGAGAAGCTTCTCCGTTTACAATCCAGCATATCTCACAGAACCGAGGAAGTGGTAGTTAGAAGGGAGTTAGAGCTGCAAGCAGTTTGGTTTGGGAAATTAGACGCGAAATGAAACTGCAAATGCCTTCAAACAGGCTTGGAAAAGTGTGTTCTATATCTCTGCCAAACACACTCCCCGGAGGTTGAGCTTTCAGAAGCTAGTTTAACTCTAAGGGAGGAAGCAGCAGAATGTGCCTCTCACATCTAGCATGTAGAAATTCAGGTTGGCAAGTTCTATGGGGAAGCCCATTGCCGCGTATGGTGGAAACGGCATGGGAGATTTCAGTTTCAAAATCTCTGTGAAAAAGCGTCGGAGAAGCTTCCCCGTTTAGAATCCAGCATATCTCACTGAACCGAAGAAGTGGTAGTTAGAAGGGAGTTAGAGCTGCAAGCAGTTTGCTTTGGGAAATTAGACGCGAAATCAAACTGCAAAGGCCTTCCAGCAGGCTTGGAAAAGTGTGTTCTATATCTCTGCCAAACAGACTCCCCGGAGGTTGAGCTTTCAGAAGCTAGTTTAACTCTAAGGGAGGAAGCAGCAGAATGTGCCTCTCAAATCTAGCCTGTAGGAATTCAGGTTGGCAAGTTCTATGGGGAAGCCCATTGCTGCCTATGGTGGAAACGGCATGGGAGATTTCAGTTTCAAAATCTCTGTGAAAAAGCGTCAGAGAAGCTTCTCCGTTTAGAATCCAGCATATCTCACTGAACCGAAGAAGTGGTAGTTAGAAGGGAGTTAGAGCTGCAAGCAGTTTGGTTTGGGAAATTAGACGCGAAATGAACCTGCAAATGCCTTCCAACAGGCTTGGAAACGTGTGTTCTATATCTCTGCCAAACAGACTCCCCGGAGGTTGAGCTTTCAGAAGCTAGTTTAACTCTAAGGGAGGAAGCAGCAGAATGTGCCTCTCACATCTACCCTGTAGGAATTCAGGTTGGCAAGTTCTATGGGGAAGCCCATTGCTGCCTATGGTGGAAACGGCATGGGAGATTTCAGTTTCAAAATCTCTGTGAAAAAGCGTCAGAGAAGCTTCTCCGTTTAGAATCCAGCATATCTCACTGAACCGAAGAAGTGGTAGTTAGAAGAGAGTTAGAGCTGCAAGCAGTTTGGTTTGGGAAATTAGACGCGAAATGAAACTGCAAATGCCTTCCTACAGGCTTGGAAAAGTGTGTTCTATATCTCTGCCAAACAGACTCCCCGGAGGTTGAGCTTTCAGAAGCTAGTTTAACTCTAAGGGAGGAAGCAGCAGAATGTGCCTCTCACATCTAGCCTGTAGGAATTCAGGTTGGCAAGTTCTATGGGGAAGCCCATTGCTGCCTATGGTGGAAACGGCATGGGAGATTTCAGTTTCAAAATCTCTGTGAAAAAGCGTCAGAGAAGCTTCTCTGTTTAGAATTCAGCATATCTCACTGAACCGAAGAAGTGGTAGTTAGAAGGGAGTTAGAGCTGCAAGTAGTTTGGTTTGGGAAATTAGACGCGAAATGAACCTGCAAATGCCTTCCAACAGGCTTGGAAACGTGTGTTCTATATCTCTGCCAAACAGACTCCCCGGAGGTTGAGCTTTCAGAAGCTAGTTTAACTCTAAGGGAGGAAGCAGCAGAATGTGTCTCTCACATCTAGCCTGTAGGAATTCAGGTTGGCAAGTTCTATGGGGAAGCCCATTGCTGCCTATGGTGTTAACGGCATGGGAGATTTCAGTTTCAAAATCTCTGTGAAAAAGCGTCAGAGAAGCTTCTCCGTTTAGAATCCAGCATATCTCACTGAACCGAAGAAGTGGTAGTTAGAAGGGAGTTAGAGCTGCAAGCAGTTTGGTTTGGGAAATTAGACGCGAAATGAAACTGCAACTGCCTTCCTACAGGCTTGGAAAAGTGTGTTCTATATCTCTGCCAAACAGACTCCCCGGAGGTTGAGCTTTCAGAAGCTAGTTTAACTCTAAGGGAGGAAGCAGCAGAATGTGCCTCTCACATCTAGCCTGTAGGAATTCAGGTTGGCAAGTTCTATGGGGAAGCCCATTGCTGCCTATGGTGGAAACGGCATGGGAGATTTCAGTTTCAAAATCTCTGTGAAAAAGCGTCAGAGAAGCTTCTCTGTTTAGAATCCAGCATATCTCACTGAACCGAAGAAGTGGTAGTTAGAAGGGAGTTAGAGCTTCAAGCAGTTTGGTTTGGGAAATTAGACGCGAAATGAAACTGCAAATGCCTTCCAACAGGCTTGGAAACGTGTGTTCTATATCTCTGCCAAACAGACTCCCCGGAGGTTGAGCTTTCAGAAGCTAGTTTAACTCTAAGGGAGGGAGCAGCAGAATGTGCCCCTCACATCTAGCCTGTAGGAATTCAGGTTGGCAAGTTCTATGGGGAAGCCCATTGGCGCCTTCGTTGGAAACGGGTTTGGAAATTTCAGTTTCAAAATCTCTGTGAAAAAGCGTCAGAGAAGCTTCCCCGTTTAGAATCCAGCAGATCTCAGTGAACCGAAGACGTGGTAGTTAGAAGGGAGTTAGAGCTGCAAGCAGTTTGGTTTGGGAAATTAGACGCGAAATGAAACTGCAAAGGCCTTCCTACAGGCTTGGAAAAGTGTGTTCTATATCTCTGCCAAACAGACTCCCCGGAGGTTGAGCTTTCAGAAGCTAGTTTAACTCTAAGGGAGGAAGCAGCAGAATGTGCCTCTCACATCTAGCCTGTAGGAATTCAGGTTGGCAAGTTCTATGGGGAAGCCCATTGCTGCCTATGGTGGAAACGGCATGGGAGATTTCAGTTTCAAAATCTCTGTGAAAAAGCGTCAGAGAAGCTTCTCTGTTTAGAATCCAGCATATCTCACTGAACCGAAGAACTGGTAGTTAGAAGGGAGTTAGAGGTGCAAGCAGTTTGCTTTGGGAAATTAGACGCGAAATGAAACTGCAAATGCCTTCCAACAGGCTTGGAAACGTGTGTTCTATATCTCTGCCAAACAGACTCCCCGGAGGTTGAGCTTTCAGAAGCTAGTTTAACTCTAAGGGAGGAAGCAGCAGAATGTGCCTCTCACATCTACCCTGTAGGAATTCAGGTTGGCAAGTTCTATGGGGAAGCCCATTGCTGCCTATGGTGGAAACGGCATGGGAGATTTCAGTTTCAAAATCTCTGTGAAAAAGCGTCAGAGAAGCTTCTCTGTTTAGAATCCAGCATATCTCACTGAACCGAAGAAGTGGTAGTTAGAAGGGAGTTAGAGCTGCAAGAGGTTTGCTTTGGGAAATTAGACGCGAAATGAAACTGCAAATGCCTTCCTACAGGCTTGGAAAAGTGTGTTCTACATCTCTGCCAAACAGACTCCCCGGAGGTTGAGCTTTCAGAAGCTAGTTTAACTCTAAGGGAGGAAGCAGCAGAATGTGCCTCTCACATCTAGCCTGTAGGAATTCAGGTTGGCAAGTTCTATGGGGAAGCCCATTGGCGCCTTCGTTGGAAACGGGTTTGGAAATTTCAGTTTCAAAATCTCTGTGAAAAAGCGTCAGAGAATCTTCCCCGTTTAGAATCCAGCAGATCTCAGTGAACCGAAGACGTGGTAGTTAGAAGGGAGTTAGAGCTGCAAGCAGTTTGGTTTGGGAAATTAGACGCGAAATGAAACTGCAAAGGCCTTCCAACAGGGTTGTAAAAGTGTGTTCTATATGTCTGCCAAACAGACTCCCCGGAGGTTGAGCTTTCAGAAGCAAGTTTAACTCTAAGGGAGGAAGCAGCAGAATGTGCCTCTCACATCTAGCCTGTAGGAATTCAGGTTGGCAAGTTCTATGGGGAAGCCCATTGCTGCCTATGGTGGAAACGGCATGGGAGATTTCAGTTTCAAAATCTCTGTGAAAAAGCGTCAGAGAAGCTTCTCCGTTTAGAATCCAGCATATCTCACTGAACCGAAGAAGTGGTAGTTAGAAGGGAGTTAGAGCTGCAAGCAGTTTCGTTTGGGAAATTAGACGCCAAATGAACCTGCAAATGCCTTCCAACAGGCTTGGAAACGTGTGTTCTATATCTCTGCCAAACAGACTCCCCGGAGGTTGAGCTTTCAGAAGCTAGTTGAACTCTAAGGGAGGAAGCAGCAGAATGTGTCTCTCACATCTAGCATGTAGGAATTCAGGTTGGCAAGTTCTATGGGGAAGCCCATTGGCGCCTTCGTTGGAAACGGGTTGGGAAATTTCAGTTTCAAAATCTCTGTGAAAAATCGTCAGAGAAGCTTCCCCGTTTAGAATCCAGCATATCTCACTGAACCGAAGAAGTGGTAGTTAGAAGGGAGTTAGAGCTGCAAGCAGTTTGCTTTGGGAAATTAGACGCGAAATCAAACTGCAAAGGCCTTCCAGCAGGCTTGGAAAAGTGTGTTCTATATCTCTGCCAAACAGACTCCCCGGAGGTTGAGCTTTCAGAAGCAAGTTTACCTCTAAGGGAGGAAGCAGCAGAATGTGCCTCTCACATCTAGCCTGTAGGAATTCAGGTTGGCAAGTTCTATGGGGAAGCCCATTGCTGCGTATGGTGGAAACGGCATGGGAGATTTCAGTTTCAAAATCTCTGTGAAAAAGTGTCAGAGAAGCTTCTCCGTTTAGAATCCAGCATATCTCAAAGAAGCGAAGAAGTGGTAGATAGAAGGGAGTTAGAGCTGCAAGCAGTTTGGTTTGGAAATTTAGACGCGAAATGAAACTGCAAATGCCTTCCAACAGGCTTGGAAAAGTGTGTTCTATATCTCTGCCAAAGAGACTCCCCGGAGGTTGAGCTTTCAGAAGCAAGCTTAACTCTTTGGGAGGAAGCAGCAGAATGTGCCTCTCACATCTAGCCTGTAGGAATTCAGGTTGGCAAGTTCTATGGGGAAGCCCTTTGCTGCCTATGGTGGAAACGGCATGGGAGATTTCAGTTTCAAAATCTCTGTGAAAAAGCGTCAGAGAAGCTTCTCCGTTTAGAATCCAGCATATCTCACTGAACTGAAGAAGTGGTAGTTAGAAGGGAGTTAGAGCTGCAAGCAGTTTGGTTTGGCATATTAGACGCAAAATGACACTGCAAAGGCCTTCCAACAGGCTTGGAAAAGTGTGTTGTATATCTCTGCCAAACAGACTCCCCAGAGTTTGAGCTTTCAGAAGCAAGTTTATCGCTTATGGTTGAAGCAGCAGAATGTGCCTCTCACATCTAGCCTGTAGGAATTCAGGTTGGCAAGTTCTATGGGGAAGCCCATTGCTGCCTATGGTGGAAACGGCATGGGAGATTTCAGTTTCAAAATCTCTGTGAAAAAGCGTCAGAGAAGCTTCTCCGTTTAGAATCCAGCATACCTCACAGAACCGAGGAAGTGGTAGTTAGAAGGGAGTTAGAGCTGCAAGCAGTTTGGTTTGGGAAATTAGACGCGAAATGAAACTGCAAATGCCTTCAAACAGGCTTGGAAAAGTGTGTTCTATATCTCTGCCAAACACACTCCCCGGAGGTTGAGCTTTCAGAAGCTAGTTTAACTCTAAGGGAGGAAGCAGCAGAATGTGCCTCTCACATCTAGCATGTAGAAATTCAGGTTGGCAAGTTCTATGGGGAAGCCCATTGCTGCGTATGGTGGAAACGGCATGGGAGATTTCAGTTTCAAAATCTCTGTGAAAAAGCGTCAGAGAAGCTTCCCCGTTTAGAATCCAGCATATCTCACTGAACCGAAGAAGTGGTAGTTAGAAGGGAGTTAGAGCTGCAAGCAGTTTGCTTTGGGAAATTAGACGCGAAATCAAACTTCAAAGGCCTTCCAGCAGGCTTGGAAAAGTGTGTTCTATATCTCTGCCAAACAGACTCCCCGGAGGTTGAGCTTTCAGAAGCTAGATTAACTCTAAGGGAGGAAGCAGCAGAATGTGCCTCTCAAATCTAGCCTGTAGGAATTCAGGTTGGCAAGTTCTATGGGGAAGCCCATTGCTGCCTATGGTGGAAACGGCATGGGAGATTTCAGTTTCAAAATCTCTGTGAAAAAGCGTCAGAGAAGCTTCTCCGTTTAGAATCCAGCATATCTCACTGAACCGAAGAAGTGGTAGTTAGAAGGGAGTTAGAGCTGCAAGCAGTTTGGTTTGGGAAATTAGACGCGAAATGAAACTGCAAATGCCTTCCAACAGTCTTGGAAAAGTGTGTTCTATATCTCTGCCAAACAGACTCCCCGGAGGTTGAGCTTTCAGAAGCTAGTTTAACTCTAAGGGAGGAAGCAGCAGAATGTCCCTCTCACATCTAGCCTGTAGGAATTCAGGTTGGCAAGTTCTATGGGGAAGCCCATTGCTGCCTATGGTGGAAACGGCATGGGAGATTTCAGTTTCAAAATCTCTGTGAAAAAGCGTCAGAGAAGCTTCTCCGTTTAGAATCCAGCATATCTCACTGAACCGAAGAAGTGGTAGTTAGAAGGGAGTTAGAGCTGCAAGCAGTTTGGTTTGGGAAATTAGACGCGAAATGAACCTGCAAATGTCTTCCAACAGGCTTGGAAACGTGTGTTCTATATCTCTGCCAAACAGACTCCCCGGAGGTTGAGCTTTCAGAAGCTAGTTTAACTCTAAGGGAGGAAGCAGCAGAATGTGCCTCTCACATCTACCCTGTAGGAATTCAGGTTGGCAAGTTCTATGGGGAAGCCCATTGCTGCCTATGGTGGAAACGGCATGGGAGATTTCAGTTTCAAAATCTCTGTGAAAAAGCGTCAGAGAAGCTTCTCCATTTAGAATCCAGCATATCTCACTGAACCGAAGAAGTGGTAGTTAGAAGAGAGTTAGAGCTGCAAGCAGTTTGGTTTGGGAAATTAGACGCGAAATGAAACTGCAAATGCCTTCCTACAGGCTTGGAAAAGTGTGTTCTATATCTCTGCCAAACAGACTCCCCGGAGGTTGAGCTTTCAGAAGCTAGTTTAACTCTAAGGGAGGAAGCAGCAGAATGTGCCTCTCACATCTACCCTGTAGGAATTCAGGTTGGCAAGTTCTATGGGGAAGCCCATTGCTGCGTATGGTGGAAACGGCATGGGAGATTTCAGTTTCAAAATCTCTGTGAAAAAGCGTCAGAGAAGCTTCCCCGTTTAGAATCCAGCATATCTCACTGAACCGAAGAAGTGGTAGTTAGAAGGGAGTTAGAGCTGCAAGCAGTTTGGTTTGGGAAATTAGACGCGAAATGAAACTGCAAAGGCCTTCCAACAGGGTTGGAAAAGTGTGTTCTATATGTCTGCCAAACAGACTCCCCGGAGGTTGAGCTTTCAGAAGCAAGTTTAAGTCTAAGGGAGGAAGCAGCAGAATGTGCCTCTCACATCTAGCCTGTAGGAATTCAGGTTGGCAAGTTCTATGGGGAAGCCCATTGCTGCCTATGGTGGAAACGGCATGGGAGATTTCAGTTTCAAAATCTCTGTGAAAAAGCGTCAGAGAAGCTTCTCTGTTTAGAATCCAGCATATCTCACTGAACCGAAGAAGTGGTAGTTAGAAGGGAGTTAGAGCTGCAAGCAGTTTGGTTTGGGAAATTAGACGCGAAATGAACCTGCAAATGCCTTCCAACAGGCTTGGAAACGTGTGTTCTATATCTCTGCCAAACAGACTCCCCGGAGGTTGAGCTTTCAGAAGCTAGTTTAACTCTAAGGGAGGAAGCAGCAGAATGTGTCTCTCACATCTAGCCTGTAGGAATTCAGGTTGGCAAGTTCTATGGGGAAGCCCATTGCTGCCTATGGTGGAAACGGCATGGGAGATTTCAGTTTCAAAATCTCTGTGAAAAAGCGTCAGAGAAGCTTCTCCGTTTAGAATCCAGCATATCTCACTGAACCGAAGAAGTGGTAGTTAGAAGGGAGTTAGAGCTGCAAGCAGTTTGGTTTGGGAAATTAGACGCGAAATGAAACTGCAACTGCCTTCCTACAGGCTTGGAAAAGTGTGTTCTATATCTCTGCCAAACAGACTCCCCGGAGGTTGAGCTTTCAGAAGCTAGTTTAACTCTAAGGGAGGAAGCAGCAGAATGTGCCTCTCACATCTAGCCTGTAGGAATTCAGGTTGGCAAGTTCTATGGGGAAGCCCATTGCTGCCTATGGTGGAAACGGCATGGGAGATTTCAGTTTCAAAATCTCTGTGAAAAAGCGTCAGAGAAGCTTCTCTGTTTAGGATCCAGCATATCTCACTGAGCCGAAGAAGTGGTAGTTAGAAGGGAGTTAGAGCTGCAAGCAGTTTGGTTTGGGAAATTAGACGCGAAATGAAACTGCAAATGCCTTCCAACAGGCTTGGAAACGTGTGTTCTATATCTCTGCCAAACAGACTCCCCGGAGGTTGAGCTTTCAGAAGCTAGTTTAACTCTAAGGGAGGGAGCAGCAGAATGTGCCTCTCACATCTAGCCTGTAGGAATTCAGGTTGGCAAGTTCTATGGGGAAGCCCATTGGCGCCTTCGTTGGAAACGGGTTTGGAAATTTCAGTTTCAAAATCTCTGTGAAAAAGCGTCAGAGAAGCTTCCCCGTTTAGAATCCAGCAGATCTCAGTGAACCGAAGACGTGGTAGTTAGAAGGGAGTTAGAGCTGCAAGCAGTTTGGTTTGGGAAATTAGACGCGAAATGAAACTGCAAAGGCCTTCCAACAGGGTTGGAAAAGTGTGCTCTATATGTCTGCCAAACAGACTCCCCGGAGGTTGAGCTTTCAGAAGCAAGTTTAACTCTAAGGGAGGAAGCAGCAGAATGTGCCTCTCACATCTAGCCTGTAGGAATTCAGGTTGGCAAGTTCTATGGGGAAGCCCATTGCTGCCTATGGTGGAAACGGCATGGGAGATTTCAGTTTCAAAATCTCTGTGAAAAAGCGTCAGAGAAGCTTCTCCGTTTACAATCCAGCATATCTCACAGAACCGAGGAAGTGGTAGTTAGAAGGGAGTTAGAGCTGCAAGCAGTTTGGTTTGGGAAATTAGACGCGAAATGAAACTGCAAATGCCTTCAAACAGGCTTGGAAAAGTGTGTTCTATATCTCTGCCAAACACACTCCCCGGAGGTTGAGCTTTCAGAAGCTAGTTTAACTCTAAGGGAGGAAGCAGCAGAATGTGCCTCTCACATCTAGCATGTAGAAATTCAGGTTGGCAAGTTCTATGGGGAAGCCCATTGCCGCGTATGGTGGAAACGGCATGGGAGATTTCAGTTTCAAAATCTCTGTGAAAAAGCGTCGGAGAAGCTTCCCCGTTTAGAATCCAGCATATCTCACTGAACCGAAGAAGTGGTAGTTAGAAGGGAGTTAGAGCTGCAAGCAGTTTGCTTTGGGAAATTAGACGCGAAATCAAACTGCAAAGGCCTTCCAGCAGGCTTGGAAAAGTGTGTTCTATATCTCTGCCAAACAGACTCCCCGGAGGTTGAGCTTTCAGAAGCTAGTTTAACTCTAAGGGAGGAAGCAGCAGAATGTGCCTCTCAAATCTAGCCTGTAGGAATTCAGGTTGGCAAGTTCTATGGGGAAGCCCATTGCTGCCTATGGTGGAAACGGCATGGGAGATTTCAGTTTCAAAATCTCTGTGAAAAAGCGTCAGAGAAGCTTCTCCGTTTAGAATCCAGCATATCTCACTGAACCGAAGAAGTGGTAGTTAGAAGGGAGTTAGAGCTGCAAGCAGTTTGGTTTGGGAAATTAGACGCGAAATGAACCTGCAAATGCCTTCCAACAGGCTTGGAAACGTGTGTTCTATATCTCTGCCAAACAGACTCCCCGGAGGTTGAGCTTTCAGAAGCTAGTTTAACTCTAAGGGAGGAAGCAGCAGAATGTGCCTCTCACATCTACCCTGTAGGAATTCAGGTTGGCAAGTTCTATGGGGAAGCCCATTGCTGCCTATGGTGGAAACGGCATGGGAGATTTCAGTTTCAAAATCTCTGTGAAAAAGCGTCAGAGAAGCTTCTCTGTTTAGAATCCAGCATATCTCACTGAACCGAAGAAGTGGTAGTTAGAAGAGAGTTAGAGCTGCAAGCAGTTTGGTTTGGGAAATTAGACGCGAAATGAAACTGCAAATGCCTTCCTACAGGCTTGGAAAATTGTGTTCTATATCTCTGCCAAACAGACTCCCCGGATGTTGAGCTTTCAGAAGCTAGTTTAACTCTAAGGGAGGAAGCAGCAGAATGTGCCTCTCACATCTAGCCTGTAGGAATTCAGGTTGGCAAGTTCTATGGGGAAGCCCATTGCTGCCTATGGTGGAAACGGCATGGGAGATTTCAGTTTCAAAATCTCTGTGAAAAAGCGTCAGAGAAGCTTCTCTGTTTAGAATTCAGCATATCTCACTGAACCGAAGAACTGGTAGTTAGAAGGGAGTTAGAGCTGCAAGTAGTTTGGTTTGGGAAATTAGACGCGAAATGAACCTGCAAATGCCTTCCAACAGGCTTGGAAACGTGTGTTCTATATCTCTGCCAAACAGACTCCCCGGAGGTTGAGCTTTCAGAAGCTAGTTTAACTCTAAGGGAGGAAGCAGCAGAATGTGTCTCTCACATCTAGCCTGTAGGAATTCAGGTTGGCAAGTTCTATGGGGAAGCCCATTGCTGCCTATGGTGGAAACGGCATGGGAGATTTCAGTTTCAAAATCTCTGTGAAAAAGCGTCAGAGAAGCTTCTCCGTTTAGAATCCAGCATATCTCACTGAACCGAAGAAGTGGTAGTTAGAAGGGAGTTAGAGCTGCAAGCAGTTTGGTTTGGGAAATTAGACGCGAAATGAAACTGCAACTGCCTTCCTACAGGCTTGGAAAAGTGTGTTCTATATCTCTGCCAAACAGACTCCCCGGAGGTTGAGCTTTCAGAAGCTAGTTTAACTCTAAGGGAGGAAGCAGCAGAATGTGCCTCTCACATCTACCCTGTAGGAATTCAGGTTGGCAAGTTCTATGGGGAAGCCCATTGCTGCCTATGGTGGAAACGGCATGGGAGATTTCAGTTTCAAAATCTCTGTGAAAAAGCGTCAGAGAAGCTTCTCTGTTTAGAATTCAGCATATCTCACTGAACCGAAGAACTGGTAGTTAGAAGGGAGTTAGAGCTGCAAGCAGTTTGGTTTGGGAAATTAGACGCGAAATGAAACTGCAAAGGCCTTCCAACAGGCTTGGAAAAGTGTGTTCTATATCTCTGCCAAAGAGACTCCCCGGAGGTTGAGCTTTCAGAAGCTAGTTTAACTCTAAGGGAGGAAGCAGCAGAATGTGCCTCTCACATCTAGCCTGTAGGAATTCAGGTTGGCAAGTTCTATGGGGAAGCCCATTGCTGCCTATGGTGGAAACGGCATGAGAGATTTCAGTTTCAAAATCTCTGTGAAAAAGCGTCAGAGAAGCTTCTCTGTTTAGAATCCAGCATATCTCACTGAACCGAAGAAGTGGTAGTTAGAAGGGAGTTAGAGCTGCAAGCAGTTTGGTTTGGGAAATTAGACGCGAAATGAAACTGCAAAGGCCTTCCAACAGGCTTGGAAAA
Organism: Cynocephalus volans; assembly: GCF_027409185.1. Lineage (NCBI taxonomy): Eukaryota > Metazoa > Chordata > Mammalia > Dermoptera > Cynocephalidae > Cynocephalus > Cynocephalus volans. Next base: position 38,275 of record NW_026902373.1, on the reverse strand, counting down.
GTGTGTTCTATATCTCTGCCAAAGAGACTCCCCGGAGGTTGAGCTTTCAGAAGCTAGTTTAACTCTAAGGGAGGAAGCAGCAGAATGTGCCTCTCACATCTAGCCTGTAGGAATTCAGGTTGGCAAGTTCTATGGGGAAGCCCATAGCTGCCTATGGTGGAAACGGCATGGGAGATTTCAGTTTCCAAATCTCTGTGAAAAAGCGTCAGAGAAGCTTCTCCGTTTAGAATCCAGCATATCTCACTGAACCGAAGAAGTGGTAGTTAGAAGGGAGTTAGAGCTGCAAACAATTTGGTTTGGGAAATTAGACGCGAAATGAAACTGCAAAGGCCTTCCAACAGGCTTGGAAAAGTGTGTTCTATATCTCTGCCAAAGAGACTCCCCGGAGGTTGAGCTTTCAGAAGCTAGTTTAACTCTAAGGGAGGAAGCAGCAGAATGTGCCTCTCACATCTAGCCTGTAGGAATTCAGGTTGGCACGTTCTATGGGGAAGCCCATTGCTGCCTATGGTGGAAACGGCATGGGAGATTTCAGTTTCAAAATCTCTGTGAAAAAGCGTCAGAGAAGCTTCCCCGTTTAGAATCCAGCAGATCTCAGTGAACCGAAGACGTGGTAGTTAGAAGGGAGTTAGAGCTGCAAGCAGTTTGGTTTGGGAAATTAGACGCGAAATGAAACTCTAAAGGCCTTCCAACAGGGTTGGAAAAGTGTGCTCTATATGTCTGCCAAACAGACTCCCCGGAGGTTGAGCTTTCAGAAGCAAGTTTAACTCTAAGGGAGGAAGCAGCAGAATGTGCCTCTCACATCTAGCCTGTAGGAATTCAGGTTGGCAAGTTCTATGGGGAAGCCCATTGCTGCCTATGGTGGAAACGGCATGGGAGATTTCAGTTTCAAAATCTCTGTGAAAAAGCGTCAGAGAAGCTTCTCCGTTTAGAATCCAGCATATCTCACTGAACCGAAGAAGTGGTAGTTAGAAGGGAGTTAGAGCTGCAAGCAGTTTGGTTTGGGAAATTAGACGCGAAATGAACCTGCAAATGCCTTCCAACAGGCTTGGAAACGTGTGTTCTATATCTCTGACAAACAGACTTCCCGGAGGTTGAGCTTTCAGAAGCTAGTTTAACTCTAAGGGAGGAAGCAGCAGAATGTGCCTCTCACATCTAGCCTGTAGGAATTCAGGTTGGCAAGTTCTATGGGGAAGCCCATTGCTGCCTATGGTGGAAACGGCATGGGAGATTTCAGTTTCAAAATCTCTGTGAAAAAGCGTCAGAGAAGCTTCTCCGTTTAGAATCCAGCATATCTCACTGAACCGAAGAAGTGGTAGTTAGAAGGGAGTTAGAGCTGCAAGCAGTTTGGTTTGGGAAATTAGACGCGAAATGAACCTGCAAATGCCTTCCAACAGGCTTGGAAACGTGTGTTCTATATCTCTGACAAACAGACTTCCCGGAGGTTGAGCTTTCAGAAGCTAGTTTAACTCTAAGGGAGGAAGCAGCAGAATGTGCCTCTCACATCTAGCCTGTAGGAATTCAGGTTGGCAAGTTCTCTGGGGAAGCCCATTGCTGCCTATGGTGGAAACGGCATGGGAGATTTCAGTTTCAAAATCTCTGTGAAAAAGCGTCAGAGAAGCTTCTCCGTTTAGAATCCAGCATATCTCACTGAACTGAAGAAGTGGTAGTTAGAAGGGAGTTAGAGCTGCAAGCAGTTTGGTTTGGGAAATTAGACGCGAAATGAACCTGCAAAGGCTTTCCAACAGTCTTGGAAACGTGTGTTCTATATCTCTGCCAAACAGACTCCCCGGAGGTTGAGCTTTCAGAAGCAAGTTTAACTCTAAGGGAGGAAGCAGCAGAATGTGCCTCTCACATCTAGACTGTAGGAATTCAGGTTGGCAAATTCTATGGGGAAGCCCATTGCTGCCTATGGTGGAAACGGCATGGGAGATTTCAGTTTCAAAATCTCTGTGCAAAAGTGTCAGAGAAGCTTCTCCATTTAGAATCCAGCATATCTCACTGAACCGAAGAAGTGGTAGTTAGAAGGGAGTTAGAGCTGCAAGCAGTTTGGTTTTGGAATTGAGAGGCGAAATGAAACTGCAAATGCCTTCCAACAGGCTTGGAAAAATGTGTTCTATATCTCTGCCAAACACACTCCCTGGAGGTTGAGCTTTCCGAAGCTAGTTTAACTCTAAGGGAGGAAGCAGCAGAATGTGCCTCTCACATCTAGCCTGTAGGAATTCAGGTTGGCAAGTTCTATGGGGAAGCCCATTGGCGCCTTCGTTGGAAACGGGTTGGGAAATTTCAGTTTCAAAATCTCTGTGAAAAAGCGTCAGAGAAGCTTCCCCGTTTAGAATCCAGCATATCTCACTGAACCGAAGAAGTGGTAGTTAGAAGGGAGTTAGAGCTGCAAGCAGTTTGCTTTGGGAAATTAGACGCGAAATCAAACTGCAAAGGCCTAACAGCAGGCTTGGAAAAGTGTGTTCTATATCTCTGCCAAACAGACTCCCCGGAGGTTGAGCTTTCAGAAGCAAGTTTACCTCTAAGGGAGGAAGCAGCAGAATGTGCCTCTCACATCTAGCCTGTAGGAATTCAGGTTGGCAAGTTCTATGGGGAAGCCCATTGCTGCGTATGGTGGAAACGGCATGGGAGATTTCAGTTTCAAAATCTCTGTGAAAAAGTGTCAGAGAAGCTTCTCCGTTTAGAATCCAGCATATCTCAAAGAAGCGAAGAAGTGGTAGATAGAAGGGAGTTAGAGCTGCAAGCAGTTTGGTTTGGAAATTTAGACGCGAAATGAAACTGCAAATGCCTTCCAAAAGGCTTGGAAAAGTGTGTTCTATATCTCTGCCAAAGAGACTCCCCGGAGGTTGAGCTTTCAGAAGCAAGCTTAACTCTTTGGGAGGAAGCAGCAGAATGTGCCTCTCACATCTAGCCTGTAGGAATTCAGGTTGGCAAGTTCTATGGGGAAGCCCATTGCTGCCTATGGTGGAAACGGCATGGGAGATTTCAGTTTCAAAATCTCTGTGAAAAAGCGTCAGAGAAGCTTCTCCGTTTAGAATCCAGCATATCTCACTGAACTGAAGAAGTGGTAGTTAGAAGGGAGTTAGAGCTGCAAGCAGTTTGGTTTGGCATATTAGACGCAAAATGACACTGCAAAGGCCTTCCAACAGGCTTGGAAAAGTGTGTTGTATATCTCTGCCAAACAGACTCCCCGGAGGTTGAGCTTTCAGAAGCTAGTTTAACTCTAAGGGAGGAAGCAGCAGAATGTGCCTCTCACATCTACCCTGTAGGAATTCAGGTTGGCAAGTTCTATGGGGAAGCCCATTGCTGCGTATGGTGGAAACGGCATGGGAGATTTCAGTTTCAAAATCTCTGTGAAAAAGCGTCAGAGAAGCTTCTCTGTTTAGAATCCAGCATATCTCACTGAACCGAAGAAGTGGTAGTTAGAAGGGAGTTAGAGCTGCAAGCAGTTTGGTTTGGGAAATTAGACGCGAAATGAAACTGCAAATGCCTTCCTACAGGCTTGGAAAAGTGTGTTCTACATCTCTGCCAAACAGACTCCCCGGAGGTTGAGCTTTCAGAAGCTAGTTTAACTCTAAGGGAGGAAGCAGCAGAATGTGCCTCTCACATCTAGCCTGTAGGAATTCAGGTTGGCAAGTTCTATGGGGAAGCCCATTGGCGCCTTTGTTGGAAACGGGTTTGGAAATTTCAGTTTCAAAATCTCTGTGAAAAAGCGTCAGAGAAGCTTCTCCGTTTAGAATCCAGCATATCTCACTGAACCGAAGAAGTGGTAGTTAGAAGGGAGTTAGAGCTGCAAGCAGTTTGGTTTGGGAAATTAGACGCGAAATGAACCTGCAAATGCCTTCCAACAGGCTTGGAAACGTGTGTTCTATATCTCTGCCAAACAGACTCCCCGGAGGTTGAGCTTTCAGAAGCTAGTTTAACTCTAAGGGAGGAAGCAGCAGAATGTGCCTCTCACATCTAGCCTGTAGGAATTCAGGTTGGCAAGTTCTATGGGGAAGCCCATTGCTGCCTATGGTGGAAACGGCATGGGAGATTTCAGTTTCAAAATCTCTGTGTAAAAGCGTCAGAGAAGCTTCTCCGTTTAGAATCCAGCATATCTCACTGAACCGAAGAAGTGGTAGTTAGAAGGGAGTTAGAGCTGCAAGCAGTTTGGTTTGGGAAATTAGACGCGAAATGAACCTGCAAATGCCTTCCAACAGGCTTGGAAACGTGTGTTCTATATCTCTGCCAAACAGACTCCCCGGAGGTTGAGCTTTCAGAAGCTAGTTTAACTCTAAGGGAGGAAGCAGCAGAATGTGCCTCTCACATCTAGCCTGTAGGAATTCAGGTTGGCAAGTTCTATGGGGAAGCCCATTGCTGCCTATGGTGGAAACGGCATGGGAGATTTCAGTTTCAAAATCTCTGTGAAAAGGCGTCAGAGAAGCTTCTCCGTTTAGAATCCAGCATATCTCACTGAACCGAAGAAGTGGTAGTTAGAAGGGAGTTAGAGCTGCAAGCAGTTTGGTTTGGGAAATTAGACGCGAAATGAAACTGCAAATGCCTTCCTACAGGCTTGGGAAAGTGTGTTCTATATCTCTGCCAAACAGACTCCCCGGAGGTTGAGCTTTCAGAAGCTAGTTTAACTCTAAGGGAGGAAGCAGCAGAATGTGCCTCTCACATCTAGCCTGTAGGAATTCAGGTTGGCAAGTTCTATGGGGAAGCCCATTGCTGCCTATGGTGGAAACGGCATGGGAGATTTCAGTTTCAAAATCTCTGTGAAAAAGCGTCAGAGAAGCTTCTCTGTTTAGAATCCAGCATATCTCACTGAACCGAAGAAGTGGTAGTTAGAAGGGAGTTAGAGCTGCAAGCAGTTTGGTTTGGGAAATTAGACGCGAAATGAAACTGCAAATGCCTTCCAACAGGCTTGGAAACGTGTGTTCTATATCTCTGCCAAACAGACTCCCCGGAGGTGGAGCTTTCAGAAGCTAGTTTAACTCTAAGGGAGGGAGCAGCAGAATGTGCCTCTCACATCTAGCCTGTAGGAATTCAGGTTGGCAAGTTCTATGGGGAAGCCCATTGGCGCCTTCGTTGGAAACGGGTTTGGAAATTTCAGTTTCAAAATCTCTGTGAAAAAGCGTCAGAGAAGCTTCCCCGTTTAGAATCCAGCAGATCTCAGTGAACCGAAGACGTGGTAGTTAGAAGGGAGTTAGAGCTGCAAGCAGTTTGGTTTGGGAAATTAGACGCGAAATGAAACTGCAAAGGCCTTCCAACAGGGTTGGAAAAGTGTGCTCTATATGTCTGCCAAACAGACTCCCCGGAGGTTGAGCTTTCAGAAGCAAGTTTAACTCTAAGGGAGGAAGCAGCAGAATGTGCCTCTCACATCTAGCCTGTAGGAATTCAGGTTGGCAAGTTCTATGGGGAAGCCCATTGCTGCCTATGGTGGAAACGGCATGGGAGATTTCAGTTTCAAAATCTCTGTGAAAAAGCGTCAGAGAAGCTTCTCCGTTTACAATCCAGCATATCTCACAGAACCGAGGAAGTGGTAGTTAGAAGGGAGTTAGAGCTGCAAGCAGTTTGGTTTGGGAAATTAGACGCGAAATGAAACTGAAAAATGCCTTCAAACAGGCTTGGAAAAGTGTGTTCTATATCTCTGCCAAACACACTCCCCGGAGGTTGAGCTTTCAGAAGCTAGTTTAACTCTAAGGGAGGAAGCAGCAGAATGTGCCTCTCACATCTAGCCTGTAGGAATTCAGGTTGGCAAGTTCTATGGGGAAGCCCATTGCTGCCTATGGTGGAAACGGCATGGGAGATTTCAGTTTCAAAATCTCTGTGAAAAAGCGTCAGAGAAGCTTCTCTGTTTAGAATCCAGCATATCTCACTGAACCGAAGAAGTGGTAGTTAGAAGGGAGTTAGAGCTGCAAGCAGTTTGCTTTGGGAAATTAGACGCGAAATGAAACTGCAAATGCCTTCCTACAGGCTTGGAAAAGTGTGTTCTACATCTCTGCCAAACAGACTCCCCGGAGGTTGAGCTTTCAGAAGCTAGTTTAACTCTAAGGGAGGAAGCAGCAGAATGTGCCTCTCACATCTAGCCTGTAGGAATTCAGGTTGGCAAGTTCTATGGGGAAGCCCATTGGCGCCTTCGTTGGAAACGGGTTTGGAAATTTCAGTTTCAAAATCTCTGTGAAAAAGCGTCAGAGAAGCTTCCCCGTTTAGAATCCAGCAGATCTCAGTGAACCGAAGACGTGGTAGTTAGAAGGGAGTTAGAGCTGCAAGCAGTTTGGTTTGGGAAATTAGACGCGAAATGAAACTGCAAAGGCCTTCCAACAGGCTTGGAAAAGTGTGTTCTATATCTCTGCCAAAGAGACTCCCCGGAGGTTGAGCTTTCAGAAGCTAGTTTACCTCTAAGGGAGGAAGCAGCAGAATGTGCCTCTCACATCTACCCTGTAGGAATTCAGGTTGGCAAGTTCTATGGGGAAGCCCATTGCTGCCTATGTTGGAAACGGCATGGGAGATTTCAGTTTCAAAATCTCTGTGAAAAAGCATCAGAGAAGCTTCTCCGTTTAGAATCCAGCATATCTCACTGAACCGAAGAAGTGGTAGTTAGAAGGGAGTTAGAGCTGCAAGCAGTTTGGTTTGGGAAATTAGACGCGAAATGAACCTGCAAATGCCTTCCAACAGGCTTGGAAACGTGTGTTCTATATCTCTGCCAAACAGACTCCCCGGAGGTTGAGCTTTCAGAAGCTAGTTTAACTCTAAGGGAGGAAGCAGCAGAATGTGCCTCTCACATCTACCCTGTAGGAATTCAGGTTGGCAAGTTCTATGGGGAAGCCCATTGCTGCCTATGTTGGAAACGGCATGGGAGATTTCAGCTTCAAAATCTCTGTGAAAAAGCGTCAGAGAAGCTTCTCCGTTTAGAATCCAGCATATCTCACTGAACCGAAGAAGTGGTAGTTAGAAGGGAGTTAGAGCTGCAAGCAGTTTGGTTTGGGAAATTAGACGCGAAATGAAACTGCAACTGCCTTCCTACAGGCTTGGAAAAGTGTGTTCTATATCTCTGCCAAACAGACTCCCCGGAGGTTGAGCTTTCAGAAGCTAGTTTAACTCTAAGGGAGGAAGCAGCAGAATGTGCCTCTCACATCTAGCCTGTAGGAATTCAGGTTGGCAAGTTCTATGGGGAAGCCCATTGCTGCCTATGGTGGAAACGGCATGGGAGATTTCAGTTTCAAAATCTCTGTGAAAAAGCGTCAGAGAAGCTTCTCCGTTTAGAATCCAGCATATCTCACAGAACCGAGGAAGTGGTAGTTAGAAGGGAGTTAGAGCTGCAAGCAGTTTGGTTTGGGAAATTAGACGCGAAATGAAACTGCAAATGCCTTCAAACAGGCTTGGAAAAGTGTGTTCTATATCTCTGCCAAACACACTCCCCGGAGGTTGAGCTTTCAGAAACTAGTTTAACTCTAAGGGAGGAAGCAGCAGAATGTGCCTCTCACATCTAGCATGTAGAAATTCAGGTTGGCAAGTTCTATGGGGAAGCCCATTGCTGCGTATGGTGGAAACGGCATGGGAGATTTCAGTTTCAAAATCTCTGTGAAAAAGCGTCGGAGAAGCTTCCCCGTTTAGAATCCAGCATATCTCACTGAACCGAAGAAGTGGTAGTTAGAAGGGAGTTAGAGCTGCAAGCAGTTTGCTTTGGGAAATTAGACGCGAAATCAAACTGCAAAGGCCTTCCAGCAGGCTTGGAAAAGTGTGTTCTATATCTCTGCCAAACAGACTCCCCGGAGGTTGAGCTTTCAGAAGCTAGTTTAACTCTAAGGGAGGAAGCAGCAGAATGTGCCTCTCAAATCTAGCCTGTAGGGATTCAGGTTGGCAAGTTCTATGGGGAAGCCCATTGCTGCCTATGGTGGAAACGGCATGGGAGATTTCAGTTTCAAAATATCTGTGAAAAAGCGTCAGAGAAGCTTCTCCGTTTAGAATCCAGCATATCTCACTGAACCGAAGAAGTGGTAGTTAGAAGGGAGTTAGAGCTGCAAGCAGTTTGGTTTGGGAAATTAGACGCGAAATGAACCTGCAAATGCCTTCCAACAGGCTTGGAAACGTGTGTTCTATATCTCTGACAAACAGACTTCCCGGAGGTTGAGCTTTCAGAAGCTAGTTTAACTCTAAGGGAGGAAGCAGCAGAATGTGCCTCTCACATCTAGCCTGTAGGAATTCAGGTTGGCAAGTTCTATGGGGAAGCCCATTGCTGCCTATGGTGGAAACGGCATGGGAGATTTCAGTTTCAAAATCTCTGTGAAAAAGCGTCAGAGAAGCTTCTCTGTTTAGAATCCAGCATATCTCACTGAACCGAAGAACTGGTAGTTAGAATGGAGTTAGAGCTGCAAGCAGTTTGGTTTGGGAAATTAGACGCGAAATGAAACTGCAAATGCCTTCCAACAGGCTTGGAAACGTGTGTTCTATATCTCTGCCAAACAGACTCCCCGGAGGTTGAGCTTTCAGAAGCTAGTTTAACTCTAAGGGAGGAAGCAGCAGAATGTGCCTCTCACATCTAGCCTGTAGGAATTCAGGTTGGCAAGTTCTATGGGGAAGCCCATTGCTGCCTATGGTGGAAACGGCATGGGAGATTTCAGTTTCAAAATCTCTGTGAAAAAGCGTCAGAGAAGCTTCTCCGTTTAGAATCCAGCATATCTCACAGAACCGAGGAAGTGGTAGTTAGAAGGGAGTTAGAGCTGCAAGCAGTTTGGTTTGGGAAATTAGACGCGAAATGAAACTGCAAATGCCTTGAAACAGGCTTGGAAAAGTGTGTTCTATATCTCTGCCAAACACACTCCCCGGAGGTTGAGCTTTCAGACGCTAGTTTAACTCTAAGGGAGGAAGCAGCAGAATGTGCCTCTCACATCTAGCATGTAGAAATTCAGGTTGGCAAGTTCTATGGGGAAGCCCAGTGCTGCGTATGGTGGAAACGGCATGGGAGATTTCAGTTTCAAAATCTCTGTGAAAAAGCGTCGGAGAAGCTTCCCCGTTTAGAATCCAGCATATCTCACTGAACCGAAGAAGTGGTAGTTAGAAGGGAGTTAGAGCTGCAAGCAGTTTGCTTTGGGAAATTAGACGCGAAATCAAACTGCAAAGGCCTTCCAGCAGGCTTGGAAAAGTGTGTTCTATATCTCTGCCAAACAGACTCCCCGGAGGTTGAGCTTTCAGAAGCTAGTTTAACTCTAAGGGAGGAAGCAGCAGAATGTGCCTCTCACATCTAGCCTGTAGGAATTCAGGTTGGCAAGTTCTATGGGGAAGCCCATTGCTGCCTATGGTGGAAACGGCATGGGAGATTTCAGTTTCAAAATCTCTGTGAAAAAGCGTCAGAGAAGCTTCTCCGTTTAGAATCCAGCATATCTCACAGAACCGAAGAAGTGGTAGTTAGAAGGGAGTTAGAGCTGCAAGCAGTTTGGTTTGGGAAATTAGACGCGAAATGAACCTGCAAATGCCTTCCAACAGGCTTGGAAACGTGTGTTCTATATCTCTGCCAAACAGACTCCCCGGAGGTTGAGCTTTCAGAAGCTAGTTTAACTCTAAGGGAGGAAGCAGCAGAATGTGCCTCTCACATCTAGCCTGTAGGAATTCAGGTTGGCAAGTTCTATGGGGAAGCCCATTGCTGCCTATGGTGGAAACGGCATGGGAGATTTCAGTTTCAAAATCTCTGTGAAAAAGCGTCAGAGAAGCTTCTCCGTTTAGAATCCAGCATATCTCACTGAACCGAAGAAGTGGTAGTTAGAAGGGAGTTAGAGCTGCAAGCAGTTTGGTTTGGGAAATTAGACGCGAAATGAACCTGCAAATGCCTTCCAACAGGCTTGGAAACGTGTGTTCTATATCTCTGCCAAACAGACTCCCCGGAGGTTGAGCTTTCAGAAGCTAGTTTAACTCTAAGGGAGGAAGCAGCAGAATGTGCCTCTCACATCTACCCTGTAGGAATTCAGGTTGGCAAGTTCTATGGGGAAGCCCATTGCTGCCTATGTTGGAAACGGCATGGGAGATTTCAGTTTCAAAATCTCTATGAAAAAGCGTCAGAGAAGCTTCTCCGTTTAGAATCCAGCATATCTCACTGAACCGAAGAAGTGGTAGTTAGAAGGGAGTTAGAGCTGCAAGCAGTTTGGTTTGGGAAATTAGACGCGAAATGAAACTGCAACTGCCTTCCTACAGGCTTGGAAAAGTGTGTTCTATATCTCTGCCAAACAGACTCCCCGGAGGTTGAGCTTTCAGAAGCTAGTTTAACTCTAAGGGAGGAAGCAGCAGAATGTGCCTCTCACATCTAGCCTGTAGGAATTCAGGTTGGCAAGTTCTATGGGGAAGCCCATTGCTGCCTATGGTGGAAACGGCATGGGAGATTTCAGTTTCAAAATCTCTGTGAAAAAGCGTCAGAGAAGCTTCTCCGTTTAGAATCCAGCATATCTCACAGAACCGAGGAAGTGGTAGTTAGAAGGGAGTTAGAGCTGCAAGCAGTTTGGTTTGGGAAATTAGACGCGAAATGAAACTGCAAATGCCTTCAAACAGGCTCGGAAAAGTGTGTTCTATATCTCTGCCAAACACACTCCCCGGAGGTTGAGCTTTCAGAAGCTACTTTAACTCTAAGGGAGGAAGCAGCAGAATGTGCCTCTCACATCTAGCATGTAGAAATTCAGGTTGGCAAGTTCTATGGGGAAGCCCATTGCTGCGTATGGTGGAAACGGCATGGGAGATTTCAGTTTCAAAATCTCTGTGAAAAAGCGTCGGAGAAGCTTCCCCGTTGAGAATCCAGCATATCTCACTGAACCGAAGAAGTGGTAGTTAGAAGGGAGTTAGAGCTGCAAGCAGTTTGCTTTGGGAAATTAGACGCGAAATCAAACTGCAAAGGCCTTCCAGCAGGCTTGGAAAAGTGTGTTCTATATCTCTGCCAAACAGACTCCCCGGAGGTTGAGCTTTCAGAAGCTAGTTTAACTCTAAGGGAGGAAGCAGCAGAATGTGCCTCTCAAATCTAGCCTGTAGGAATTCAGGTTGGCAAGTTCTATGGGGAAGCCCATTGCTGCGTATGGTGGAAACGGCATGGGAGATTTCAGTTTCAAAATCTCTGTGAAAAAGCGTCAGAGAAGCTTCTCCGTTTAGAATCCAGCATATCTCACTGAACCGAAGAAGTGGTAGTTAGAAGGGAGTTAGAGCTGCAAGCAGTTTGGTTTGGGAAATTAGACGCGAAATGAACCTGCAAATGCCTTCCAACAGGCTTGGAAACGTGTGTTCTATATCTCTGCCAAACAGACTCCCCGGAGGTTGAGCTTTCAGAAGCTAGTTTAACTCTAAGGGAGGAAGCAGCAGAATGTGCCTCTCACATCTACCCTGTAGGAATTCAGGTTGGCAAGTTCTATGGGGAAGCCCATTGCTGCCTATGGTGGAAACGGCATGGGAGATTTCAGTTTCAAAATCTCTGTGAAAAAGCGTCAGAGAAGCTTCTCTGTTTAGAATCCAGCATATCTCACTGAACCGAAGAACTGGTAGTTAGAAGGGAGTTAGAGCTGCAAGCAGTTTGGTTTGGGAAATTAGACGCGAAATGAAACTGCAAATGCCTTCCAACAGGCTTGGAAACGTGTGTTCTATATCTCTGCCAAACAGACTCCCCGGAGGTTGAGCTTTCAGAAGCTAGTTTAACTCTAAGGGAGGAAGCAGCAGAATGTGCCTCTCACATCTACCCTGTAGGAATTCAGGTTGGCAAGTTCTATGGGGAAGCCCATTGCTGCCTATGGTGGAAACGGCATGGGAGATTTCAGTTTCAAAATCTCTGTGAAAAAGCGTCAGAGAAGCTTCTCTGTTTAGAATCCAGCATATCTCACTGAACCGAAGAAGTGGTAGTTAGAAGGGAGTTAGAGCTGCAAGCAGTTTGGTTTGGGAAATTAGACGCGAAATGAAACTGCAAATGCCTTCCTACAGGCTTGGAAAAGTGTGTTCTACATCTCTGCCAAACAGACTCCCCGGAGGTTGAGCTTTCAGAAGCTAGTTTAACTCTAAGGGAGGAAGAAGCAGAATGTGCCTCTCACATCTAGCCTGTAGGAATTCAGGTTGGCAAGTTCTATGGGGAAGCCCATTGGCGCCTTTGTTGGAAACGGGTTTGGAAATTTCAGTTTCAAAATCTCTGTGAAAAAGCGTCAGAGAAGCTTCCCCGTTTAGAATCCAGCAGATCTCAGTGAACCGAAGACGTGGTAGTTAGAAGGGAGTTAGAGCTGCAAGCAGTTTGGTTTGGGAAATTAGACGCGAAATGAAACTGCAACTGCCTTCCTACAGGCTTGGAAAAGTGTGTTCTATATCTCTGCCAAACAGACTCCCCGGAGGTTGAGCTTTCAGAAGCTAGTTTAACTCTAAGGGAGGAAGCAGCAGAATGTGCCTCTCACATCTAGCCTGTAGGAATTCAGGTTGGCAAGTTCTATGGGGAAGCCCATTGCTGCCTATGGTGGAAACGGCATGGGAGATTTCAGTTTCAAAATCTCTGTGAAAAAGCGTCAGAGAAGCTTCTCTCTTTAGAATCCAGCATATCTAACTGAACCGAAGAAGTGGTAGTTAGAAGGGAGTTAGAGCTGCAAGCAGTTTGGTTTGGGAAATTAGACGCAAATGCCTTCCAACAGGCTTGGAAACGTGTGTTCTATATCTCTGCCAAACAGACTCCCCGGAGGTTGAGCTTTCAGAAGCTAGTATAACTCTAAGGGAGTAAGCAGCAGAATGTGCCTCTCACATCTAGACTGTAGGAATTCAGGTTGGCAAGTTCTATGGGGAAGCCCATTGCTGCCTATGGTGGAAACGGCATGGGAGATTTCAGTTTCAAAATCTCTGTGAAAAAGCGTCAGAGAAGCTTCTCCGTTTAGAATCCAGCATATCTCACTGAACCGAAGAAGTGGTAGTTAGAAGGGAGTTAGAGCTGCAAGCAGTTTGGTTTGGGAAATTAGACGCGAAATGAACCTGCAAATGCCTTCCAACAGGCTTGGAAACGTGTGTTCTATATCTCTGACAAACAGACTTCCCGGAGGGTGAGCTTTCAGAAGCTAGTTTAACTCTAAGGGAGGAAGCAGCAGAATGTGCCTCTCACATCTAGCCTGTAGGAATTCAGGTTGGCAAGTTCTCTGGGGAAGCCCATTGCTGCCTATGGTGGAAACGGCATGGGAGATTTCAGTTTCAAAATCTCTGTGAAAAAGCGTCCGAGAAGCTTCTCCGTTTAGAATCCAGCATATCTCACTGAACTGAAGAAGTGGTAGTTAGAAGGGAGTTAGAGCTGCAAGCAGTTTGGTTTGGGAAATTAGACGCGAAATGAACCTGCAAAGGCCTTCCAACAGGCTTGGAAACGTGTGTTCTATATCTCTGCCAAACAGACTCCCCGGAGGTTGAGCTTTCAGAAGCAAGTTTAACTCTAAGGGAGGAAGCAGCAGAATGTGCCTCTCACATCTAGACTGTAGGAATTCAGGTTGGCAAATTCTATGGGGAAGCCCATTGCTGCCTATGGTGGAAACGGCATGGGAGATTTCAGTTTCAAAATCTCTGTGCAAAAGCGTCAGAGAAGCTTCTCCATTTAGAATCCAGCATATCTCACTGAACCGAAGAAGTGGTAGTTAGAAGGGAGTTAGAGCTGCAAGCAGTTTGGTTTTGGAATTGAGAGGCGAAATGAAACTGCAAATGCCTTCCAACAAGCTTGGAAAAATGTGTTCTATATCTCTGCCAAACACACTCCCTGGAGGTTGAGCTTTCCGAAGCTAGTTTAACTCTAAGGGAGGAAGCAGCAGAATGTGCCTCTCACATCTAGCCTGTAGGAATTCAGGTTGGCAAGTTCTATGGGGAAGCCCATTGGCGCCTTCGTTGGAAACGGGTTGGGAAATTTCAGTTTCAAAATCTCTGTGAAAAAGCGTCAGAGAAGCTTCTCCGTTTAGAATCCAGCATATCTCACTGAACCGAAGAAGTGGTAGTTAGAAGGGAGTTAGAGCTGCAAGCAGTTTGCTTTGGGAAATTAGACGCGAAATCAAACTGCAAAGGCCTTCCAGCAGGCTTGGAAAAGTGTGTTCTATATCTCTGCCAAACAGACTCCCCGGAGCTTGAGCTTTCAGAAGCAAGTTTCCCTCTAAGGGAGGAAGCAGCAGAATGTGCCTCTCACATCTAGCCTGTAGGAATTCAGGTTGGCAAGTTCTATGGGGAAGCCCATTGCTGCCTATGGTGGAAACGGCATGGGAGATTTCAGTTTCAAAATCTCTGTGAAAAAGTGTCAGAGAAGCTTCTCCGTTTAGAATCCAGCATATCTCAAAGAAGCGAAGAAATGGTAGATAGAAGGGAGTTAGAGCTGCAAGCAGTTTGGTTTGGAAATTTAGACGCGAAATGAAACTGCAAATGCCTTCCAACAGGCTTGGAAAAGTGTGTTCTATATCTCTGCCAAAGAGACTCCCCGGAGGTTGAGCTTTCAGAAGCAAGCTTAACTCTTTGGGAGGAAGCAGCAGAATGTGCCTCTCACATCTAGCCTGTAGGAATTCAGGTTGGCAAGTTCTATGGGGAAGCCCATTGCTGCCTATGGTGGAAACGGCATGGGAGATTTCAGTTTCAAAATCTCTGTGAAAAAGCGTCAGAGAAGCTTCTCCGTTTAGAATCCAGCATATCTCACTGAACTGAAGAAGTGGTAGTTAGAAGGGAGTTAGAGCTGCAAGCAGTTTTGTTTGGCATATTAGACGCAAAATGACACTGCAAAGGCCTTCCAACAGGCTTGGAAAAGTGTGTTGTATATCTCTGCCAAACAGACTCCCCGGAGTTTGAGCTTTCAGAAGCAAGTTTATCTCTTAGGGTTGAAGCAGCAGAATGTGCCTCTCACATCTAGCCTGTAGGAATTCAGGTTGGCAAGTTCTATGGGGAAGCCCATTGCTGCCTATGGTGGAAACGGCATGGGAGATTTCAGTTTCAAAATCTCTGTGAAAAAGCGTCAGAGAAGCTTCTCCGTTTAGAATCCAGCATACCTCACAGAACCGAGGAAGTGGTAGTTAGAAGGGAGTTAGAGCTGCAAGCAGTTTGGTTTGGGAAATTAGACGCGAAATGAAACTGCAAATGCCTTCAAACAGGCTTAGAAAAGTGTGTTCTATATCTCTGCCAAACACACTCCCCGGAGGTTGAGCTTTCAGAAGCTAGTTTAACTCTAAGGGAGGAAGCAGCAGAATGTGCCTCTCACATCTAGCATGTAGAAATTCAGGTTGGCAAGTTCTATGGGGAAGCCCATTGCTGCGTATGGTGGAAACGGCATGGGAGATTTCAGTTTCAAAATCTCTGTGAAAAAGCGTCAGAGAAGCTTCTCCGTTTAGAATCCATCATATCTCACTGAACCGAAGAAGTGGTAGTTAGAAGGGAGTTAGAGCTGCAAGCAGTTTGCTTTCGGAAATTAGACGCGAAATCAAACTGCAAAGGTCTTCCAGCAGGCTTGAAAAGTGTGTTCTATATCTCTGCCAAACAGACTCCCCGGAGGTTGAGCTTTCAGAAGCTAGTTTAACTCTAAGGGAGGAAGCAGCAGAATGTGCCTCTCAAATCTAGCCTGTAGGAATTCAGGTTGGCAAGTTCTATGGGGAAGCCCATTGCTGCGTATGGTGGAAACGGCATGGGAGATTTCAGTTTCAAAATCTCTGTGAAAAAGCGTCAGAGAAGCTTCTCCGTTTAGAATCCATCATATCTCACTGAACCGAAGAAGTGGTAGTTAGAAGGGAGTTAGAGCTGCAAGCAGTTTGGTTTGGGAAATTAGACGCGAAATGAAACTGCAAATGCCTTCCAACAGGCTTGGAAACGTGTGTTCTATATCTCTGCCAAACAGACTCCCCGGAGGTTGAGCTTTCAGAAGCTAGTTTAACTCTAAGGGAGGAAGCAGCAGAATGTGCCTCTCACATCTACCCTGTAGGAATTCAGGTTGGCAAGTTCTATGGGGAAGCCCATTGCTGCCTATTGTGGAAACGGCATGGGAGATTTCAGTTTCAAAATCTCTGTGAAAAAGCGTCAGAGAAGCTTCTCTGTTTAGAATCCAGCATATCTCACTGAACCGAAGAAGTGGTAGTTAGAAGGGAGTTAGAGCTGCAAGCAGTTTGGTTTGGGAAATTAGACGCGAAATGAAACTGCAAATGCCTTCCTACAGGCTTGGAAAAGTGTGTTCTACATCTCTGCCAAACAGACTCCCCGGAGGTTGAGCTTTCAGAAGCTAGTTTAACTCTAAGGGAGGAAGCAGCAGAATGTGCCTCTCACATCTAGCCTGTAGGAATTCAGGTTGGCAAGTTCTATGGGGAAGCCCATTGGCGCCTTCGTTGGAAACGGGTTTGGAAATTTCAGTTTCAAAATCTCTGTGAAAAAGCGTCACAGAAGCTTCCCCGTTTAGAATCCAGCAGATCTCAGTGAACCGAAGACGTGGTAGTTAGAAGGGAGTTAGAGCTGCAAGCAGTTTGTTTTGGGAAATTAGACGCGAAATGAAACTGCAAAGGCCTTCCAACAGGCTTGGAAAAGTGTGTTCTATATCTCTGCCAAACAGACTCCCCGGAGGTTGAGCTTTCAGAAGCTAGTTTAACTCTAAGGGAGGAAGCAGCAGAATGTGCCTCTCACATCTAGCCTGTAGGAATTCAGGTTGGCAAGTTCTATGGGGAAGCCCATTGCTGCCTATGGTGGAAACGGCATGGGAGATTTCAGTTTCAAAATCTCTGTGAAAAAGCGTCAGAGGAGCTTCTCCGTTTAGAATCCAGCATATCTCACTGAACCGAAGAAGTGGTAGTTAGAAGGGAGTTAGAGCTGCAAGCAGTTTGGTTTGGGAAATTAGACGCGAAATGAAACTGCAAAGGCCTTCCAACAGGGTTGGAAAAGTGTGTTCTATATGTCTGCCAAACAGACTCCCCGGAGGTTGAGCTTTCAGAAGCAAGTTTAACTCTAAGGGAGGAAGCAGCAGAATGTGCCTCTCACATCTACCCTGTAGGAATTCAGGTTGGCAAGTTCTATGGGGAAGCCCATTGCTGCCTATGGTGGAAACGGCATGGGAGATTTCAGTTTCAAAATCTCTGTGAAAAAGCGTCAGAGAAGCTTCTCCGTTTAGAATCCAGCATATCTCACTGAACCGAAGAAGTGGTAGTTAGAAGGGAGTTAGAGCTGCAAGCAGTTTGGTTTGGGAAATTAGACGCGAAATGAAACTGCAACTGCCTTCCTACAGGCTTGGAAAAGTGTGTTCTATATCTCTGCCAAACAGACTCCCCGGAGGTTGAGCTTTCAGAAGCTAGTTTAACTCTAAGGGAGGAAGCAGCAGAATGTGCCTCTCACATCTACCCTGTAGGAATTCAGGTTGGCAAGTTCTATGGGGAAGCCCATTGCTGCCTATGGTGGAAACGGCATGGGAGATTTCAGTTTCAAAATCTCTGTGAAAAAGCGTCAGAGAAGCTTCTCTGTTTAGAATCCAGCATATCTCACTGAACCGAAGAAGTGGTAGTTAGAAGGGAGTTAGAGCTGCAAGCAGTTTGGTTTGGGAAATTAGACGCGAAATGAAACTGCAAATGCCTTCCTACAGGCTTGGAAAAGTGTATTCTACATCTCTGCCAAACAGACTCCCCGGAGGTTGAGCTTTCAGAAGCTAGTTTAACTCTAAGGGAGGAAGCAGCAGAATGTGCCTCTCACATCTAGCCTGTAGGAATTCAGGTTGGCAAGTTCTATGGGGAAGCCCATTGGCGCCTTCTTTGGAAATGGGTTTGGAAATTTCAGTTTCAAAATCTCTGTGAAAAAGCGTCAGAGCAGCTTCCCCGTTTAGAATCCAGCATATCTCAGTGAACCGAAGACGTGGTAGTTAGAAGGGAGTTAGAGCTGCAAGCAGTTTGGTTTGGGAAATTAGACGCGAAATCAAACTGCAAAGGCCTTCCAACAGGGTTGGAAAAGTGTGTTCTATATGTCTGCCAAACAGACTCCCCGGAGGTTGAGCTTTCAGAAGCAAGTTTAACTCTAAGGGAGGAAGCAGCAGAATGTGCCTCTCACATCTAGCCTGTAGGAATTCAGGTTGGCAAGTTCTATGGGGAAGCCCATTGCTGCCTATGGTGGAAACGGCATGGGAGATTTCAGTTTCAAAATCTCTGTGAAAAAGCGTCAGAGAAGCTTCTCCGTTTAGAATCCAGCATATCTCACTGAACCGAAGAAGTGGTAGTTAGAAGGGAGTTAGAGCTGCAAGCAGTTTGGTTTGGGAAATTAGACGCGAAATGAACCTGCAAATGCCTTCCAACAGGCTTGGAAACGTGTGTTCTATATCTCTGCCAAACAGACTCCCTGGAGGTTGAGCTTTCAGAAGCTAGTTTAACTCTAAGGGAGGAAGCAGCAGAATGTGCCTCTCACATCTACCCTGTAGGAATTCAGGTTGGCAAGTTCTATGGGGAAGCCCATTGCTGCCTATGGTGGAAACGGCATGGGAGATTTCAGTTTCAAAATCTCTGTGAAAAAGCGTCAGAGAAGCTTCTCTGTTTAGAATCCAGCATATCTCACTGAACCGAAGAACTGGTAGTTAGAATGGAGTTAGAGCTGCAAGCAGTTTGGTTTGGGAAATTAGACGCGAAATGAAACTGCAAATGCCTTCCAACAGGCTTGGAAACGTGTGTTCTATATCTCTGCCAAACAGACTCCCCGGAGGTTGAGCTTTCAGAAGCTAGTTTAACTCTAAGGGAGGAAGCAGCAGAATGTGCCTCTCACATCTAGCCTGTAGGAATTCAGGTTGGCAAGTTCTATGGGGAAGCCCATTGCTGCCTATGGTGGAAACGGCATGGGAGATTTCAGTTTCAAAATCTCTGTGAAAAAGCGTCAGAGAAGCTTCTCCGTTTAGAATCCAGCATATCTCACAGAACCGAGGAAGTGGTAGTTAGAAGGGAGTTAGAGCTGCAAGCAGTTTGGTTTGGGAAATTAGACGCGAAATGAAACTGCAAATGCCTTGAAACAGGCTTGGAAAAGTGTGTTCTATATCTCTGCCAAACACACTCCCCGGAGGTTGAGCTTTCAGACGCTAGTTTAACTCTAAGGGAGGAAGCAGCAGAATGTGCCTCTCACATCTAGCATGTAGAAATTCAGGTTGGCAAGTTCTATGGGGAAGCCCAGTGCTGCGTATGGTGGAAACGGCATGGGAGATTTCAGTTTCAAAATCTCTGTGAAAAAGCGTCGGAGAAGCTTCCCCGTTTAGAATCCAGCATATCTCACTGAACCGAAGAAGTGGTAGTTAGAAGGGAGTTAGAGCTGCAAGCAGTTTGCTTTGGGAAATTAGACGCGAAATCAAACTGCAAAGGCCTTCCAGCAGGCTTGGAAAAGTGTGTTCTATATCTCTGCCAAACAGACTCCCCGGAGGTTGAGCTTTCAGAAGCTAGTTTAACTCTAAGGGAGGAAGCAGCAGAATGTGCCTCTCACATCTAGCCTGTAGGAATTCAGGTTGGCAAGTTCTATGGGGAAGCCCATTGCTGCCTATGGTGGAAACGGCATGGGAGATTTCAGTTTCAAAATCTCTGTGAAAAAGCGTCAGAGAAGCTTCTCCGTTTAGAATCCAGCATATCTCACAGAACCGAAGAAGTGGTAGTTAGAAGGGAGTTAGAGCTGCAAGCAGTTTGGTTTGGGAAATTAGACGCGAAATGAACCTGCAAATGCCTTCCAACAGGCTTGGAAACGTGTGTTCTATATCTCTGCCAAACAGACTCCCCGGAGGTTGAGCTTTCAGAAGCTAGTTTAACTCTAAGGGAGGAAGCAGCAGAATGTGCCTCTCACATCTAGCCTGTAGGAATTCAGGTTGGCAAGTTCTATGGGGAAGCCCATTGCTGCCTATGGTGGAAACGGCATGGGAGATTTCAGTTTCAAAATCTCTGTGAAAAAGCGTCAGAGAAGCTTCTCCGTTTAGAATCCAGCATATCTCACTGAACCGAAGAAGTGGTAGTTAGAAGGGAGTTAGAGCTGCAAGCAGTTTGGTTTGGGAAATTAGACGCGAAATGAACCTGCAAATGCCTTCCAACAGGCTTGGAAACGTGTGTTCTATATCTCTGCCAAACAGACTCCCCGGAGGTTGAGCTTTCAGAAGCTAGTTTAACTCTAAGGGAGGAAGCAGCAGAATGTGCCTCTCACATCTACCCTGTAGGAATTCAGGTTGGCAAGTTCTATGGGGAAGCCCATTGCTGCCTATGTTGGAAACGGCATGGGAGATTTCAGTTTCAAAATCTCTATGAAAAAGCGTCAGAGAAGCTTCTCCGTTTAGAATCCAGCATATCTCACTGAACCGAAGAAGTGGTAGTTAGAAGGGAGTTAGAGCTGCAAGCAGTTTGGTTTGGGAAATTAGACGCGAAATGAAACTGCAACTGCCTTCCTACAGGCTTGGAAAAGTGTGTTCTATATCTCTGCCAAACAGACTCCCCGGAGGTTGAGCTTTCAGAAGCTAGTTTAACTCTAAGGGAGGAAGCAGCAGAATGTGCCTCTCACATCTAGCCTGTAGGAATTCAGGTTGGCAAGTTCTATGGGGAAGCCCATTGCTGCCTATGGTGGAAACGGCATGGGAGATTTCAGTTTCAAAATCTCTGTGAAAAAGCGTCAGAGAAGCTTCTCCGTTTAGAATCCAGCATATCTCACAGAACCGAGGAAGTGGTAGTTAGAAGGGAGTTAGAGCTGCAAGCAGTTTGGTTTGGGAAATTAGACGCGAAATGAAACTGCAAATGCCTTCAAACAGGCTCGGAAAAGTGTGTTCTATATCTCTGCCAAACACACTCCCCGGAGGTTGAGCTTTCAGAAGCTACTTTAACTCTAAGGGAGGAAGCAGCAGAATGTGCCTCTCACATCTAGCATGTAGAAATTCAGGTTGGCAAGTTCTATGGGGAAGCCCATTGCTGCGTATGGTGGAAACGGCATGGGAGATTTCAGTTTCAAAATCTCTGTGAAAAAGCGTCGGAGAAGCTTCCCCGTTGAGAATCCAGCATATCTCACTGAACCGAAGAAGTGGTAGTTAGAAGGGAGTTAGAGCTGCAAGCAGTTTGCTTTGGGAAATTAGACGCGAAATCAAACTGCAAAGGCCTTCCAGCAGGCTTGGAAAAGTGTGTTCTATATCTCTGCCAAACAGACTCCCCGGAGGTTGAGCTTTCAGAAGCTAGTTTAACTCTAAGGGAGGAAGCAGCAGAATGTGCCTCTCAAATCTAGCCTGTAGGAATTCAGGTTGGCAAGTTCTATGGGGAAGCCCATTGCTGCGTATGGTGGAAACGGCATGGGAGATTTCAGTTTCAAAATCTCTGTGAAAAAGCGTCAGAGAAGCTTCTCCGTTTAGAATCCAGCATATCTCACTGAACCGAAGAAGTGGTAGTTAGAAGGGAGTTAGAGCTGCAAGCAGTTTGGTTTGGGAAATTAGACGCGAAATGAACCTGCAAATGCCTTCCAACAGGCTTGGAAACGTGTGTTCTATATCTCTGCCAAACAGACTCCCCGGAGGTTGAGCTTTCAGAAGCTAGTTTAACTCTAAGGGAGGAAGCAGCAGAATGTGCCTCTCACATCTACCCTGTAGGAATTCAGGTTGGCAAGTTCTATGGGGAAGCCCATTGCTGCCTATGGTGGAAACGGCATGGGAGATTTCAGTTTCAAAATCTCTGTGAAAAAGCGTCAGAGAAGCTTCTCTGTTTAGAATCCAGCATATCTCACTGAACCGAAGAACTGGTAGTTAGAAGGGAGTTAGAGCTGCAAGCAGTTTGGTTTGGGAAATTAGACGCGAAATGAAACTGCAAATGCCTTCCAACAGGCTTGGAAACGTGTGTTCTATATCTCTGCCAAACAGACTCCCCGGAGGTTGAGCTTTCAGAAGCTAGTTTAACTCTAAGGGAGGAAGCAGCAGAATGTGCCTCTCACATCTACCCTGTAGGAATTCAGGTTGGCAAGTTCTATGGGGAAGCCCATTGCTGCCTATGGTGGAAACGGCATGGGAGATTTCAGTTTCAAAATCTCTGTGAAAAAGCGTCAGAGAAGCTTCTCTGTTTAGAATCCAGCATATCTCACTGAACCGAAGAAGTGGTAGTTAGAAGGGAGTTAGAGCTGCAAGCAGTTTGGTTTGGGAAATTAGACGCGAAATGAAACTGCAAATGCCTTCCTACAGGCTTGGAAAAGTGTGTTCTACATCTCTGCCAAACAGACTCCCCGGAGGTTGAGCTTTCAGAAGCTAGTTTAACTCTAAGGGAGGAAGAAGCAGAATGTGCCTCTCACATCTAGCCTGTAGGAATTCAGGTTGGCAAGTTCTATGGGGAAGCCCATTGGCGCCTTTGTTGGAAACGGGTTTGGAAATTTCAGTTTCAAAATCTCTGTGAAAAAGCGTCAGAGAAGCTTCCCCGTTTAGAATCCAGCAGATCTCAGTGAACCGAAGACGTGGTAGTTAGAAGGGAGTTAGAGCTGCAAGCAGTTTGGTTTGGGAAATTAGACGCGAAATGAAACTGCAACTGCCTTCCTACAGGCTTGGAAAAGTGTGTTCTATATCTCTGCCAAACAGACTCCCCGGAGGTTGAGCTTTCAGAAGCTAGTTTAACTCTAAGGGAGGAAGCAGCAGAATGTGCCTCTCACATCTAGCCTGTAGGAATTCAGGTTGGCAAGTTCTATGGGGAAGCCCATTGCTGCCTATGGTGGAAACGGCATGGGAGATTTCAGTTTCAAAATCTCTGTGAAAAAGCGTCAGAGAAGCTTCTCTCTTTAGAATCCAGCATATCTAACTGAACCGAAGAAGTGGTAGTTAGAAGGGAGTTAGAGCTGCAAGCAGTTTGGTTTGGGAAATTAGACGCAAATGCCTTCCAACAGGCTTGGAAACGTGTGTTCTATATCTCTGCCAAACAGACTCCCCGGAGGTTGAGCTTTCAGAAGCTAGTATAACTCTAAGGGAGTAAGCAGCAGAATGTGCCTCTCACATCTAGACTGTAGGAATTCAGGTTGGCAAGTTCTATGGGGAAGCCCATTGCTGCCTATGGTGGAAACGGCATGGGAGATTTCAGTTTCAAAATCTCTGTGAAAAAGCGTCAGAGAAGCTTCTCCGTTTAGAATCCAGCATATCTCACTGAACCGAAGAAGTGGTAGTTAGAAGGGAGTTAGAGCTGCAAGCAGTTTGGTTTGGGAAATTAGACGCGAAATGAACCTGCAAATGCCTTCCAACAGGCTTGGAAACGTGTGTTCTATATCTCTGACAAACAGACTTCCCGGAGGGTGAGCTTTCAGAAGCTAGTTTAACTCTAAGGGAGGAAGCAGCAGAATGTGCCTCTCACATCTAGCCTGTAGGAATTCAGGTTGGCAAGTTCTCTGGGGAAGCCCATTGCTGCCTATGGTGGAAACGGCATGGGAGATTTCAGTTTCAAAATCTCTGTGAAAAAGCGTCCGAGAAGCTTCTCCGTTTAGAATCCAGCATATCTCACTGAACTGAAGAAGTGGTAGTTAGAAGGGAGTTAGAGCTGCAAGCAGTTTGGTTTGGGAAATTAGACGCGAAATGAACCTGCAAAGGCCTTCCAACAGGCTTGGAAACGTGTGTTCTATATCTCTGCCAAACAGACTCCCCGGAGGTTGAGCTTTCAGAAGCAAGTTTAACTCTAAGGGAGGAAGCAGCAGAATGTGCCTCTCACATCTAGACTGTAGGAATTCAGGTTGGCAAATTCTATGGGGAAGCCCATTGCTGCCTATGGTGGAAACGGCATGGGAGATTTCAGTTTCAAAATCTCTGTGCAAAAGCGTCAGAGAAGCTTCTCCATTTAGAATCCAGCATATCTCACTGAACCGAAGAAGTGGTAGTTAGAAGGGAGTTAGAGCTGCAAGCAGTTTGGTTTTGGAATTGAGAGGCGAAATGAAACTGCAAATGCCTTCCAACAAGCTTGGAAAAATGTGTTCTATATCTCTGCCAAACACACTCCCTGGAGGTTGAGCTTTCCGAAGCTAGTTTAACTCTAAGGGAGGAAGCAGCAGAATGTGCCTCTCACATCTAGCCTGTAGGAATTCAGGTTGGCAAGTTCTATGGGGAAGCCCATTGGCGCCTTCGTTGGAAACGGGTTGGGAAATTTCAGTTTCAAAATCTCTGTGAAAAAGCGTCAGAGAAGCTTCTCCGTTTAGAATCCAGCATATCTCACTGAACCGAAGAAGTGGTAGTTAGAAGGGAGTTAGAGCTGCAAGCAGTTTGCTTTGGGAAATTAGACGCGAAATCAAACTGCAAAGGCCTTCCAGCAGGCTTGGAAAAGTGTGTTCTATATCTCTGCCAAACAGACTCCCCGGAGCTTGAGCTTTCAGAAGCAAGTTTCCCTCTAAGGGAGGAAGCAGCAGAATGTGCCTCTCACATCTAGCCTGTAGGAATTCAGGTTGGCAAGTTCTATGGGGAAGCCCATTGCTGCCTATGGTGGAAACGGCATGGGAGATTTCAGTTTCAAAATCTCTGTGAAAAAGTGTCAGAGAAGCTTCTCCGTTTAGAATCCAGCATATCTCAAAGAAGCGAAGAAATGGTAGATAGAAGGGAGTTAGAGCTGCAAGCAGTTTGGTTTGGGAAATTAGACGCGAAATGAACCTGCAAATGCCTTCCAACAGGCTTGGAAACGTGTGTTCTATATCTCTGCCAAACAGACTCCCTGGAGGTTGAGCTTTCAGAAGCTAGTTTAACTCTAAGGGAGGAAGCAGCAGAATGTGCCTCTCACATCTACCCTGTAGGAATTCAGGTTGGCAAGTTCTATGGGGAAGCCCATTGCTGCCTATGGTGGAAACGGCATGGGAGATTTCAGTTTCAAAATCTCTGTGAAAAAGCGTCAGAGAAGCTTCTCTGTTTAGAATCCAGCATATCTCACTGAACCGAAGAACTGGTAGTTAGAATGGAGTTAGAGCTGCAAGCAGTTTGGTTTGGGAAATTAGACGCGAAATGAAACTGCAAATGCCTTCCAACAGGCTTGGAAACGTGTGTTCTATATCTCTGCCAAACAGACTCCCCGGAGGTTGAGCTTTCAGAAGCTAGTTTAACTCTAAGGGAGGAAGCAGCAGAATGTGCCTCTCACATCTAGCCTGTAGGAATTCAGGTTGGCAAGTTCTATGGGGAAGCCCATTGCTGCCTATGGTGGAAACGGCATGGGAGATTTCAGTTTCAAAATCTCTGTGAAAAAGCGTCAGAGAAGCTTCTCCGTTTAGAATCCAGCATATCTCACAGAACCGAGGAAGTGGTAGTTAGAAGGGAGTTAGAGCTGCAAGCAGTTTGGTTTGGGAAATTAGACGCGAAATGAAACTGCAAATGCCTTGAAACAGGCTTGGAAAAGTGTGTTCTATATCTCTGCCAAACACACTCCCCGGAGGTTGAGCTTTCAGACGCTAGTTTAACTCTAAGGGAGGAAGCAGCAGAATGTGCCTCTCACATCTAGCATGTAGAAATTCAGGTTGGCAAGTTCTATGGGGAAGCCCAGTGCTGCGTATGGTGGAAACGGCATGGGAGATTTCAGTTTCAAAATCTCTGTGAAAAAGCGTCGGAGAAGCTTCCCCGTTTAGAATCCAGCATATCTCACTGAACCGAAGAAGTGGTAGTTAGAAGGGAGTTAGAGCTGCAAGCAGTTTGCTTTGGGAAATTAGACGCGAAATCAAACTGCAAAGGCCTTCCAGCAGGCTTGGAAAAGTGTGTTCTATATCTCTGCCAAACAGACTCCCCGGAGGTTGAGCTTTCAGAAGCTAGTTTAACTCTAAGGGAGGAAGCAGCAGAATGTGCCTCTCACATCTAGCCTGTAGGAATTCAGGTTGGCAAGTTCTATGGGGAAGCCCATTGCTGCCTATGGTGGAAACGGCATGGGAGATTTCAGTTTCAAAATCTCTGTGAAAAAGCGTCAGAGAAGCTTCTCCGTTTAGAATCCAGCATATCTCACAGAACCGAAGAAGTGGTAGTTAGAAGGGAGTTAGAGCTGCAAGCAGTTTGGTTTGGGAAATTAGACGCGAAATGAACCTGCAAATGCCTTCCAACAGGCTTGGAAACGTGTGTTCTATATCTCTGCCAAACAGACTCCCCGGAGGTTGAGCTTTCAGAAGCTAGTTTAACTCTAAGGGAGGAAGCAGCAGAATGTGCCTCTCACATCTAGCCTGTAGGAATTCAGGTTGGCAAGTTCTATGGGGAAGCCCATTGCTGCCTATGGTGGAAACGGCATGGGAGATTTCAGTTTCAAAATCTCTGTGAAAAAGCGTCAGAGAAGCTTCTCCGTTTAGAATCCAGCATATCTCACTGAACCGAAGAAGTGGTAGTTAGAAGGGAGTTAGAGCTGCAAGCAGTTTGGTTTGGGAAATTAGACGCGAAATGAACCTGCAAATGCCTTCCAACAGGCTTGGAAACGTGTGTTCTATATCTCTGCCAAACAGACTCCCCGGAGGTTGAGCTTTCAGAAGCTAGTTTAACTCTAAGGGAGGAAGCAGCAGAATGTGCCTCTCACATCTACCCTGTAGGAATTCAGGTTGGCAAGTTCTATGGGGAAGCCCATTGCTGCCTATGTTGGAAACGGCATGGGAGATTTCAGTTTCAAAATCTCTATGAAAAAGCGTCAGAGAAGCTTCTCCGTTTAGAATCCAGCATATCTCACTGAACCGAAGAAGTGGTAGTTAGAAGGGAGTTAGAGCTGCAAGCAGTTTGGTTTGGGAAATTAGACGCGAAATGAAACTGCAACTGCCTTCCTACAGGCTTGGAAAAGTGTGTTCTATATCTCTGCCAAACAGACTCCCCGGAGGTTGAGCTTTCAGAAGCTAGTTTAACTCTAAGGGAGGAAGCAGCAGAATGTGCCTCTCACATCTAGCCTGTAGGAATTCAGGTTGGCAAGTTCTATGGGGAAGCCCATTGCTGCCTATGGTGGAAACGGCATGGGAGATTTCAGTTTCAAAATCTCTGTGAAAAAGCGTCAGAGAAGCTTCTCCGTTTAGAATCCAGCATATCTCACAGAACCGAGGAAGTGGTAGTTAGAAGGGAGTTAGAGCTGCAAGCAGTTTGGTTTGGGAAATTAGACGCGAAATGAAACTGCAAATGCCTTCAAACAGGCTCGGAAAAGTGTGTTCTATATCTCTGCCAAACACACTCCCCGGAGGTTGAGCTTTCAGAAGCTACTTTAACTCTAAGGGAGGAAGCAGCAGAATGTGCCTCTCACATCTAGCATGTAGAAATTCAGGTTGGCAAGTTCTATGGGGAAGCCCATTGCTGCGTATGGTGGAAACGGCATGGGAGATTTCAGTTTCAAAATCTCTGTGAAAAAGCGTCGGAGAAGCTTCCCCGTTGAGAATCCAGCATATCTCACTGAACCGAAGAAGTGGTAGTTAGAAGGGAGTTAGAGCTGCAAGCAGTTTGCTTTGGGAAATTAGACGCGAAATCAAACTGCAAAGGCCTTCCAGCAGGCTTGGAAAAGTGTGTTCTATATCTCTGCCAAACAGACTCCCCGGAGGTTGAGCTTTCAGAAGCTAGTTTAACTCTAAGGGAGGAAGCAGCAGAATGTGCCTCTCAAATCTAGCCTGTAGGAATTCAGGTTGGCAAGTTCTATGGGGAAGCCCATTGCTGCGTATGGTGGAAACGGCATGGGAGATTTCAGTTTCAAAATCTCTGTGAAAAAGCGTCAGAGAAGCTTCTCCGTTTAGAATCCAGCATATCTCACTGAACCGAAGAAGTGGTAGTTAGAAGGGAGTTAGAGCTGCAAGCAGTTTGGTTTGGGAAATTAGACGCGAAATGAACCTGCAAATGCCTTCCAACAGGCTTGGAAACGTGTGTTCTATATCTCTGCCAAACAGACTCCCCGGAGGTTGAGCTTTCAGAAGCTAGTTTAACTCTAAGGGAGGAAGCAGCAGAATGTGCCTCTCACATCTACCCTGTAGGAATTCAGGTTGGCAAGTTCTATGGGGAAGCCCATTGCTGCCTATGGTGGAAACGGCATGGGAGATTTCAGTTTCAAAATCTCTGTGAAAAAGCGTCAGAGAAGCTTCTCTGTTTAGAATCCAGCATATCTCACTGAACCGAAGAACTGGTAGTTAGAAGGGAGTTAGAGCTGCAAGCAGTTTGGTTTGGGAAATTAGACGCGAAATGAAACTGCAAATGCCTTCCAACAGGCTTGGAAACGTGTGTTCTATATCTCTGCCAAACAGACTCCCCGGAGGTTGAGCTTTCAGAAGCTAGTTTAACTCTAAGGGAGGAAGCAGCAGAATGTGCCTCTCACATCTACCCTGTAGGAATTCAGGTTGGCAAGTTCTATGGGGAAGCCCATTGCTGCCTATGGTGGAAACGGCATGGGAGATTTCAGTTTCAAAATCTCTGTGAAAAAGCGTCAGAGAAGCTTCTCTGTTTAGAATCCAGCATATCTCACTGAACCGAAGAAGTGGTAGTTAGAAGGGAGTTAGAGCTGCAAGCAGTTTGGTTTGGGAAATTAGACGCGAAATGAAACTGCAAATGCCTTCCTACAGGCTTGGAAAAGTGTGTTCTACATCTCTGCCAAACAGACTCCCCGGAGGTTGAGCTTTCAGAAGCTAGTTTAACTCTAAGGGAGGAAGAAGCAGAATGTGCCTCTCACATCTAGCCTGTAGGAATTCAGGTTGGCAAGTTCTATGGGGAAGCCCATTGGCGCCTTTGTTGGAAACGGGTTTGGAAATTTCAGTTTCAAAATCTCTGTGAAAAAGCGTCAGAGAAGCTTCCCCGTTTAGAATCCAGCAGATCTCAGTGAACCGAAGACGTGGTAGTTAGAAGGGAGTTAGAGCTGCAAGCAGTTTGGTTTGGGAAATTAGACGCGAAATGAAACTGCAACTGCCTTCCTACAGGCTTGGAAAAGTGTGTTCTATATCTCTGCCAAACAGACTCCCCGGAGGTTGAGCTTTCAGAAGCTAGTTTAACTCTAAGGGAGGAAGCAGCAGAATGTGCCTCTCACATCTAGCCTGTAGGAATTCAGGTTGGCAAGTTCTATGGGGAAGCCCATTGCTGCCTATGGTGGAAACGGCATGGGAGATTTCAGTTTCAAAATCTCTGTGAAAAAGCGTCAGAGAAGCTTCTCTCTTTAGAATCCAGCATATCTAACTGAACCGAAGAAGTGGTAGTTAGAAGGGAGTTAGAGCTGCAAGCAGTTTGGTTTGGGAAATTAGACGCAAATGCCTTCCAACAGGCTTGGAAACGTGTGTTCTATATCTCTGCCAAACAGACTCCCCGGAGGTTGAGCTTTCAGAAGCTAGTATAACTCTAAGGGAGTAAGCAGCAGAATGTGCCTCTCACATCTAGACTGTAGGAATTCAGGTTGGCAAGTTCTATGGGGAAGCCCATTGCTGCCTATGGTGGAAACGGCATGGGAGATTTCAGTTTCAAAATCTCTGTGAAAAAGCGTCAGAGAAGCTTCTCCGTTTAGAATCCAGCATATCTCACTGAACCGAAGAAGTGGTAGTTAGAAGGGAGTTAGAGCTGCAAGCAGTTTGGTTTGGGAAATTAGACGCGAAATGAACCTGCAAATGCCTTCCAACAGGCTTGGAAACGTGTGTTCTATATCTCTGACAAACAGACTTCCCGGAGGGTGAGCTTTCAGAAGCTAGTTTAACTCTAAGGGAGGAAGCAGCAGAATGTGCCTCTCACATCTAGCCTGTAGGAATTCAGGTTGGCAAGTTCTCTGGGGAAGCCCATTGCTGCCTATGGTGGAAACGGCATGGGAGATTTCAGTTTCAAAATCTCTGTGAAAAAGCGTCCGAGAAGCTTCTCCGTTTAGAATCCAGCATATCTCACTGAACTGAAGAAGTGGTAGTTAGAAGGGAGTTAGAGCTGCAAGCAGTTTGGTTTGGGAAATTAGACGCGAAATGAACCTGCAAAGGCCTTCCAACAGGCTTGGAAACGTGTGTTCTATATCTCTGCCAAACAGACTCCCCGGAGGTTGAGCTTTCAGAAGCAAGTTTAACTCTAAGGGAGGAAGCAGCAGAATGTGCCTCTCACATCTAGACTGTAGGAATTCAGGTTGGCAAATTCTATGGGGAAGCCCATTGCTGCCTATGGTGGAAACGGCATGGGAGATTTCAGTTTCAAAATCTCTGTGCAAAAGCGTCAGAGAAGCTTCTCCATTTAGAATCCAGCATATCTCACTGAACCGAAGAAGTGGTAGTTAGAAGGGAGTTAGAGCTGCAAGCAGTTTGGTTTTGGAATTGAGAGGCGAAATGAAACTGCAAATGCCTTCCAACAAGCTTGGAAAAATGTGTTCTATATCTCTGCCAAACACACTCCCTGGAGGTTGAGCTTTCCGAAGCTAGTTTAACTCTAAGGGAGGAAGCAGCAGAATGTGCCTCTCACATCTAGCCTGTAGGAATTCAGGTTGGCAAGTTCTATGGGGAAGCCCATTGGCGCCTTCGTTGGAAACGGGTTGGGAAATTTCAGTTTCAAAATCTCTGTGAAAAAGCGTCAGAGAAGCTTCTCCGTTTAGAATCCAGCATATCTCACTGAACCGAAGAAGTGGTAGTTAGAAGGGAGTTAGAGCTGCAAGCAGTTTGCTTTGGGAAATTAGACGCGAAATCAAACTGCAAAGGCCTTCCAGCAGGCTTGGAAAAGTGTGTTCTATATCTCTGCCAAACAGACTCCCCGGAGCTTGAGCTTTCAGAAGCAAGTTTCCCTCTAAGGGAGGAAGCAGCAGAATGTGCCTCTCACATCTAGCCTGTAGGAATTCAGGTTGGCAAGTTCTATGGGGAAGCCCATTGCTGCCTATGGTGGAAACGGCATGGGAGATTTCAGTTTCAAAATCTCTGTGAAAAAGTGTCAGAGAAGCTTCTCCGTTTAGAATCCAGCATATCTCAAAGAAGCGAAGAAATGGTAGATAGAAGGGAGTTAGAGCTGCAAGCAGTTTGGTTTGGAAATTTAGACGCGAAATGAAACTGCAAATGCCTTCCAACAGGCTTGGAAAAGTGTGTTCTATATCTCTGCCAAAGAGACTCCCCGGAGGTTGAGCTTTCAGAAGCAAGCTTAACTCTTTGGGAGGAAGCAGCAGAATGTGCCTCTCACATCTAGCCTGTAGGAATTCAGGTTGGCAAGTTCTATGGGGAAGCCCATTGCTGCCTATGGTGGAAACGGCATGGGAGATTTCAGTTTCAAAATCTCTGTGAAAAAGCGTCAGAGAAGCTTCTCCGTTTAGAATCCAGCATATCTCACTGAACTGAAGAAGTGGTAGTTAGAAGGGAGTTAGAGCTGCAAGCAGTTTTGTTTGGCATATTAGACGCAAAATGACACTGCAAAGGCCTTCCAACAGGCTTGGAAAAGTGTGTTGTATATCTCTGCCAAACAGACTCCCCGGAGTTTGAGCTTTCAGAAGCAAGTTTATCTCTTAGGGTTGAAGCAGCAGAATGTGCCTCTCACATCTAGCCTGTAGGAATTCAGGTTGGCAAGTTCTATGGGGAAGCCCATTGCTGCCTATGGTGGAAACGGCATGGGAGATTTCAGTTTCAAAATCTCTGTGAAAAAGCGTCAGAGAAGCTTCTCCGTTTAGAATCCAGCATACCTCACAGAACCGAGGAAGTGGTAGTTAGAAGGGAGTTAGAGCTGCAAGCAGTTTGGTTTGGGAAATTAGACGCGAAATGAAACTGCAAATGCCTTCAAACAGGCTTAGAAAAGTGTGTTCTATATCTCTGCCAAACACACTCCCCGGAGGTTGAGCTTTCAGAAGCTAGTTTAACTCTAAGGGAGGAAGCAGCAGAATGTGCCTCTCACATCTAGCATGTAGAAATTCAGGTTGGCAAGTTCTATGGGGAAGCCCATTGCTGCGTATGGTGGAAACGGCATGGGAGATTTCAGTTTCAAAATCTCTGTGAAAAAGCGTCAGAGAAGCTTCTCCGTTTAGAATCCATCATATCTCACTGAACCGAAGAAGTGGTAGTTAGAAGGGAGTTAGAGCTGCAAGCAGTTTGCTTTCGGAAATTAGACGCGAAATCAAACTGCAAAGGTCTTCCAGCAGGCTTGAAAAGTGTGTTCTATATCTCTGCCAAACAGACTCCCCGGAGGTTGAGCTTTCAGAAGCTAGTTTAACTCTAAGGGAGGAAGCAGCAGAATGTGCCTCTCAAATCTAGCCTGTAGGAATTCAGGTTGGCAAGTTCTATGGGGAAGCCCATTGCTGCGTATGGTGGAAACGGCATGGGAGATTTCAGTTTCAAAATCTCTGTGAAAAAGCGTCAGAGAAGCTTCTCCGTTTAGAATCCATCATATCTCACTGAACCGAAGAAGTGGTAGTTAGAAGGGAGTTAGAGCTGCAAGCAGTTTGGTTTGGGAAATTAGACGCGAAATGAAACTGCAAATGCCTTCCAACAGGCTTGGAAACGTGTGTTCTATATCTCTGCCAAACAGACTCCCCGGAGGTTGAGCTTTCAGAAGCTAGTTTAACTCTAAGGGAGGAAGCAGCAGAATGTGCCTCTCACATCTACCCTGTAGGAATTCAGGTTGGCAAGTTCTATGGGGAAGCCCATTGCTGCCTATTGTGGAAACGGCATGGGAGATTTCAGTTTCAAAATCTCTGTGAAAAAGCGTCAGAGAAGCTTCTCTGTTTAGAATCCAGCATATCTCACTGAACCGAAGAAGTGGTAGTTAGAAGGGAGTTAGAGCTGCAAGCAGTTTGGTTTGGGAAATTAGACGCGAAATGAAACTGCAAATGCCTTCCTACAGGCTTGGAAAAGTGTGTTCTACATCTCTGCCAAACAGACTCCCCGGAGGTTGAGCTTTCAGAAGCTAGTTTAACTCTAAGGGAGGAAGCAGCAGAATGTGCCTCTCACATCTAGCCTGTAGGAATTCAGGTTGGCAAGTTCTATGGGGAAGCCCATTGGCGCCTTCGTTGGAAACGGGTTTGGAAATTTCAGTTTCAAAATCTCTGTGAAAAAGCGTCAGAGAAGCTTCCCCGTTTAGAATCCAGCAGATCTCAGTGAACCGAAGACGTGGTAGTTAGAAGGGAGTTAGAGCTGCAAGC
The DNA here is from genome assembly GCF_027409185.1 of Cynocephalus volans. Classification (NCBI taxonomy): domain Eukaryota; kingdom Metazoa; phylum Chordata; class Mammalia; order Dermoptera; family Cynocephalidae; genus Cynocephalus; species Cynocephalus volans. Next base: position 5,384 of record NW_026902373.1, on the reverse strand, counting down.
AGTTTGTTTTGGGAAATTAGACGCGAAATGAAACTGCAAAGGCCTTCCAACAGGCTTGGAAAAGTGTGTTCTATATCTCTGCCAAACAGACTCCCCGGAGGTTGAGCTTTCAGAAGCTAGTTTAACTCTAAGGGAGGAAGCAGCAGAATGTGCCTCTCACATCTAGCCTGTAGGAATTCAGGTTGGCAAGTTCTATGGGGAAGCCCATTGCTGCCTATGGTGGAAACGGCATGGGAGATTTCAGTTTCAAAATCTCTGTGAAAAAGCGTCAGAGGAGCTTCTCCGTTTAGAATCCAGCATATCTCACTGAACCGAAGAAGTGGTAGTTAGAAGGGAGTTAGAGCTGCAAGCAGTTTGGTTTGGGAAATTAGACGCGAAATGAAA